>NW_005187478.1:1802292-1813803 GCF_000239375.1 Pundamilia nyererei | reverse complement strand
CATGGAACGCCATAACCAAATGGCCAGCATAGTATACAGAAATATCTATGGCCTGGAAGTCCCATGGTCAAAATGGGAGATGCCCCCAGATCTTTGTCCAGAAGAGTGCAGTCCTAGGAACAGCTAAGATGCTGCACAGGACCCTCAAGCTCCCAGGCCTCTACCAGATGGAGCTTGAGTTCTTTAAATGTAATGAACTGGATTGCGATGAATCGTTAGTTATTTAAATTTTTTTCTGGCAGAATAACTTAAGACAATATCATTTTGAATTTGAAAGAAAGTTTTCTTGAGGTCAATATTGATTGGCCAAAGGCAACACTGTGTAACAAATTACTAGGCTAACATTAATATGGTGGGCTTTTGAGACTGAAACTTTGTGCTTATGCAGTGTTACAAAGAAATAGTTCATAGATAAAGTAATATCATGGACAATGCTAGTAACTATATTATATAAAAATAACATTACTTTTATTTTCTGATGAAAATTAGAATGTTTGTTGCTGGCCAGAATAAACTGTTGAAATTGAAATATGTCAACTTTTCCAGAGGTTTTGTGTAAGTGCATTTCTGCCTTTTACCTTTGGTTATTCAAAACTGGATCAATATTTTCGACAGTCCATTATACTCATCAGGACCGTTATTTTTAAACCTATTTACTCAGTGTAGCTTCTTGCCTGCAAGATTTTCAGTTACATTGCAGAATCACTACTCTAAAGTCCACTGCAATTATTAATGGGGGAAAGATTTTGCTCCAGCCAAAGCTAAAGAAATTTTAGTGTTACTCATTAAATATGAAAATACATTTTTTTAGTCAAATACTGTCTAGTATTTGACTAAAAAATACTAGACAGCACTGCTAGCTTGCTTATTTATACGAGTTATTAATTATCAAGTTAATCATCAAATCCAGTACCTATGAAGATGTTACTGTTAGATTGTAAGCAACGTAGAGATGAAGAGCAATTTTCATCAGTTTTGCAAGGTAATATAAAAAACAAACAAGAACAAAACAAACAACATCAAAAAACACAATGATGTGCTGGTCGTTATTCGGTTTCTAAATGAAACTCCAGCTTGTACTAAACGCAGCAGATAATTTTGTATTCGTCTCAAAACCTCAATAAAGTTCTCAAACTGCCACCTTTTTCAATCCACATCCATTTTTTCTATCCGTCCTAATAAACTCTTCTTGCAAGGGGTGAGTATTACATTGTCACTGTTTACTTTGCTCTGAGGACTCCCAGATTGCTTTGGCTATTTGCTCCTCAGGATGAGCTCAGTTTCCAGAGAGGTTAGACTTTGATGGACAGAGGGGAGGTAGCAGCCTTTCAGCAGGCAGCTAGTTAACCTGCAGTGCCCTGGCATCTCGTCTTGTTTTGCTTCGACCAGACCTTCGTCTGTCTCTGCTGCTGAAAGACTCCACAAATGAGAAAATACCAATTGTCAGCAAATATCAATTTACTTTCCCCACTCTGCACATGTCTCAAAGGAGATCTGCACCAGAATAATTGCCTGTGGTTTATAGGTGTCTGAGCACAGAAGCAGAACAGGACTGTGTGGGAAAGCTATTGGCTGAAACCATGATAATAAGATTAATATAATAAAAAGACAAGAACTTTGCTTTCTAACTGACATTTAACTAGAAGTCATAAATATTAAATGCACAATAGATGGTAAAAAACATTGGCAGAGAGTGTAACTGTCTCATCTCTGATGCTTTTGGCTACTGACAGACTGATCTTACCTCTCTTCTGTTGTTTGCTGCCCTGTCTCTTTGTTTAGCTGCATGTTATAAAGTGAAGCTGCTGCAATTTTTCCAATTCCAGTGTACTTTAACGCCTACTAGAGGGATGCAATTTATATTTATATGCCCCCTCTCTGAAATGGTGTGATCCTGTGAAATGTTCTCGTTCTCTTTGCCTTTCAGGTCAGAACTGAGGGGCAGACTGTATATCAATCACTAATAGAAACACACTCTAAAATGCACTCCAGCAGAGTACGTGTTGTCTTTACTTGGTTTCTCATATAGGCATTTGTCACCCAATATGTCACAGTAACCTTTCGAGCTGAAAGGATTAGAAAGAAAGTGCAAGCATTTGATCTTTGAAAGTAAGTTAGAGTTTTACATCTCAAGATTTGTCTTTTCATGTAACATTTCTTTTTGGACTATGGCATTATGGCAGTTAGCCAATAAGGGGCACCAATATCGATGCTCTCCAACTCTAACCCTGCTGATTTCAAGTTAAACAAGACTGAGCTCAAAATTGACATTTTGAAGGAAAACAAGTGGTATGGCCTTAGGGTAAGTTCCCAAAGTGTTTCCTTTTAGCTCAAAGTCATCACCACATTCCTGCATAACCTTATGTAGAATATAATACAATATATGTAGAATAATCTGTAACAACCTCAAATATTAAGGGTCTATTGAGCTAACAGTAGTGCTATTGAATTAAAAAAAAAACAATGGAATATTTAATCTTTGTAGTCAGCAGTGGAAAAGAGCATTAAACACTACAAAATGTAGTTTTACAGTCATAACTATAGAGGGTTAATTTCAGAGATGTAGTTAATAAAATGAGTTGTATCCTTTTTTAACTCCTACATTATAGGAAAAATGATTGTTGATGACCTGACCATTCATAATAGCATTTTATATCTGTTCTTGGTCTATCACTACTTCAGTCAAAGACAAATAACATGAATGTTCCTCAATAGAACCCTTCCAGCTTTAAGCAGACAGTGCTGGTACTAATCTATCAGCCTTCAGAGATTTCCAGTCAACATTTTTTAATTTTAATGTGTAAAATCACAAATATGTGGTGTTCTACCCTTCCTTCCATGATGCCGATTATAATTTCAGTTCAAAAAGCACTCTTACTTAATTACAAATAGTTACCAAAAGGTGTCATGTAATGACTATTTGACAGACAGGATTTAAACCTATATGCAGAAAGATTCAAAAAACAGCTTCAAAAAACAATGAAGGAATCCAAAACTAGGGAAATAAAGAGCAGGAAGACAAACAACCGTTAGGGAGGATGCTACAATGAACTAAGACAAACTGAGAGAATAAATACAGAAGATTTGTGGGATTTGTGACACCTGGGAAGAAAGCTAAACCTGATTGAGAAAACAAGAAAATGGATGTAACTAAATACAAACACAGGTGACAAAAAGATCAACAAAATAAAACAGGTGAGCAGTTGAACAAGGGGAACAGAAAACAGAACAGAAATACAGACTTGACACAGAGAACGAACTTGGGGAAAAGAAGACAAAAGCAAAACTAAGAATAAAATCACAGAGCTGTAATCTAGAATAAAAAACTAGAATAAAATGGCCAGAACTATGCAGACGCTGAGCAGGAAGATAAAAAAAAAAGAAAAATTCTAAAACTTAAGCAAATAAAGAAGCAAATTAAAGATATTTTACAATAACTTAAACTGAGGCTACGTCCACACGTAGGTCAGTAGGTCAATATCATGCAATATGGTTGAGATCTCACCCAGACAGACTGAACTTATCAGCTTTCACACTTTTCTCTTGTCAATGTTCCTAGCAGGACTTTGCATCCCCTGGACTTCTCTAAATCTATTACATTTCCAAGTAACAAGTAGGGACAGGTACATGTATTTTCAATATTGATGGATACATAATGCTGCTGTGGGGGAGGTGAAGCACAAGAAATTGTTCATCATTAAAGCAAAGGTAATCAGAATCAGAATCAGAATGGGGTTTATTGCCATAGCAGAGCCGATCGGAGCGGGAACGCTCTGTTATGCGTAACTATTTTTAAATCCCGGTAGCATTGCAACCGCGTAAGCTAGCGCAAAAATTTTTTTTGCATATGAAACCGGAGGAGTTGAACTTACATATTGTGCCATCAGCTTGTCCTAGGTCACGGTTTCCTTCCACATAAAGCTTTGCAAAAACTGCATAAAAAGCGCTTGCAGGAACAAAAACATAATATTCCAGAAACACGCTTTGCCGGTCCGATCAGCTGTTCAAAACACTTCCTACGTTGGAATAGACGTCAGCGCGAACTTTTGCATTTCCGCCATTACCTGGCCGAAACCGGAAGTGACGTTATTTTCGCGGAAATGTAGTCTTTTTTACTATCAGGGCCTCAGGGCCTATACTGCTCTTTTTAAAAGTTATCTTTGACTTTATGACTTTCTGTGTCGTTTCTGGGATGCTTAGGACTCATATTGCACTGCTGGAAATAGTTTATTTTGATGCATATGCTGCTTTTTTGCAAATTTGCAGTATAATATTTATTTTCGTTTTTCCTGCAGTGTATAAAAATTGGTGTATTTCAAAAATAAAACTATGAAGACACTCAAAATAAATTTCCTGTGGTGGGAAACTATTTTGTGCAACTTTTTTGTATTTACAGTTTTGAGGGATAAGCCTCTTAAATTTCTCTAACTACAAATATATGTTAAAAAATCAAAAACGATTTTCAATTTTTTTGTAGTTTATTGCACTTTTTTGCAATTTATGTAATTACTATGCACTTAATGAATACATATTATTAAAATCTGGGCTATAATGGTTGTATTGATGTATAGCAACTTGAAATGCTCCCAAAAATGGCTCCACAGCATGTAAAAATATAATATAAGCTCTGGCGGACTTGGTTCTATGGTAGGTCTTAAAGGGTTAAAGGGGTGAATGCTCAAAGTTAAAAAAGGGACACATAGAACCAGGCTGAATAACAACAACCCACATTCATCAAGAATCTAATATGGAATCGCATCTTACTATATCACTGCCATCAGGTGGAGACAATGCAAAGCAAACATAGCCCATGTTTTACCTGATGGGTACAATGTTGCTGTTGAGGGGTTGGTGCTGCTCCTGCTACTGATAGTACTGGAGGGCAGGGCTGTGTTGATCTGAGACTCTAGACTGTAAAAAGTCCATAGGACAGATGGTAGCTGATTAAACAAGTAGCAAGAGATTAAAACAAAAAACTGGGGGAAATAAACTAGCCTCTGCCTGTGACTCACTCTTTGCCTCTCTTCCTTCTTCCATCTCCTCATCTGAGCTATCACTATCCACTTGCTGTCCATCTGAGAACAAGGCACTATTTGCTATTTGCATTAAACTATTATTTAATTATCCACACTTATCCACATTCCCCTCCAGAAAGGCAGGGAAAAGCCCTGTAAGTTACTTTAAAACTAAATATGTTCCCTAAAATGGTGGACAGAGCTACAGACCCATGACACCCTTACCCAGTTAGCTAGCAGCTAATGACCAACACTACCTGTGCAGTTAATAAAAGGACAGGTAATGTTTTGTTGCGCTGTTGCACACACAGCACCTCATTTGTTTCAATTCGTCAGTTGCTACAAGACAACTTACCACCATCTACATAATAAGCTAATACTCAGTTTACTCTACAGCTCTGCAAAAAATGCATGCGCTCTTTGCTTGCTCGTAGCCAGCGTGCTCTGGCGTCAAGTGCAAGCATTGCTGAATGGTAGTCATGTGACCGATGCAAGCCGGATTCTTTTATTTAGCAAAAATATGATTATTAGTTCAATGTTATTGTTGAGGGGCACAGGCACAGTGGTCTATCCCAGATGTGATAGGGTAAGAGGCAGGATACACCCTTTGCAGGTCGCCAGTCTATCACAGGACTAACATATAGAGACAAACAACCATTTGTACTCACAGGTATTTTAGAATCACCACTTAACATAACCCTAGTAACTACAGGACTTTTAACTGTGGGAGGAAACCAGAGTACCACCAAGCTGTTAATCCAGACCTATCAAAAATAGGAACCAACCTCAGTGATTTTCCTGTGGTTTGAAATCTTGTGTGATCGTGTGAATTCCGTGATTCCAGTCAACTAACCATTCTTACTAGATTGCATCATGTTATCTGAACAAGAACAAATTAAGTTGCTGAATTTCATGCAGATCCTACATGATTTAATTGCATTCACCATAGAAACATGAAATTATTCTTGTTCAAATTCCAAGTTTGAATCTTGTACATGTAACAACCAACCAATTTCATTTTTTTGGAGTGTAAGTGAACACAGACCTATTACTTAATCAAAGTGCACCAGATAAGGTTGGAATGACCTAATTTGCTTATGTTAGTTACATATAAGTCACTTATTGGCATCTTAATAATCATTTAGAATTATGTAGAACAAAACTCAGCTTACTGGAAATTGTTGACATAACTGTATTAAGTAAATTGAACAAATTATTTTGTGTTGACGTCGGATCATGTGATTGGTTTGAACATCTAAGAATATCCCATTTCAGGTTTACCTTTTAGGTGACACGAATGAGTTGAAGGGAAGTTATGAACTGTTTCTGAGAGACAAATAACACTGGGATCCTTCGCAGCTGACAACTGGTAATTGTGCAGGGGCGGGTCTAGCAAAGTTTTGCCAGGGGGCCAGGTAGGGCACAGGGGGGCACAAAGAAATACTTTTCTTTCTTCTTCTCATTTAAAATGTCTCGCTTTTATTAAATAATTATCTGAATCTTACAACCAAAGTTTTTATCTGACATAAAATGTATTGAAATCATACATATAGCAACAAGACAGCGTACATCACTGTCACAACAGCGTTTGATTTCATTCAAAGGCTTTATGACTTTAACACCTGGTGGGCCGGTCTCTAGTCAAAATGCCCGGGCCGATTTTTTTTTTGTCCCAGTCCAGCCCTGGGTATTTTAAGTTTACACAGCTATATTCTCGTCTGAAAATATCTTAAAAGTTTATTTTGTGACCCAAAAAGAGTAATAAGAGTAATATTAGAACTAAGTAGCTGCCGCCATTGTTGGAAACTGGAATTGGCTGGGCTGTACTATGAATTCTGGGATAGGCTGGCCACGAAGGATACACCCGACACATCCTTCAAAGCTGGGGAAAAGGAGGACGCATTTGTCGGCCGCATTTGGAGGAGCATGTACTCTCTAGTACTTCTAGAGAAGGGGGTATTTCTGTGCTGAAGACAGACCAGAGGAACTGTGCCCACACCCTGGATGTCAACAGCCTCACCATCACCAGAGTCATCTCTGCCGTTTATCAAACAGAAGACAGTGAGATGACAAACCGCTGGAGAGTCAGGGAATACAGCTTAGAAGGCAGAGGTATCATGTCGGTACTCTGCCAGTTTCTAAAGAGGTTTGCACAGATATGAAGAGAAAGGCTACAGAGGAAGAGAGCAGCAGCCCGAGCCCCACTCCACCAAACAAGTGCGTCAAACTGTGATTAATAATGAAGCCTTTCCCAGAGAACTTGTTTTCTCAAGACTGTTTAATAGTTTTAAGGCTCTGGCACTGTTTCTGTGAACTGCATTGGGCGCATATGGCAGGGTTGTGCCTGGATCTTGCACCAGGGACATCTTTTGGTAAGCCAATTGAACTAAGAATCCATAAAGACAGTGCCAAGTGTACATTATTCTCACCTACATTTCAGACATAAGCAAGAAAGAACAAAGTGGTAAGTAATAAATAATATTTAAGGTTGTCTCTAAAATTATGTCCCAAAAAGTTAGAAAACATGTTGAGGTTTTAACTTTTATTGTTGCTTTTCTGCCTTTTGTTTTTTAAAGTCAGAAGAAAAAGAGATTTAAGAAGAGATACCACACAAAAGAATTTCACAATTTGTGTGCTGTTACCATCATCTTTCAACATCTGATAGAAATTTTCAAGTAAACTGATGACACGCATCTCTCGCTGTCTTCTGATTGGGCCTTTCTCACCGAAGTCAGGTGACAGCACAAATACAAGGAAGTCTGCATCCACCTTGAAAAAAGAAATGCATTAAATGATTATACAAATGCTTTTATAATAAAAGTAACAATACACATAACGAAAGTTAGTAATGCAGTAATCTTTGCACAATGCAAATTTGTATTTATTGTTTCTTCAGTCCACAAGAAATAGATACCATAACTAAAACCATAACTAAAAACTATATATTTTTTTGAGCCAGTGTGAGCCAACTTTACTTACATCCTTTAAATGTACAGGAACACAGAACTGCTGGCACGTTTGGTGGGTGTGGGCCCACAGCTCATCTAAACCATAGAGCTTGGTTGAGTATTGGGATCAGCCGCACCACTGCATGCAATGTGATGGCACTAATAGACAGGGAGGAAATAATATGTCTGTGAAGGTTCTCAGTCATCCAGGTCACCATCCAGGTCATCCAGACCCAGCAACACGCTCAGACAGAAACTGGTTCACCCGAAAGACAAAACGCCAAAACACAAACTTAACAATGTGGTGTTTGCTGTACAGTGCAGCGAGGAATGCTCAGACCTCTACATTGGAGAGACCAAGCAGCCACTTCACAAGCACATGGCACAACACAGAAGAGCCACCTCCACAGGACAAGACTCAGCAGTCCATCTGCATCTTAAGGATAAAGGACGCTCTTTCGAGGATGCCAATGTTCACATTTTGGACAGAGAGGACAGATGGTTTGAAAGAGGAGTGAAAGAAGCATCTATGTCCACTGTGAGCGACCATCTTTGAACAGAGGCGGGGGTTTACGACACCAACTCTCTGCCATCTATAATCCAGTTTTGAGATCCCTTCCCAGACGCCTTAATGCCCACTCACATCCTGGGCCATCTGACCTCAGGAATTCGCATGATAAGGTGGGGCCAGGTTTCACAATGAGCTCACCCGAAACTCTGGCTGATTGGGACCCACGCCCAGTTTCCCACCTTGGCTCAGGCGATTAGAGGATCATCAGGGGTCCTTTTGTCCCTCTGTGGGGGGTTACTCCCACTAGGTTTATATCTGGGACTCTCCACCATTTGACCTTAGAACTGAAGAAGCTTCTCGGATGAGAGGTGAAACGTCTTCAAGCAACTTAAAGAACTCCAGACGCTTTTCTTTGCAAGCTCCTTTGACTACGGAGGAAATAATACTTGAATTCATTTTGAATGAAGGCATCATGCTAAGTTTTTGTCAGCCATTTCAGTAATGAGTACACAGACCTTTTCTTCACCTGACTGACAAGCTGGAGTCAGAATCTCTGATTTTTCCTCCTCTGACTATTGACTAATGTTATATGCTGATGTTGTTTTCTTGTTTTGAGCCAAACCAGATTTCTCTATAGAAATTCTGTGTTAAAGAGTCAATGCACCAAATTGGGCTTTTGATAGCAATGTATTGCTCATGGAAGGAAAGACAGAAACTGCTCAGAGGGATTAGTAGTGGGCACAAGTTAGACAAGCTCATATCACTACATTGGCTTTATCAGCCCTGCACTGAACAGGCAAGTCTTAGATGTGAAACTGAAGGTTTTAGATTGAGTCAAGAACCGAGGCTTAAAGAATAACCTAGGTGTGTAATTTGGAACAAAGTTGGGTTAACTAAAACTATCTTGATCTATGGAAGGTTAAGTGTGACCTACTGAGCTGCCACAGATTTCGTTTTGTCTATGTTTTTTGTTTCATTTAAAGGTTTCCGGTTCTGGTCTCTTCACTTTGCTTTGCTCCACCACTCCTGCAAACCTAGAACTTTTCTAGTAGCTTTTATATCTGTCTTACAGTGACATAAGTGCTACAGACACAAGTTTCTATCTCTCAATCTCTCCCAGTATATTCACTATATATGATGTAGGTAGGGTTTGGATTTTCACCCCTAAATTGTGATGGTCTGGCAGTCTCTACTGGTCGACCTGCCTGTGTGTATGTTTTTCTATGTTTTGTTTTGGCTCCCCTTCCAGTCCCCTGCCTCCTCCTCTATGTGTGTGTGTGTGTGTGTGTGTGTGTGTGTGTGTGTGTGTGTGTGTGTGTGTGTGTGTGTGTGTATTCCAGCATGGCAGTTTATGGGTGTCATCAGGCCAGAAAGGGTTTCCCGCGCTGAAGCAAACCACACCTGTCTTCCATCTGGATTCAACAGGTACACTCTTAGTTGGCATGTGCTTTTCAAACCTTAGCTTTAAACTGTTTAATATAACGGTCATTCCGTCCAGTCACCTTTAATCTTTAATAGTTTTTGAGATGTTGGTGAAAAATGTGTTAATCACAGTGCAGATTTCTGGCATGTTGTGTAAATTTAGGCATGTAAAAATCTGATTATTTCTAACAAAAAAAGAGTGTGAAATTAAGGTTAGACTTGTGTTTGTAAATGAACCACCCCATGTTGTGTAGCTTTCTGGATTTTATACTTATGGGACTACATACTTATTTATTATACAAGCTATACAGTGCATAAAATCAAAATTTGCATGTTTTAAGTAACTGAAATGGTTAATTACGTGAGCTAAAGAACATAAGAAAGTTATAGAGTATATTTATATGAAACATGTGTACACTTACTGTATTTGATGTGTTTTAACCATATATAATACATATTACAGAATGTTACACCTGCACATGTGTAAAAAACACATGGCTTTGATTTTGCCACCCTGTTTGATTTCCATGCCACCCATTTTCTAGAGAAAATTTCTCTAGATCCACCCCCGTTTGTCACACTGGTATCGTATCATAACAGTACAGTTGACAGTATTTTTCCAATGTCAAGTAAACCATTTCTACAGTTTGAATGAGCTGGGTGGCTGTGGTTAATTTGGACTGCAAGGCAGGATTGGGAGAGATGCGCTCATATGTTTGTGCCATACTCTATACTCTTCTGGCAGCTGTAAGTAAATGTTGATTAATCACACAGAAACTATCTGGCATTTTAGCTAAGATAAACACAAAGGCGTTCAAAGGATGGTTGGAGGGCAAAGGACCGCAGTACTGTACCCTTTACCTGCCAGGTGGGCATGTCCTGCTGATATCACGTGAAAACTATGGATTGACACATAAGAATGATGGTTTGTTAACATCCCACAGTGTCACCTTTCAAGATTTATTCCTCTGTGTACAGTGAATCTTCACTTGCTTCTTTCTTTCACAAGTTTAATAAAGTGCAGTCATTCATCAGAGTTTACCTTGGAGGAGAAAAGATGGTGTCACAATTCCAGAGAATATAGATGTTTGAAGAGGAGAGCGGTGGGCTGTGACACCACTGCGGTGGGTATGTTTGTGATCCAGAACCCAAGGGCAGCATAGGCACACTGCGCTTTGATATAGTGTTGATAAATTGGTGTAGAGGCTTTGATGTTGTGTCAGGTGTGTGTGTCTTTGTGTATATGCTCCCATTGGTCAGGCATCTGTGTGTTGCCTGTGACACATGGGATCAAAAGACAAAGTAGTAAACATACTAGCTCTCTTTTTGGAGCTACACGTGATCGCGTACAGCACTTTAAAAGTTGACATGTTGATGTGCTCTTGATGCCACAAAAAACAAAAGTCCTTTAAGTGAAGCTGTTTTAGTGAGATATAAAGTGATGGAAAACACTTTAAATTCTGAGGTCTGTATATGCTTTGTATCTGTTAACTAAGGCTCAAAGGGTGGGTGGCTCAAGTAGGGGAGACCGGGGATAGTTGTAACATTTTTGACATTTCTGTCTGTAAATTGGAGCTCTTTTAAGTAGGGATGGGTATCATTTAGGTTTTATCTG
>NW_005187478.1:1799752-1801174 GCF_000239375.1 Pundamilia nyererei | reverse complement strand
GTGACAGAATGCAGAAATCTAGCTTTTGAACATATTCCAACCCCCCAAAAAAGACAAATTATGGAATTTTCTGCAACTGAATATTTCATTAATTTTGGTTGGTCTTCCTTGAGTTTGGCCTCATTGGCTCAGTGGGCATTATAACCTACAACTCTTGCACCAACTTTTGAACATAACAGTGAAGCTGAAAAAATGTAGTTGTGCACCAGCATTGCAATTCCATTACTTTTTATCATGGCTTACCTTGGTGTGGTTTGCAAAGTGCTTCAGAAAGATGAGGAAATCTGTTTCTTGCACCCATCCTGATTTATTTCTACTACCAGTACTTCCTACTGGTTCATCTCTGACACAGTGGTCTGCATAATGTATGTGTGGGAACACAAACAGTGGAGGAATTGTGTTGCCAATGGCATTAACCACATATACAAAGGTATATATATATACAAAGGTGACCAGTGAACCTCTCTCTGCTGATGTCGTTGCCCCAACTTGTTTAATATGGGTTAAAGTAATAGTGCGGTACGTTGTAACATCTGCATTATTGTTACAACTAACCCAGACTGTTGCTGTTACAACTGACCCAGACTCCTAGCCATGAACTAGCCAACATTACAGCCAACGGCTAAAACATTAGCACTAAAGACCTACACAGAATATATCCCCATAGACATACAAATAACACAATTTAAGTTTGTTGAGTTTAACTGCAAAACAGATAATGCTATTAGAAATTGAAATAAAGTAGAAAAACGTACTTTTTGGCATACAAATTACTTTTTTTCGTGTTATATTGTCTGTGTTTGACAAAATGTGCTGATTTTTCACATGTGATAGCAGAACTGAGTTGGGCATGCACAGGATGAATCACATCATTTGAAACTTCCCCTGATTGGAAAAATTTGAAGTGTTACAACTGACCCACGTTACAACTATCCCCGGTCTCCCCTACATTTTTGAGAAAACAGTGTCAGTTTACTACATTATGGCATCTTCAAAGCCAGAGTACTTACATGATTTAAAGATAACAAAGTAATAATAACTAATGTAATCGGAGTTCTTATTTTTATTCATATTTTAGTTTGCAGATATCCTGTGTAGTACAAAAAAGAGACTTTAAAAAGTGGTGTGCATACTGTCTTGGTACGATAGACGTATATAAAAACAAAAGGACATAGCCATCACCCATTGTCACCTACTGCATCATTGACTCAAAAATTGATGTACTACCAGATCTGAAAAGTGAAGCCAATGTAGAAATGCATTTAATCTTTTTATTGCCCATTCAGAAGTCTTATATATATAGTATATATATCTATATACTATATATATATATAATGTATATAGAGACACGTGTGTGTGTGTGTGTGTGTGTGTGTGTGTGTGTGTGTGTGTGTGTGTGTGTGTGTGTGTGTGTGTGTGTGT
>NW_005187478.1:1796008-1799056 GCF_000239375.1 Pundamilia nyererei | reverse complement strand
TTGGTGGAAAAGCTGATGCTACTAGGCGTGGACCCTGCAACCTGCAATTGGCTTTTCAGCTTCCTGACAAAGCGGCAACAGACAGTCAAGGTTGGCAGCCACACATCAAAGACTATCTTAGTGAGTACAGGCTCTCCTCAGGGGGGTGTCCTGAGCTCGCTGTTGTTCAGTCTGCTCACACATGACAGAAGGGCCAGATTCAGCACTAACCACACTGTGAAGTTCGCAGACGACACAACAGTGATTGGTCTCATCACTGACAATGATGAGTCAGCTTATAGAATGGGCGTGGAGCAGCTTGAAGTGTGGTGTAGATCCCATAATCTCACCATCAATGTGAACAAAACAAAAGAGATGGTGATCGATTTCAGGAAGTCTTGCAGAGATCACCACACACCACACTATAGATGGTGCTGCTGTGGAGAGGGTCAGCAGTGTTAAGTTCCTGGGTGTGCTGATGATTTGTCCTTCTCTACTAATACCACAGCAGTTATCAAAATAGCATCTCCACTCCCTCAGTAGACTCAGAAATGCAGGACTCTCCACCCTTCACCTCACAACTTTTTACAGAGACACAATGGAGAACATCCTGACACAAAGTTTTACGTCTTGGTTTGGCAGCTGCAAGTCCTATGAGAAGCGACAACTCAATAGGACTGTTAAGAATGCCAGGATGACTGTTGCCCCTCTCTTGTCTCTGGAAGAGATCTACAAACAGCGCTGCATACGCTGCAGCGTAAGCTGTCTCCATCATCAAAGACTCCCACCACCCTTCTTATGGCCTGTTCTCCCTCCTGCCATCTGGCAAGAGGAACAGGAGCATCACCTGCAGAACCACCAGGATGCTGGAAGGGTTCTTTGCACGAGCTGTGAGACTGGTAAATGGACTGTACCCCCTCCCATCCATTCAGCTATTCACACACCTATACTGTAAGAGCCACAAGCAGATTGTGATGCCCCCTATCTACACACGCACACACACACGAACACATACATATACGCATACAATATAATCTTCAGATACACACATTATCTGATCTAATTACCCCCTTCTGTGAAAGGACTGCTGCTATCTGAATGAGTGTGACTATTTAAACTTGAGTTTGTTTTAGAATTTAGATTTAGAATTTATGTTACTTATCCTTAATTAGTGCTGCGATTTATTACTGCCTTTTTACTGCTCTTTTTTTATCTTTTTCAATTTGTATTGACTACTGCACTGTAGAGACTGTTGAGAAACAGTATTTCGTTTCAACCTCGGTATTTCTCGAAATACCACACAAAATGACGATAAACTTCTACTTGAACTTCTTGAAAATACATGGTTTTTATCTTGTGATTTCACTGTAGATTTTTTTAAATCATATTTTTGCCACTGTTTCAGATTATCATATATCTTGGAACTTTCACTTTCAGAAGTATGAAGCTACCTGTAAGACCAGGGGTGGCATGACACCAAACTGTTACGACAGTAAATTGCCCTTAAAAATTTCTTGGCAATTTTTCATGAGCTGCAGAGGCGACATCATGTAACTCTTTCCTATCGTTTTGCTGATTGGATTTGAGGGTAGTGCCATTTGAACAACATGTATGTTAAAGTTAGTAATAGAGTTTCAATATGGTTTTCAGAACAGTGGGCAGTGCACACACTGGAATTCTTTCTGTCCTGTTCCACTGATTTGCACAGTAGGAAGTAGATTATAAAACAGAGTAGGGGAGACCTGAGCATGAAAGCTCTAGTGCGATTTGATCTCAAGCCAGTGGGGAGGCTCAAGAATCCAAAGCCAGTCAGTTATTTCTGTGCACTCAAGCTGACGTTAAATATTGCCTCCAACTGGGAGAAGGCGATTATGCTTGGGACTGAGCAATGTCATTGTAATTGCTAACAACCAGATGGACAAAGTCAAGCCGAGTGATTGTTCTCATCACAATTTGTATCACCTCTGTCCATGTCAGTGCAGTATCCATCTTCCCCAGAAGAATCTACAGTAAGTGCAATGTAGCATACCACATTATGTCAGATCAGAAATACCTGTCCAACATTTTCATTGCTAATGAACACAGCAGCCTGTTGTGGTATCTGCAGTATATGCTCAATTTATGTTGTATTAATATGCTGCAACAGGGGAGCAGACAATTAAGAAGTCTAAGTTCTACCTTTGGAACTTTTATTCTGCTAAACCATCTTGGAATTATCTCGGAAAAAGAAGCCATCTATGTCCACTGTGAATGACACTCTTTGAACAAACGACACCAACTGCCATCTACAATCCAGTTTTGAGAACCCTTCCCAGATACCTTAACGCCCACTCACATCCTGGGTCTTCTGACTTCAGGAAATCACATGATAGGGTGGGTCTAGGTTTCACAATGAGTTCACCTGATACCTTGTGACTTACGCCCGTTTTCACACCTTGGCTCGTGTGATTAGGTAGAGGTAGAGGATCATTAGGAGGTCCATTGTCCCTCATAGGGCTTAAATCTGGAACTCTCCACAATTTGACCTTAGAACTAAAGAAGCTAGTTCTAAGATAGCTTACCTGGATAAGGAAAAATTATTCTAAATTACAGAGTAAATGCACATAATTGTGTTTTAAGACTGTACACCAACATGATGCAGTGATTTTGAGTCAAAAGACAGTCATTTGTGCTTCGCTATTATTCCAAAACAATAACTTGCATTCTCTAAACTCCATGAAGTTTACAATTTAGCATGAAAGCAGTAGTTTAGTGTGTGCGGAAAGTATTGAGTAGAGTTGTCCATATATATGAAAGCTTATCTTATTGCATCAGTAAGTTCATCGGTTCGGTTCGGATTGTCTACTCTGGGTTTTAGCTTAAATGGTAAATGGCCTGCATTTGTATAGCGCTTTATTCAGTCCCTAAGGACCCCAAAACGCTTTACACTACATTCAGTCATTCACCCATTCACACACACATTCACACACTGGTGACGGCAGCTACATTGTAGCCACAGCTGCCCTGGGGCGCACTGACAGAGGCGAGGCTGCCGGACACTGGCGCCACCGGGCCCTCTGACCACCACCA
>NW_005187478.1:1790419-1795515 GCF_000239375.1 Pundamilia nyererei | reverse complement strand
TATATTTTGTCTACAAGCTGTCAGACTTGTAATTTCTTTTAGATGATTTTGAGCAGTAGTTCTTTAGCCTTTTTGAAGGTCTTTCAAAGCTTCTTTTTGGACATCGGCTGCTTTTTCACTCTTTTTCAATCCAATCCTTGTACCTGGTTGTTTTCAAGGGAATGTTTCTTGTTGTTGTTGTTTGTTAAGCCGCTTAAAGCTGTGTTGTAAGTGCATCCTTATTCAAGCATAAACAAGGTCGCTAACCCAGGGGATGAACTGGTGTCGTGGCTAAACATAACACATAACTTAAAAAGGACCAGTTTTAAATTGTATTTTTAGGTTTTTTGTTTCTAGCTGTTGGATGTAAACACAACATGGCTCACCATCCAGGGGTGTGATCTTTCCAGGTGTGATTCCCGTCCTCCTCCTGTACACATCTGAAGCAATCAACATCACCTGTTTGTCATCTGCTGATCAGCTGGCTGATACGTATGCTTGTAGCAAACCTTCAGTTTTCACCTGAGCATCAAATTAACTGTGGCAGTGAAATCCTCTCTGACCTTAAAGTCTGTTTCCTGTTGTTAGCTTGTTGATCACTTACGTATCTTCTCCTCCATGCAGAAGCCCTGGCATTAATCTCTGTGAAAGTAATTGTGTGAGAGGGAGCAGTGGATGAGATTCTGCTCCTGTAGTGGAGATTCTGGATTTTACTATCAGACTGCCTTCCCCTAAGGACTTTGTAAATTGAGACTGTGGATTTTCCCTGCCTGAGGACTTTTTAAATATTTACCTTTTCATGTGCACCATAAATAAACTGAATCTGAGTCCAGCCTGCCCATTGATTATGACAATAAATATACCTGTCGTTATTTAAACTTAACGTAGCCTCTTTGGAACTAGAACTTTACCTCATTGAGGACAATAATATTAAAATAAGGTGTACAATTTCCAACTTCAGTAGTTTTCTTTTTACATTTTGTAGCAGGCCCCTTTTCTGGGACCTCCCAAACTCCCATTTGTATTCATGGAAACTGAGAGGTGAGGAGAGCAGAACCTGTGCACAGAACACATCAGGCACCAGTGGCGGCAAATATGACATTCGGAAAGTTGGAGAGGTCATGCTAGTGAAGCAGATAACGGGAAAATCTTTCAAAACTGGATACAAATTCCAAATGAGCCTGCAAATGATAATTTGTTATCATTTTTTAATATGGTCACCACAGGAAATAACTATTACATTACAGAAGACCAGCCGCTGGATCAGTTTCAGAGTTCTTAGTCTTTATTTCTGTGTTTTTCATTATGGCGAAGTCAATGTCGTAACAATGCTTCTTGGCAATAAAGAAACTTGAGATGCACAAAGGGTTGAGAGAGGAGACTCTGTGAAGGTTGAAGGCGACAGTGTTCCCCATGGTAATGGGAGCACTCAGGGAAGTAACCTCAAAACTGGTGGCAGATCCCAGTGCAGTCCTAGGAACAGCAAAGACCTGATCTTGAAGGATACAGATCACCGGCAGCCAAGTGGGGATTTTTTTGGTATATGTATGTTTTATAATTCCATCCTGGAAAAAGAACATTTTTCATTAAAAGCCCAAAACTTTCATGACATTCATATTCATGATGTCTGCGTGTAAACCTATGACCACAACTGTATATATGATGCAAAGATGCTTCTGATTAATTTCGAACTTAAGTTAACTTCTATGGGGTCAAACATGTATGATTATAAGATCATTCAAAAAGGCAAAGTCTTGTTGACTTTGTCCCAGAATAGACAGACATTGTTATGTTGTGATGGTGGCTAGTGTGAAAATGGACACTACTTTGCAAATATACTTATGAATTGAATTTAATTGAATTAATTGTAAATGAGTATTTGTGCCAGACCTAGAGTGGAGGTTTCTTTTTAACATTGCATAGATACTATGAAAATCACAGAACTCCAGTTCTACTCCAAGCTTGCCCCCACAACTCCTGCTGACAAGAGGCACCAAAAGTGGATTACATTTCCAGGCTCTGGACTGAAATCGGAGCCGACACTGCCAATAGAGCCAGGGCTGGCCAATTGACCAACAGGCAGTGGCCTTTTTTCATCATTCATTTAAAGATCAATATGAGGGACCTCATGCTCATCGGCTCAACTATACTGAAGATAGGATGAAATAAAATTGAATAGCTGCGTCTACAGAAGAATGAAACGGCAGCAGGGCTTAGAAAAAAGCCCTGAACATAATAGAAGCTTTTTTTTCCTTCTCTCTTGGGTCAAGTACAAGGAGAGAATAGATTGGAGTGCTTCCAGTGAGCAGTGAAAGATTTTATTATAAATCTCAGGAGGGCCGAAGGAGGTAACACAAAGATAGTAGCAAAAGAAATAAGCAGAAGGGAAAAAAACATATAGAGGTGAGAGAGCTGAAACTTGCAGAAGAAACCTGGCAGACTGTTAGGTTGGCTAGATGTAGATGTGATGACCTGCAGCAACAATGAACAAGCTTGTAGACTTTTCTAAAGAAGACAAAAATGACATCCCAACATTCCTACAACTCTTGTGGGACTACATCTCTAGTCCCACAAGAGTTGTAGGAATGGTCATTTTTAACAATAGCTTCACCCAAAAAGTGAAAAGAATGTTATTAACCCATCTTGGGTTAATAACATAACAATCCAGAACAATCCAGAAAAGTTTGGGTTTTTATTTTTATGACAGTGTCGATTTCTGACATTTTGTTTAAATTTAAGCTTGTAACAATTTGATCGTTTCTAATAAAACGAGTGTAAAACCTAAGTTAGACATTTTTTTTATCTATGTAGACTATGTTTATATAAAACATGTGTATACTTACAGCATTTGATGTATTTTAACTATATACATGAATGCAACACCTGCATATGTGTAAAGAAATGGCTCTGATTTTGCCACCCTAAGAACATTTCTCTAGATCCACCCCTGCAGTGACACAACATTTCATGCATTCTAGGCAGATTTATAACGTGTAAACATGGGCTTCACACCAAAACATTAAGAATTGTACTGATATTTTCATGGATGGTAGGAAAGTGTGACTGCAAGAGCTATTTGCTGCAGGTGAGGAACAAAAACTGGTACCCAACCCACACTCTCCCTTAGTCTATGTAGAGATTAACTTCAGTTCCGTAATAGGTACGGAACTTATTATCGTGTAGATACAGACACTATTTTTCCCCCTCACACTTTGTCAGGATTAAAATATTTCTCACATGAAAGACAAATATGACTAAAATACACCTTTGGACTTGGAAGATGAATACCAGAGAGACTATGCAGTGGTGTTTGTGTGGTATGTTGAGGTGACACTGAAAAGGGATCTGAGCTGTGCTCCAGCTCTGTTCCTCACATGTTCCTTCCCTTTTACTCCCTCGATGAAACTTTTCATCTTCTGGTATGACTGCAGGAAGCACACTTTCTTAAAACAATCACAGTTATGACATGGGAAGTGAATGAAATGAGAGAGAAAAATAACACAAGTCAACTTTCAGTTTTTTTCAACTTTTGCAAAGTCGTCCTTTATTAGTAAAAATGCGTAATTTTTATCAAATCAATATTTAAAGTCCAAACATTCTGAAGTACTCTAAGGCTACATTCACACTGCAGGTCTTAATGCTCAATTCCGAATTTTTGATCAAATCCGATATTTTTGTCTTCTTGTTCACACTACAAATAAAATGTGGCAGCAAACGCGCTCTAGTGTGAACCCTCAAAGCGGCCCGCATGCGCAAAACAGGACGTCACACACAATGCGCTCTGTTTAGACCCAGAGCAAACAATATTGTTTGACTTATGGCCCTTAATGTAAAGACTTTACGTTTCCCAATTTTGCTTTAAGTTATAAAGTTATTTTGTTATTTACATTTGGCCTAATAATGATCCTTATTGCTGTTTTAGAGGAGCGGTGCTTCCAAGGATAGTTGCAGATTTCTGTCAGAATCTGCAGATTATACAGTACAAATAAAATGTTCACGTTTCTCCGACGTTGTCTTCCCAACAGTTTCACTGACCTCTACACTGGATGGCCAGGAAGCGTTCGCCATGTCTTCTCCAGCGCTTCTCCGGCGCTGATAGTTGGCATCTGTCTTGTGTCAGTGACGTAAAAGACGGATTTAATGCGACATGACCATTCAAACAGCAGTCGCTTTCTAAAACATCAGATATGTATTGGATTCAGTACCACATACGAGAGTGACCCAGATCGGTTTTGAAAATATCGGATTTGTGCCATTCACATGATCGGATATGGGTCGCATAGGGTCAAAAAAGTCGGATTTGATGCGCTTTCGCCTGCAGTGTGAACGTAGCCTAAGTTTTATGTCTAGGACCATCTTAAGCACGTTTACAATCTATTTTGAGTTGTGTTTCAGGACACATGGTGCATGCATGAAAGTCCATTAAAGTACTCCTGAGAAAAAAGGGTTAGTTCTTCTCCTATGTTCACCAGTTAGTAGCTGCCTTGACTGTCTTCTGTTTGGTTCTTAAGAGGTAAAATAATCAAAACCTTTTTCTTCTACTACTGGTACAAGAAATCTGAACCGTGATTATAATAACAAAAGCCCAATAAAACTCAGTGTTTTAGCTGTCTTATAGTAGATCTGTTTTAAAGTTTGTAAATTTTTGTTCATTGTCAATATAAAATGTTGTATTGTTTTAAAGTCATGTCTATACGGATGCTTGTTTTCATGTTCATTGCACACGTCTGACAAATATACACAGATCATTTGCAAAGGAATGGTTTATTTGAAGAGTTTCAGTCAGGATTCAGAAACAGCACTAATAAACGTAACAAAGGATCTTCTTATGGCCTCTGACACTGGAGACACCTTCTGCTTGTCCTACTCGACTTCAGTGCAGCATTTGATTTTTAGAGATTTCAGAGATAAGAACACAATGTTAGTATTAAAGAAACTGTGCTACAGTTGTTTGAATTCCAACTATGTGATTACATCCAATTTGTAGTCTTCTTCACACAAAAGTTAGTCACAGACAGTGTTGGTCAAGTTACTTGAAAAAAGTAATCAGTAACTAATTACTGATTACTTCCCCAAAAAAGTAATCCCGTTACTTTACTGATTACTTATTTTCAAAA
>NW_005187478.1:1788477-1789735 GCF_000239375.1 Pundamilia nyererei | reverse complement strand
TGTCATGAGACATTCTTGCAAAAAAACCACGGTTTTAGTAACGCAGAAACGCAGCGTTCCTACGGGAAAGTAACGGTAATCTAATTACCGTTTTTGCAATAGTAATCCCTTACTTTACTAGTTACTTGAAAAAAGTAATCGGATTACAGTAATGCGTTATGCCCATCTCTGGTCACAGAGTCCACAGGTTTTCATACAGAGACCAATAATTGTTACTTAATGAATGCTTCTCCCTGGAAATATTATTAGAAGACACTGCATGCAGTGCTATGCAGATGATACCAGCATTATTTATTCATGAAGCCAGATCATACTAATCAAACAGTCAAAGGACATTTATGAAGATACAAAGGCCTGGCTGACCTCTAATTTCTTACTTTTAAAGTCAGACAAAATGGAGGTTATAGTCTTCCTAGGTTATTGTAATAATAGGAACATGATGTCAAACCAGATATTTACTATAGATAATATTAATTTGGCCTCCAGTAATACTGTGAGGAATCTTAGAGTTATTTATCTCCTTTTATCAGGGTCCTTCAATGTGAACATTGAACAAAAAGGACTAATAATATTTATTTTTAGCAATTGTTAAACTCTGGTGCTTTCACCTATCGTTTTATCCTGTATCTCTTTGCTCCCCTCTCTTTCCCGTTACCCCAAACAGGTGGTGGTAGATGCATTCTCCTCATTGACCCAGCATTTTGAGTTTCTTGTGTTTCAATGTCATTTTTTCATTATGGTTTATTATTCAAGGTTGATTTTGTATTTCTGTAGTTTCGTTTCTGTGGTTTTTTGAGTTAAAATCTCACCTATGAGTCTGCTTAAGTGAACCAATAATAATAATAATAATAATATCTAAGTGTTTTTTTAATTTTTCTTTTTTTTTTCAATTAATTTGACTTTTATTCAATCAACATGTTTGTACCAAATTCATTTAAATTGATGTTATATTGTTTAAACACTTTGGCACATAAAACGTCAAACTTGTTACATGAACTAGTAAAATATTACTTTGTTACACCAATGATAATCTTGTTGAATGAACAAATGTAACTTATGTCTGTAGTACATGATGTGTTCATATTACATAATGTTCAACAAAAAATTCAATGGATTTACAGCAGCTTTCTTTTTCTTCTTTTGGCCGCCTGCCCCGTTTGGTTCTTTTGCCATCAGAATCATTGTCTAAAGGCAAAGAGAGAAGCCCAAAGGAATTACTTTACCAAGTGGACCATCCCTGCCTTGCCGTATTGGTCCA
>NW_005187478.1:1768832-1769996 GCF_000239375.1 Pundamilia nyererei | reverse complement strand
GAGGCTGCCGGACTCTGGCGCCACCGGGCCCTCTGACCACAGCCTCCCATAAAGGTAATATAAGGCTGTGAGCTCTTCAGTGGCGCTCTGTCAGGACAAGCAAGGCAAGCAGTGCTTGGTTTGTCAAATCTTTAAAATAGACATAAATGTATCAAAGTACAGCGATCTCACTCCTTTCAACACAGACAGCGCTATCATGAAGCTCCTCACCTGTCAATTTGTATGTGCATCCAGCCTTTACGTTACAGCCATCTTCTGACTGGAGCTGGGTGAGCCCAGAGGCCAGCGGCGTTATTCTGGTGTTTTGCACACGTGCATTGCTGATAAAACTCTGGCCAAAATGAGGAGAGACCACAGCACAAGGCAAGCTGCCGCTGGCTCACTTTTCACTGTTCTGACATCCAAATTGTGGGGCATACACAATGACAACATTCAAAATCACCCCTAACTTCCCTTTGAAGCTCTGGTGAGCCTGCCCGACACCCTCTTCATCTGCACAACACTATTCATATGCTCTTACTTCAACATCATGCCAGTACATTTCTTTTCCTACTGTATCCATATCATAGCAGAGCAGCCTGAATCCACCTCCAGTGCTCCTGGTCTTGATTCCCTTCCTCCTTCTCACACAATATATCTACCTTCCTTCTCTCCATCATATCACACCAAATGCACTTCCTGACTCAACCCTCCGCATTTATTGAGGCTTTCGACTCTATAAGAAGACTGGCTTGTGCCTCACTGTGTCTGAGTTCTACAGTGAGGTTTTTTGAGATCACAGGAGGCCGACCAATCAATATTAACCCCTTAGCAGTCCAATTAGTCCCCTAAACCATCCAATGTACCGTGGGCGGTACGTCCGACTGCTAACAGGTTAAGGATAGTTTATATCCAGATATGATGTTCTAGATATTTAATTAAATCCTTATCTATCATACATTATCGTTACCAATATAGAAGAATACTCCTAAGTTGTGGTTGGTTCTGCAGCATCAAAACATGCATAAAGATACAAAAAGTGTCATAAAGAACTATTTTCAGACACAAGCTAAACAAGGACCCCCAGAGCACTGATCTCAACATCAAGCTGTCTGTCTGAGGCTGTATCCCAGATCAGGGTCTGAAGCCTTAAAGGCTGCATTTTAAGGCCGATTACGTCACAGC
>NW_005187478.1:1763598-1767918 GCF_000239375.1 Pundamilia nyererei | reverse complement strand
TAAATTGATTTAATTGAAATTCAAAGCCCTTTATTTGATATGTTGAATCATTAAAATGTATAAAGCAAGGCAAGGTTGGAGCAGGCTAACAAGTTGTGTTACACTGTCATACCTTCTACTCAATAGGTAAGCCAAAACCCAGAGGTGCTCGAGATTGCCAGTGTAACATCCTACGTTTACAGCATCAGCTGGAGATGAGATAAATCAATTTTTTTTTTTATCTTTTTTTCTTTTGAGGCTGTGTGTAGTTTTCTTTAGAATACACTTTGGTGTCATGGTCCTGGGTCGTTAGACCCAGTGTTTTGTGTTTGGTATTAGTATTGCCTTATATTTTGGGTTAATTCTTGTTTTCTTAGCTCCTTGGGTTTTGGTTCTTGTGTTTAGTGTTTCCGTTATCCCTACCTGTGTCCTCTCCCGGTGTTCTGTTCGTGTCTCTGAGTTTGTGTTTGTAAAACAGTCTGTGAATTTCCTGTTTTACTTTGAAGGTCTGTGTCTCATTATGCCCATTAGTTTCAGCTGTGTGTCATCCCGTGCATCACAGCAAGTGCCTGCATTTTGGATCCTTCTTCACAACACCACACGACTGCTGCCCCAGCCGTGACACTCCGCTGTTGATCAGCGTGTATAACCTTGTAAATTCCCACAGATCAGATATAAACTTGCATGTGTAGTTCTCTGTTAGATAGATCAGGACAGACATTGTGCATACAAGTGCTAATGACTGGACAGACAGTCAGAAGCACTATTACAGAAGCCCAGACAATTTTATGTTAATGTATGTTCATTAAGATTTGGATTTAGTTCTGATCCTTGTTTGAATTAGAGTCAACTTATTGCCTCTGTGTTTCCTGTTTCCTCCTCCTGTCACTTCCCATATGTTAAGTTTATTATTAAGTTGGTTAATTTCATTATTATTATTATTATTATTAATAAATCCTAAGTCTCCATTTTACCTGTCCCCCCGTGTTTCACATTTGCACAAGTTAGGGTAATTAGACATAAAGAAGAAAAAGGGCTTGTAATTGTAAAAACAGTTTGTTACAGAAATGAAAGAAGTACTTATGAGTGCTTAAGAGCTGATGAATGGAGAAAATTAGAGAGAGAGAAAGAGAGAGAGAGAGAGGAGGGCAGAGGAGGAAAGTTAGTCAGGAAGTGCAGAAGATTAGTATGGAGGACGTGAAAGCAGTTATGAGGGTGAAGAGTGGAAAGGCAGTTGGTCCAGATGGCATGTCTGTGGAGGAATGAAGATATTTAGGAGAGAGGGCAGTGGACCTTTGACCAGATTGCTTAAAACTATCTTAGAGAGTGAGAGGATGCCTGAGGAATTGAGAGGAAGTGTACTGGCACAGATTTTCAAGAACAAGGGTAATGTGCAGTGCTGGAGTAACTACAGAGGAATGAAGTTGATGAGCCATGCCATGATTTTCACTGAAAGTGACCAGGATGGGCAGGATTAGAAATGAGTATATCAGAGGAACTGTTCAGGCTGAGTGGTCTAGAGACAAAGTTAGAGAGGCAAGATTGAGAGAGTTTGGACACGTGCAGAGTGGAGGAGGGATAGTGGATTTATTAAACGAGAGATATTAAAAATCTAGCTGCCAGGCAAGAGGAATACCTCAGAGGAGGTTTGTGGATGTAGCAAAGGAGGGCAATAGAGGGTTACAGCAACAGAAGAGGATGCTAGGGGAAGGATGTGATGAAGGCAGATGACCTGCTGTGAAGGGGGCAGCCAAAGGAAGAAGTTTTGAATTTAAACATCCTACAATGAGGACATTTTTTGGTTTATGGAAGTGTTGAAAGGTGCTTTATAGGTTCATCATGCCAGAATAAGTGTGGTCTTTACACTTTCAAACAGAACAAAAAAGTACAGATTTCTTGATAAGCCCAGCAAAACTAACTGATCACCAGAGTCAATGACCAACAGGGTATTTTATTTCAAAAATCGACCAGACTCTCTAAACTGTTCCTGTGTCTGGCTTCTTGCCCTCTTTACCTGCACTTTGCAGCTTGATGCCTCTATAACAGATTGTTCCTTTAATGGTTAGTTTAAGCAACACCAGGCAGACAACCGCTTCCATTCATGAAGGATGTCCTGTCATGAATAACCAGCTAATCCTCAGAAGTTATGAAATTGGTAGCGTCTTTATACCTGACCAAAAAAGTATACCATTGTTGTCTTTTTTTTTTAAATTTCTGAATTAAAAAAATAGAACATGGTTGACTTGTAGGGTCTTTTCTTAACTGTGTAATGTGCACGGAGATAACTTGTGAATTAATTGAATATAAATAAAACGGAAAAAAATCATGTGGACAAGATGAACTTTTTTAGATGCTTTTTTTTCATTACAACTCTTTCATACTCAATATTACATTAAAAAAAAGTAAATCTAAAAGCCAAATTTGGGCTCTATGTCTGAAAGCATTTTTAAACAATAATTTTAGCTGTTCAGCTTCAAGTACATGGAGGATCGTTTTGGAAGTGCCTTTTAGGTGAATTGCAGCCACTTTCAATACAGTTGGAAGTGAACAGACTCTGGATGAAGCAATGCTGTACAGAATCTCCTAATTTCTCCTCCCAGTGTTTCATGCTGCAATGTTGAAACCACTCACAGACCATGCTTTAATGGGTAAATGCATCAGACAAGTCAGAAAAATATTAAAATGATGATTTCCACAGGCACTGTTATTGCCTAGTCGAAGATTTATTGTGCAAATGGGAATTTTATCAAGTGGCCTCAGTGTTTCTAAAATTCATTCAATCATTACTGAAACTGTGCCGTTGAAGCATTTACTTCTCACTGTGAAAGCTTAACTTCTACAAGTATGAGATATGGGCAGCCACATGTAACTCAGTGGCTGCCACGGGCCCAGCACTGGCAGCAGCAGGCTGATAAAGCATTTCCAAATGAAGTCAAATATCCTCCCTCGTGGAACTTGCTTTCTCTTAACACGCATTCAATTGGCTGAAAATGTAGACTGCTTTAAAGACATAAAACACATCAAGTGTTTCTAATGTTTTTATTCATCATTCTTTCAGCATTGAGGATTTAACTGGTCTGATGCCCAGGTTTAGCTTCTCTCTTAATACAGAGACTTGGGCGCAGCTTCATCCCCTTAATATAGCCAAGTGCTCCTGATATCAATATCTTTGGAGTAATTTGAGTCCTGCTTTAATCTTCCTGCAACACACCTTTGAGTTTTGACCGGTTCCATGAAAAACAGTAGGACAAATGCATAATAGTGTGCCTGGGGCTCAGTTGTGACCCATACACCCCCTACTAAGTCAAGCTGAGTGGTTAATTACAGTATTTGTGTGCTGCTCAGACACTGTGGCTGCCTACTGGGGGATGCATGTCACCATAATTGAGGTATTACAAATTGTTTTATTTGAAGTGATTCTCCTGGTCAAAATAGGCAATTTAGGAATGGTCTAAATGAAGATGTCCTCAGTGAGATGGGCTGCATGGGACTGGGTACATGTCTTTGCATTTTTACACCAACAAGTAATTATTCTGAACGTTTGTCTTTGTATGGAGCAGCAGCAGACAATGATCCTAATTGAATCTTTGGAAGATTTATTCGCTGTTGTCATTTACACAACTGTTCAGAGGCTGAACAAACTCAAAGTTTTTCCAGATGCGCTGCCTTCGGCAGATATTATGAGTATCACTTTGAGACTGCCTTCGAAATCAGGACATCCGACAGAGTTGCGGCAACCAACCTCCAATCGAGGGGCAAATTCAAAAACGCAGATTGCGATGGTTTGGCCATGTGTGTGGAATGGATGTGAGCAGACTACCACATCAACTCCTCTGACGTAAATGACCCACCCATTGGAGAATCCACCGAACGGAGAAAACATGGCTAAAACAGGTCGACGATGACATTAGAGATCGCAGAATAAATCTCGACGAGGCCAATTGCCAACGATCGCCATGCATGGAAACGAGTTGTGAAGGAAATTCAACAGCCATTGGCACCCACAGCAGCGTACGGGTTTAGGAGTCGATCCAAACCCAACGCCAGCTAGGGATCAAAGAAGAAGTTTTCGAGACTCAATTCAACACTGGGGAGAAGCCAGTTTGCTAGTCATTGCTGTTTTGAGTCTTCTAGGATAGATCCCAAGGTTTGCACACCTTGATTTACGTACACTGTTCCAAAAAATAGTAATGTCAAAGTATCTTACTGTATATTTTACAGTTTTGTACTGTCTTTCTAGAATATCATTAATTTACATAAGTAGACGGTGATTTTACATGTCAAAGGTAAAATAACATAACATCACTGTAAATATAGTAAAACACAATTTACTTGTTTTTT
>NW_005187478.1:1749598-1761783 GCF_000239375.1 Pundamilia nyererei | reverse complement strand
CGCGTTACTGTAATCTGATTACTTTTTTCAAGTAACTAGTAAAGTAAGGGATTACTATTGCAAAAACGGTAATTAGATTACCGTTACTTTCCCGTAGGAACGCTGCGTTGCTGCGTTGCTGCGTTACTAAAACCGTGATTTTTTGCGAGAATGTCTCACGACAGTGATGTAAGTGAGTGCGCCGTTAGTGACAACAGCTGTGTGCAGATCAACAATGGATCACATATCGATTGTGGGAGAGAATATGAGCGTGCAGCGTTTAAAGCGTGGAAGTACTGACCTTACTTTGAGTCAGACTGGTTGACAAAGATCCTGTGTCATCGGCAATCATTTGTAATGATTGCTGCAAATGAGTTGAGTACGTGGGTTGGGCTCATGAAAAACTTGCTGAGTCTTCTCTGCCTAAGCCAAACAGCTTAATTTGCTAATGACACTTGTTTTGAGCTTCTGGTGTTCCCGGTGCTGACAGTCAGGTTCCTGAATGGTGCCTGATTTGCAGCACCTGTGATCTGGATAGGGCCCATTATACAGGGCAAATTCAAGGTTGTGTTCTGAAAAACCAAGTTGCAGCTTTATTTGGAGTGAGCCCTAGTAGCCTACCATCTCCAAATTGAGGGTCAATTTCCACATAACGGGGATGTCAGAGACAGGCTGTGAAGTGCAGAAAAATACTTCAAGAAGACAGTTTCCTCACTCTCTCTGCCCTTAGGCTCATAGGCAGTCTTCTACAGATTTGCAGGATGATCTGAAAAAGACTGCAGACAGCTAAACTCAAGTCTCAGCCAATTGCCAGCGACTGCTATAAAAGTGAACTGTGTCCCAGCTCTCAGATGGTTTTCTTTTTGATATTTTGCTATATTGCATCCCTTAATTCTGACCAGTATACTCATCTATGCTGTTGACAAGCAACCCCCTCACATTATGCAACCACCTCCATGTTTACTCTATGTTTTGGATATATGGCATTTTTTTCCCTACTGCTTTCCATTTTTCATAAAGTGTTGCTTACCAAACTCTAAACTACTAACACACTGGTGGCTCTATTAGAACCCCATTTCTTGGTCAACTCAGGACTCAATTGGGCTCTAAATGACCACAATTTGAACGTCAGTGTATGGTCTTTTCGAAAGATATACCTTGGTTTTGGACAGTTACTAAAGATGCAAAAAATATTTTAAAAAACCCACCATTTTACTTCAGAATAAGGACTTAGAAATTAATAAAAATAAAATGGTTTAAATAGTAGATAGACTTTGTGGCCTACTTTAGAAAATTACCATATAATTCTTCTTCTGAAATTTTCATAAAATCTATTTAAAGATATGAAAAAAGTAATTAAAGCAATAAGCAATGAAATCCTTTTTAACTTAAAAAGCTTTAGGCTCTTAAACATCACTTTAACATTTGCACCTAATATACACATTTTTAATCCGAACTGATAAGCAATATGTAGGGCATTTATACCATTTAAAGGATACTTCAAATGCATAATATATAAAGACATAGTCAATTTAGTATGGAAAAACTACAGCATGGCACATGTATTTGAGGCTTCTTGAAGCATTGCCCATATTTCTAAAAGCTGCTTTTTATTACCATCAGTCTTCCCTGTAGGGAGCAGGCAACAGAAGGAGAACACAATTATCCAAATGTGTACACTCACATTGCCTAAGCGCAGCAGAATATATTACACAGACATGTGGTGGAAAAGGATCACCCCTGCGCTGTGTGTGAGCTGCATACGTTTGTATCCCACCTGAGATATGGGAGTCTCCAATTGTTATTCTGCACTAGTTGCTGTGTGCCTAACATGTGCTGCACCTTTCCCAAGTGTATATATATCCACTGGTGAGTTTCGCGTGGATTCTTCAGTGATCAGTATCCCATCAGGACTCCATGACATGACCTCCTCCATGGAACATTCTGCACATTCTCGCAGTGCACCTGTTCTCAAAAACCTCATCGTAGCTCAATAGCCAGCATTAGACACAAATGCAGAGTGTGAGCATGCATACATTTTCAACAATATATACTGCATAACGATTTAGTTATGACATCCATGTGAGAGAACACATGGATCTACTTTGGAGTAAACGGAGCAAGTTATTTGTTCTCCTGGCTTGTTTAAGGCCTCTTTCTTGTCAAAAACTGCCGCCTGAAATCCAAACTAGATTGTATGAATTCAGGTAATTCTAGTAGTGACTGATGTAGTCTCAAGCTGAGACGAAAAAGAGGGTACACAGCTCTGATAACCTCACTTGTTTCTAACTTCTCACTTCCAGATTGAGCTCAGCTGCAAACTTCTAGCTTTCACCCCTAAACCACATAAAAATGTATCTGATTCTGTGCAGTTCCCACTGGAGCCACAAACTCCCCTTTGATCATCCCCTCTTTGATTTCTGACATCCAAAGCATTTTTTTAAAGTCTGTAACACTTAAATCAGCTGCAAAGATTTCCCAACTTACTCATTTCCTGACACTGTTAATTTTTCTGCCCACACTATCTGGTTTCAGCTTCACAGAAAATAACGTTAATACAGTGATATTTTTTTAGCAAACATCTAGATGAAATGCCATCATTAATCGTGGAGCTCACTTATTCCTGCTGACAGCAGCATGAAATATATCTGACTCAAAGCAACAAAGTAACATAAGTGTTCACATTAATGTTACATGCACAGGCACCTGAGCAATGGAGCAAATGTATCCGCATAGGGAAAGCAAAGGGTTTTAGTGGCTCAAATTCACTTCCAGATCTCAGTAGCAATGATAGTGAGATTTGGTATGTTTAGTAGAAACTATTTTTTTTTAGAACATGGGAAAAAAGCAGTTTGCTAAAATGTAATAACTGATAGAGAAAAATTTTTTATTCCCAGATCGTATGATTTCTTTTTAAATTATTTATTTGCTTAACTAAAAGAAACAAAAAACAACTGATGCCAGCTATCCACTTGCCCAGGAGATGGCAGAGTGATAGAAACCGAAACACTAAAAAGACAGAGAGAAGAGAAAATATGAGCAAAAATGTTTATGGCATAGATGCACACTGCAAAAACTGAAATAGAACAAATGCCCTCTGCATCACACACCGCCTCTCAACAAGTAGTGTTTTCTCTCTCGCTCACTCTCACTGTCTCTCATTATCCCTGTTACACACAGGGATAATGAGGATTCCACTGTTATTACACATAACAGTGGAATCAAGTGAACAGGGGAAGGGTTTGCAGCTTCCAACCATCCTCTGTTATGTCTGCCTTTACATCATTTTAATTTAATCACTACACCCTGTAATCTGTATATAAAACTGCTTCCTAATCATCCTTTGTCCTCATCTTCAAGTCTCTACCTGCCAGGTTCCTGCTCCAGTTCCACCCCTGCTCACCAAGTTTAAGTGTTATCACCCACTGTCCTCTAGTTTGTCCCAGAATCTCTGCCTCCTCATTCTTTGACTAAATTCCCTCCAAAACCTAATTTGTTGGGGAAAATTTTGATTATTTAGCTTTGCTTCTAGACTCCACTGTTCTCCTTCACCATATAAAAAGAAAACTGGACTTTAGCAACAGACTCAAGGTACGTACCAGTTTAGCTCAGTGTGTGAGCAGACACCGGCCCACCACATGGCCAGAATACAGCAGCCTGGGTTCGAGTCTGACCTGTAGCTCTTTGCTGCATGTGTTCCCCTCTCTTCCTCTGTGAGTTTTCGTCCATCTCTATGTTTGAAAAAAGAATGCATCTGTATATAATATAATACAGAGGACTTGCTGCAAACAAGCTAACAGAGTGGGGGCTGTGAACTTACCAGTTAATACAAAAAAGCTTACTTAAGCTTATTTTATACAGTCCTTTTACAAGATCATATTTTCTACATTTCATTCACACGACGTATGTACATTTAAGAAATGTGTGATGTACATGAAGATAATAGTAATTATTTGACTCTTTACATTATTTCAAACCAAGGTATGCCAAGCTTCAGTGCTTTTGTGGACCTTTTATTAACCTCAACTGCAAGTAATTTAAAGCAGGCATGATGATCTATGGAAGTGTTCCTAAGTCAATGCAATGACACATGATACAGATTTTTTGGTCTTGTTCCTTGTGCACAGAGATTTCTCCCAATGTTCTTATGATATCATGTGCTGCAGATGATTCAGTCAATGCAATTTTATGTTGAGCACATTACTGTGAAACCTCTGCCCAGCTTTACTTCTGAAACTCTGCCTTTATAAGGTGGTCTTTTTATACCCAGTCATGTTACTGATGTTTAAAATGAGCTACACTTTTTTTTAAATGTACATTTTCTCCTTTTTAAAAGTTTTACTATGAATAAAATGTGGGTTTGTGAGATATGTAAATCATTGCCGTCTGTTTTTCTTTTAGAGATCATTCCAAGTTTTTCCGAATTAAGCTTCTTCTGTCTTCCTATTCAACTGGAAATCCCAAATCTGGAGAAAAAAATCAGACGCACACACACAAAACAACAGCTGTTTTTCATTCTTCCAGTTTCATGCTAAGGTCCAGTAATGAATGGTAGACCCACAGCAAGCCGGGAAAAAAAAAATTAAATTACACAACTCAGTTCTTAATGATGAGTAGTGTTCTCGTTAAAAAAACAGTGCCCTCAAGCCTTTGAGGAAACATCCAGGGATGGATATTTGGACTTAGTTGTAACCCATGCATGCAAGGTCACACTCATTCACACAAATACATATTTTTCATATCAGCTGCTACACACTGAGGATTGTAGGAGAAATTAAATTGCGCTCTGCTATTGTTATAAAAGAATGAGAGCAAGGGGAAAAATGGGGGTGAGGGATTGTTGGACAGATCAAAAGAAAGCAACAATAAAAGGTGGATATAAAGGAAAAAATAAATCTGTAAATGATACTGCAAATGCACAAATAATAATAAAGAAAAAATGAATTAAAAACGGAGAAAATAATAAAAGCAGTAAAGTCTCAAAAGCTGTTTTGATCTTGTAATAAAGATATTTATTTATGGATGGAAGACCAAGTGATTAAAAGATAAAAATGATTATCATTATTAACCCAAATTCATAAACCAATGGTTTCCACCAGTTCTGTAAACTGCACACCCATAATACCACAAGGATGACAGTAGATAACATGGGACACTCATAGATTATGTGTAGATTGTCTGTGGGTGAATGTCTAGTCTGCAGAACATCATTCTTGGGCAGAACACTTAATTCTGCCCAAGAATTAAAAGAAACAGAACACTTAAAAGAAACAGAATTCTTTTGTGCAGCCAGTCATGCAATTTGGAAGCACTGAAGTAACATTTTGTCTTGTAGCATAGTTAGAACCACTTTTGTGAGAAGTGTCCATCAGTAAACGTTAACAGTAGTTCTGCATCATGTTCTACATCTTAAATCACTAAATGGATGCATCTTTCAGTATGACGATCACCCAAAACATACCAAAGGCACCAAAAGACAAACATGATTGTAGCTGTCCTGACCTCATCCATTACACTGTAATTGCACCAACCTCAACTGCCCCCCCCCCCCCCCCCCCCTTCAAAAAACGTAAAAATACAGTACAATGTACTGTGTAATAGTAAAGGAATTTTCTGCAATGCATTGTGAGATCAAGAACCCCAAAAGGACGGAAAAGTAAGAGAGAGGGCAGCCATTACACTCTCAGACTTCATGTGGTTTTGGAAACTGCTTTCATGTTTCAGTGGTAAATATTACATTATATATTTTAATTTATTAAAATAACGTGTATCAAACAACTTAACATGTTTTTATTTAGAAATAATTGTTGATTTTGTGTTAACTGGTGTCTGCTGTAACCAATTAAGTTGGGAATGTTTTGCTAACTTATTTTGAAAATAATTGTGATTTAGGTTTAACATGACTTAAGCTTTCCCTTTTAATGAATACTTTATTTTTCATTATGATGCCACCAGTTTTGGCCTCCGGTGGTCAAATAAAGAACATTATTTGTAAATACTAGCCTTAGCTGTTTGTCTCTCTTTAGCTTTACACAACTGCGAGCTAGCTAATGAGCTAAAGTCAATGCTATAGATGACGCATGCAGAATCTGCGGTAAGTAGCAGTACCAGCAGAGAGAGATATTTAATTTTTAGCCAGTATAAAATTAATCACATCAAAGTGTTTAAAAAGGCATTACTAGCACATTTTCATGCAAATACATATTATCCACTAAGATTAATAGTTTCTGGCAATTAAGTACCCTAGAATTTACCTGTTGGAGTCAAATTGTTAAATGTTGTCATTGTGTTACTTAAATGTGTAAGTCTTAGTTCAAGCAGCATGATCAAAACCATTCCTTTGTTTCTGTCCACCTCCCCAGCCTGTTGGTGGGGGAGGCTGTGGTGTCTTATAGGGACATATCCTATGTGAGGGTTCTGTTTCTTATTTAGTGAGGATGTTTTACTTCCCACCTTTGTTTGTGTATGTTGAGACCGTTAGAGGGGTTAAGCCATACACAGGGTGGGGGAGATTACCCTTTGGCGAGGAGGAGGTCACAAAAACGCACCCACAAACACAAACACACACACACTCACATGCATACACACACACATTCTGGCACATGCATACACACACACACACACACACACACACACATACACGCAGTGTTTTAACCTTTTGTGACCATAGGGGGGGTTTACAGTGGGTGGTGCTTGTATTCACTGTATTCAATAAAAGGCAGCAAGGAAGGCTGTTTATTTGATGCTGGCTAGGAGACGGGTGAGGAGCGTTCAGCTCCAAGAGCCTGATTCCGACCAGCCTCCCTTGCTACCAAGTAAAACCCAGTTCCGTCATTGTCTTGCTTTCTTCATGAGGAATAAATCTCTAAACCAGCGGTGCCTGTGGAAGCGCAGGCCCAACAGTACCTGATACGTTTTTCGCTCACTACTGACATCTTTTCTTTAAATATATTATCTCCCCTTGCTCGTACTGCAATTTCTGCATGCAGTAATGTGACCTCTGTATGCGGCTGCGGTGGACCAGCATGTCTGTTACAGGTTTTGCCGGTTGCTTTGAATGCCATGTTTGTCAAAGTTTATCAAGTGTTTTGTTTGAGGAAAACACCTAGAAGACGCTTGAATGAATGTATATGAAAATGTTACCATTAGGACAAACTGGTTAAAAGGGACATTTAAGTGTTTAAATGTACTGTTGATGCACAGATTAAATTCCTAAATTTAAGAAATGCGTGCCAAATGGTGTATTAAGTTGTAATTTTATAGAAATGTATGCTTGAGGATATAAAGAAGTACATTTAATCAGTTTTATTGAAAGAAAATGCCTGTAAATAATAATATAAACAGAATTTTCCTGTCAACGGAAATGTCTGTTAATGGTACAAAAATATACTGAGAATAAACTGAATTTTCCATTTTAGAGTTGAAGGAAATGAACTCATAGGATATTATAGGTATAGGCTTAAATGGTAAATGGCCTGTATTTATATAGCACTTTTCTAGTCCCTAAGGACCCCAAAGCGCTTTACATATCCAGTCATGCACCCATTCACACACTGGTGATGGCAGCTACATTGTAGCCACAGCCACCCTGGGGCGCACTGACAGAGGCGAGGCTGCCGGACACTGGTAGGCACCACCAGTAGGCAACGGGTGAAGTGTCTTGCCCAAGGACACAACGACCGAGACTGTCCAAGCTGGGGCTTGAACCGGCAACCTTCCGATTACAAGGCGAACTCCCAACTCTTGAGCCACGATCGCCCTGTTTATATTATTATTTACAGGCATTTTCTTTCAATAAAACTGATTAAATGTACTTCTTTACATCCTTATGATGTACTGTCAATCTACAGAACCATTTTGTTTTACCATACAGGAAATGTCTGTGAACTTTCATAAAACTGTAAATGTCGTGGCAGAAAATTACCAGGACATTTTCTGGGGTTTTTTTCTGAATAAATTTTTGTACAGTGTGAATTTAGACTCTAAAGGTTCAGTGTGAGCAGAAGCCAAAAAGGACCTTATTTGGATGAAAAGGTAAACTGCCAGTTTATCTGCTTAAGCAAGCAAACGTCCATGGTTAGCAAGCTGCATGTATTAGCATACATTAGCAGACTGAAGTACTAATATAATACTAGAATTTCACTAAAACGAAAGCATAAGTTTCATAGACTGTCTGCAGATAAACCATTAACAATTTTTCCAAAAAAATATAACAACAGAGGAGAGGTTTAATGGCTCGGAGCAGGGGATGAGGCCCTTAACTCGTTATGCCTATTTGCTATAATTGAATAAAGCCAGATAGTTAGATTTTATGGTTGCTTATAATTTCAGTATACTGTAATTAGAAGCAACCATAAAATATAACTATCTGGCATTTGTCTTTGAGTCTTTGAGTTGTATACAACTCAAAGACTACCATAAAGTAGTGCACTCCAATGACTATTGCCAGTGCATTTCAGAAAACAGCTAATTCCAGTGCCATTAAAAAATTGCTTTCTTGACTTTCACTTGAATTTATTAAGTCCTCCCTGGTGTCAGTGCAGAAGATGAAGTGACTATCCCGAGCACAAAAGCTAGGTGGAAACCTCTAGATTTGGTTTTCACATTCCATCATGTGAGAAGAAGGCATGAATAAAGTAGTAGGAGCCTGAGGGAGTGGAGGGGAGGGTTATTGCATCAGGTGAGGGGATGAAAGCACAAAGTAATCATTATTTGATATTCTTTCACCGGTTTTCTCGATCATCCTCCCTGACTTCTATTTTTAACTGTTATCATTCCTCCCCATGGGGATCTTGTTGCCAATTCCTCCCAGTAGTCATAATTGCTTCGTTGGTCTCTTCATGTAATTGCCACATGCTGAGTAATCCTGACCATGGGCCTGTGCTCGGTGAATGACTAACGATTACTTCATTGATTACCCCTTTCTCTTCCCTTCCTCCTCTCCGTCTCTCATTTCTCAATCTTTCCATGCCCAGCAGTAATTTCCTCACTGCTATCTTCTGCTGTTTCCTACCGCTGGGTTCACAAGACTGCATGCAGCACAAAGTAGAGCCTTGGTGGGTAATTCCCCTCCTGGCTGGTGGTCAGTGTTGTGTTTTTATACTTTTGCTTTATTTTATTTTGTTCCTCAGACTACTGTAGGTTTGTGCTTTCATGAAGTGGAATGTAAACAGTGTCAGTGGTGAAACGAATAACAAAAAGGTTGAGATCGTGAGATGGCACATTTGTTTAGATACAGAGAGCTATGACAGCACTTAAGAGAAAGAAATGAAGAGGAAGGATAAGAGCGAGTGTGCACTTAGCATAAACCAGTGTTGGACTGACAACTAGATTGCAGCAAAGCTGAGAACCCTTGACTGAGATCGTCAGTGTTGAGATCGTAGGTGGAGTTTAGATGTGCTGCCCACTCCTGATTCTCACACGAAATCCACTGCCTTGTTCAGAAACCCATTTCACAGTCAGTTTAACAAGCCACTCCAGTAGGAAATATTCATACTCTCTTGCCTTCACACCACAATTTCTTTCAAGGGAAATTGAAGCTCAGATTCTCTGGGAATGAAGTTCATATTTCTTTTGTTTATTGTAGAGAGACAGAGAGAGAAGTCATAAAAATGACAATATCGTGCTCTCGGAGTGAGCGCGGGTGGAACAATATCTGTTTTCTGTTCTGGGCCAACAATAATCCAACAGACAATTCTTTCATTTTCCTTTTTATTTTTTTACTGCCAGTCATAAACAGTGCTCTATATTCGATCCGACGTGGAATACAGGGCCACAAACGACACATTACAGACTGGGAAATATAAACCCAAAAAAGATCCTCGCAGGAATAATAATAATATGCATGCTGACAGTTTATGTGTTGGAAACTACAGTCAAAAAGGACACTTAAGGAAAATAAAAATGAAAGCATGTTATGGTAACTGGTATGAACTATGACTTTTAACCACCGTCTGCACTGGTTTGAACTATTTCAAATCAGCCTCTTAAATAAAACCTTTACCCTAATTTCAATGCTATTGTATCAGCTTACCATCTTCTTTTATTATTTTAGCTGAAGAATTTTTTTTATGTTTCTATCAGTACGAGGGAGCGAAACAACTTTTATAATTGGTTTAATTTTTGAGCTAATAAATGAGACATGAAGAAGCTGTTTCATTTTTAATGCTAACCCACTGCTCTGCGTAGGATAAGTTGGAATGGGTAAGAGATGCGGGGTTATAATTTGCCATTCAACATCTGTTATTGTGCACATCCAATTTTTCCAAATCAGTAGGTAGGGTGCTGTACAGTTCAGTGTGTCTTTATGAAAATTTTGTAACATGAGTGCAAGGTGTGCATGGGATTTTATTTTCACACAGTTATAAAAAATGGTTTTCTCAAAAATCTCTCTGTGTTATGTGAAATAAATGGGAAGGTATTATTTCAACAGTGTTTCAAGCTAGGCTAGGGACTTTAAGCATGAGTCCACAATAATATTGCTGATGCAGCCATAACCTGTTGGAGCCTAAGCAAGCCCATCGGGTTTAGCCTGTGGAAATCCAGGTGCAGCTGACAGGTGCAAGCAGGCCAGCTGAGCGTCGCTGCAGTAACTGAAACAAAAACCTAAATGTGGGTTTGGTGAGTCCATGGCCTCAAAATAATTCTGGCAAACCATCAGGTAATTAATGAAGAGGAAGCTGTTCACAGTTTATACAGTCTGGGTGGGGCGCTGCTAAACTCAACAGAGGCAAAAATCAGTTTTAGGTTTTTGTCCTGATGGCAGAACACTGGACCAACTCTTCGTGCTATTGAGGATTTTTGAGGATCAGGGTTAATTTGGTAAACAGGCAGACAAAGAGAGGGCATTCAACTGCATCACTTGACAAAAGAAAATTATTAATTCTCTGTGGTAGACCAAAATCCTAACCATAACCCCAACTCAACATGGAGGCTGTCTTGCCCAAGGCAGACTGAAACAGCCAGGGACAAAACCACCAAGCTTATAATTAGTTTGTGACCTGCTGTACCTCCTGAGATACAGACACCCCATTAGAGCTCAGTTTTCCTGGAACATTACTTCCAAGTGTTCAAGGGGAAGAACCATCTCAACATTAACTACCAAATGAATCTTAACCGCAAGGTTGCTGTCTGTGCTCTGCCTGGATCCAGGTAATCCTTTAACACCTCACTTGGCAGCACATCCCTAAGAGGAAGGTAACATCAGAGACTACAGTAAAATTGCTTCAAGAGCTGGATCACCGGGGAGTAAATTTACAGGGCCAAACTATAATTTTAACCTTGATAATCTTAACTGGTAACACTGAGGGATTTGTTTAGGAGATTTGTGTTGAAAAGGGACAACATCTTTATGTGATATTTTTGCAGCATGCACCTTTTTTGTGACCTTTGGATATTGTGTATACAGGTAGTTACGTGTTTGTCAGAATGTAACTCTGATCGCACCTCTGTGTTTGTCAAAACATGTTACATATTTCAGGATAATCTCCTGCTCTTTAAAAAAACAACAATTTTTGATGCTCTGAGAATGAGAATTGCTTTGTTATTCCCACTGTGAAGCAGGAAGGAGGAAGAAGAGATGCGATTATGGACTTGTAAGTGACACTGTTGATGATTCAGAATTCAAAGCAACACTTAATGAGATTTGTTCTGTTTGCTGAGACACGGATTCCCATCTGTTTGTTTTTTTCTGGTAAGTGTTTCATCTTTCTTTGAGTTAATAGGGAGAATCGATGTTACCATTTGTTTAAAATGTTGATCAGGTGTATACTGTCCAATTCTACATTTTACTTTCATCTCTACTTTACACTAGAGATGGCACGATACCACTTTTTTTATGTCCGATACCGATATCATAAATTTGGATAGCGGCCGATACCGATATGAATCCGATATAGTGTTTTTTAATCAATAAAACTGTTTTTTAATATCTTGCTGCTTTTTGTATAAGTTCATACTCAAGTAAAAAAAAACAAAAAACAAACAAACACTAAAGCTATTCTGTTATACCTGTATGCAAAAAATACACTGCACCCAAAATATTTAATAGTTCAGCAACACTGATCAATCTAATAAACTTAAACCTGCTCCATCCTTCCTATTCTGCTTTTTTAAAGAGTAAGCAACCTAACTAATAGGGTTCTAAAACTCCCAGCAAAAAAATAAAAAATAAGGAACCACCCTCCACCTCATGATGCTTAATCGAC
>NW_005187478.1:1746996-1748986 GCF_000239375.1 Pundamilia nyererei | reverse complement strand
GCGGGAATGCTTTACAAACATTCAGAGATGAACTTACACACTTGCTTTACTCCTCTCTCAGATAACTTCCTCGGAAATGAAATGCTGGTTTGGTAGCGAGGCTACAAATACACACAGCCGCTCTATCACGTGAGCACACTGCTCCGACGTGCCACGGTTATGAGCCGAGTCGCCGTGTCGCAAGTTTTGTGAGGTGCTTTTTTGATATTTAATGGATCGGATTACATTTTTTATTTCTCTCCGATATCCGATCCAGTAATTTACGTCAGTATCGGACCGATACTGATACGTAATATCGGATCGGTCCATCTCTACTTTACACAACCACCACTTATCTGTCAAGCTGTGCTTTTGTATGTGCTTTTCTGTATTTCTGAAAATGGTCAAATAAGCTGCTTGAGAGGGAGCCTGAAGACCACAAACAACAGAGGTGGGATTGGTCCTTAGATAGCTGCATTGAAAAAATTCAGGAAAAGTTAGTAACCAAGTAACTAATTACTTTTGAAAATAAGTAATTAGTAAAGTAGCCGAATTACTTTTTTGGGGAAGTAATCAGTAATTAATGACTGATTACTTTTTTCAAGTAACTTGACCAACACGGTGCAGTGTTTCACAATGTTGCAACTAAATTTACAGCAAAACAAAAAAAAAAAATAGCCTTCAATTTATGGGATTTTAAATTATGCTACAAACCATTAAGAACGTTTTGAGTATTTTACTTCAGAATAATTAATTTTGCTGTACACTACTGTTCCACTGTAAATAAAAGAGCTGAGCTGTCTTACTGTATTTCACTAAAAGAGTAGCTGTCTAGTACAAGTGGAAAATCCTTCAAAGTAAAAGCATTTCTGGTTTCAATAACTCTGCACTGCCAAGTTGGATTGCATGATATGACCAACTGGAAAGCTCTGCACTGCTGAGTGGGTCATGCAGTATGACTAACTGGATGAATCTTGTTTCCATCACGTTTTGAATTCTTTGATCTCCCATATTAAACCCAGCCACAAGGGGGCCAAATGACAGTGTGTCCCTAGTGCAAGTCCCAAGCCTGGATAAATGGGGAGAGCTGCATCAGGAAGGTCATCCAATATAAAACCTTTTCCAAATCAAACAAGTTCAAACTGGCTGGTGAGCCTAAGTTGGCTGTTACTTTCATGTTGATACTGAGACCAATCATTTAGATCACCTTAAAGCAGTAACACATAGAATTACATAGCAGATTGTAAAATATGTGGAAAATTCCACATCTTTCTGATATATTACCATGACAGTGAAAAATTTATCTCCATTGTAAAAAGACATCACAAGGGTAGTACGACTTCTAAACATTGGTAGGGGCTGAAAAGATGGATTCTCCACCTTGTCTCAGAAGTGAGATTACTTGAAGATGATGGGTGAGGTGTATCACTGTGTGTGTCTTATTTATACATATAAAGGTGAGAAGTAAAAGAAAATATTTCTTCTATCTGTTTCAGCCCCAGACAGTCCAAGGACATGGAGGTTAGGTAAATGTAAATAAAATGGTAGCATGTGTGAAAGTATGTTTGCCTTTGTACATCAACCTCCTGATACACTGGAAACCTGTCAACCCGGCAGCATGTTTTTAGAAGTTTTACACTTCTCATTAAACTTTAGAAGTGGACAGTAGTAATTACACTCTTAGAAAGGATGTGTTAAAAAATGACACAAAAAATGTGTTGTTACACTATTAACACATTTTGTGTGAATTTTAACATAACATGTGTAAGAAAATGTGTAAACATTGAAAAAATGTGTAAAAAGCTTAACACACTTGATGTGTTGCACAGTTTAGCACATTTTGTGTGTTATTTTCAAAATCTAACAACAGGACCTAAAATTAGCAGCTCAGTTATTTGATGTGTTTAGTGAAATAAATTGTAATGTATTATAACAATATTAACTGAATAAATAAATGTTTAGTTATTGTTTGTTTTCCATAACCCTTTCCTCATTACTTTCAACAAATAAA
>NW_005187478.1:1744381-1746976 GCF_000239375.1 Pundamilia nyererei | reverse complement strand
CAACCCTTTATGACCACAAAGTATCCATCTTCTACACTCTTAGAAAGGATGTGTTAAAAAATGACACAAAAAATGTGTTGTTACACTATTAACACATTTTGTGTGAATTTTAACATAACATGTGTAAGAAAATGTGTAAACATTGAAAAAATGTGTAAAAAGCTTAACACACTTGATGTGTTGCACAGTTTAGCACATTTTGTGTGTTATTTTCAAAATCTAACAACAGGACCTAAAATTAGCAGCTCAGTTATTTGATGTGTTTAGTGAAATAAATTGTAATGTATTATAACAATATTAACTGAATAAATAAATGTTTAGTTATTGTTTGTTTTCCATAACCCTTTCCTCATTACTTTCAACAAATAAAGCATTTTATAATGTAATGTGGAGCAAGGTGTGTATGGTGTACTAAAATTCTGAAAGAAGATAATTTGTTTTATTTCTCAATATGTATGGCATACCAATTGATGGCCATGGTTATACTATAACCATAAGTATCGACACAGAACAGGCTTAATTTTGACCGTAACATGTGAACTAGGGCAATACAATTGAAGTAAAAGTAGGAAATTAAATGAGTAAGAATACACATGCTGAAAATTGAAACAAATTCTGCCCAGCAACATGACATACCAGCGGCGGGAAGGGGGCGCTATCTTTTCGCGCCACTGAGACAAAGGAGACAAAGATGGAGGTTACGTTGCCTACTATGTTGTCAGACCTTACAGTAAGTATCATTTACCAGTTTATCTTAATGTACTGAAAATATGTCGGGTTTCTGGAAGAATGTGAAACTTTGAATTTATATCACATATAGGAGTTATATAGGAGTTTTGAGTTTAAGCGCTGTTAATTACTGCTTAACTATACCTAGCTAACCTTAATGTAACAGTCTTGCTAACATATCCTACTCTTAATTTTAGTACTAGTTCTTGGCTTTAGTGCCATACTTCATTAGAGTTAATGTGTTTTTGGTAGTGATTTTATGTATTACTTTACTCATGTATTTATCTATTTACTTTATTTATGTATTAGAGTAGTCAGAAATTGCTCTTAGAACCAGTGTGGTAGTTGGCTAGCGGCTCCGACAGGCATTCTGGTGTCTATGAGCAACGCCAGAGTCAGCACCTAACATTTGCAGTGTTGTGTAAAATGACAATATTGTTGTTAGCTCTGAATATAGCAAATGTAGTTATCACCGCGACCATTCGTTTGCTAGCACAGAATAGGAATTTAAGACTGAGTAACTTTAGTTTGATGTCGCCCCTCTGTCTTCTGTTATCACACTTAATAGACTACATTTAGTAGTGTTGTGATAAATATTTGTTATAATTACTTATCACTGGTTAACATGAAATATACCTCACATTGACAGAGATAATTATTTTTTAAGCAGTTAAAGCAGTTTTTGCATTTAGTATGATTAACTAAAGGCTTTTTTAAGGCTTTTTGCTGGAAATATGCTCTGATATAGTTTCTTTTTTATGCAGACCTTATGAGGAAGTAATAGTCAGTGTTATTTAAAAAAAAAAAAACAGCAGCAACTTGACCATGCAAATTATCTTACTTATTTAGCCATGTGTTTCTTTTTTTCAGCACGCATATGACAACTTAGAATCTGTCAAAGTCCTTGTAACCACTTTTATAGATGAGAAAGAGATTTGTAAAAAAATTCTTCATGTCAGCAGTGCCAAAGACATCATAGGTCAAAGCCAAGCTCAGCACATGGGCTGTGTGCTTGATAGGTTGCTAAAGTATAACACTGATTTCATGGAATATATTGATGTTGACAATGAGGTAGACGTTAAGGACTTTGATAGATTCCATATCTTCCTGTCAGCCAGAGGGCCACCAATGGAAACCTCTCTTGGGGAGATTAGACAAAATCAGGTACACTTTGCATTTCTTCAGTTTCCTAAGTCATAAAATGTGTTTTAACAGTTATTAACTATTAGTCAGGATCAGATCTATTCACCAAGTAGCAACTAGAAGATAAAATCAATTTAATTATTATTCAGAATTTCTTTTAGTCATTGCGTTATAATCACGGTAATTAAGAAACCGCCTTCTTCTGCTGCAGCTTTTTGAGTAAACTCATGCTTCTATGCTCTGTGGAAATTTGCTGTCATGACTTTGAAGATTATTGCAGAGAGGTAAAGTGTCTGGTGTTGCCTTTACAGTCTACCATTACCACAGAAGAACAAAGTCAACCCCTGAAGTCACTACTCAAGAGGAAAGCCCCACAGATTCTTAAGGAGTATGAAACTACAGGTACCCTGTCAGTGCCATCGAGGAAGCTTCTTGTGAAGACTTGCATTGGGGATTTGGTGGAGAGGTGTGGTTAGTAAGTATAGCACCTTACTGCACTTTGTTAAAATTTTGCAATGAATGTTTTTCTTTAAAAATGTTGAAGTGCACAGGAGTAAAAAAAGGTTACCTTTATTTTCCAGTTACCCTCTTAGTGCAGAGAAGTTGACTGTAGCAAAAAGCATCATCACCACTTTTCCATCCCTGAGTGTCCGAGTGGCAGGACAGGGGGAAGGATTTGTAAGTAAATTTAGCATTTTAATAATGTAAATTCCACTACATACT
>NW_005187478.1:1743246-1744357 GCF_000239375.1 Pundamilia nyererei | reverse complement strand
TTTTTTTCTCAGTTAAAATTGCTCAGCTGTTACCCATATACCTCTGTCCTTTCTTCCTCAGGAGCATTATTATGATCCAGTCTCTCATTGTGGATTCCTAGAGACTAAACTGCGCAACCTTAGACGGAATCTCGACCAGGGGCAGAGACGTTATAAGAAGCGAAAAGTGACCAATGACTGTGGTGAAGACAAGAAGCTCAGGCAAGAGGATGGGAATACCAGCAGCACAGATGAGTGGGTCACCCTGATCAAAAGATTGCGGCCTTCAGCTGAGAACCTTCCAACTATCATGTCAGGCATGGAGGAAACATACACCAGTCGCAGAGCCTGGATTAGCAAGGACTCCCCCACTGCTGCTGAAATATTCAGAGAGTACCCACGGTTTTTGGACCTGCCAAGTCTGGTAAGTTGCTTGGTTCCCTGGTAATGGTTTATGTACTCCTTCTCCACTCAGTTGTGTATTGCATACAAAGTATGTAACAGGAGTGGATACATTTGGAGGTATGTTTATGAGCTCCTAGTGAATATTTTGAAAGTTTTATAATTTCAGAGTTGGATCTTTATTCACTGGGTTTTTATTACAATGAGCATCACGTTTCAAATGATCCAAAATCTTAGTTGTGCCACCAAATGACTATCTAATAGTAGGGTCATCAAATGACAATGCAGAAGGTGCTGCTCGTGGAACTGAAAAAGCGACAAAAAGATCGCCTGAATTTGTACGAAACTCTGCTTTCAGCAGCACTATTTTCAGCAAAAAAGCTCTACAGGACAAACCGCAGACAGACAAAATAAGAAATTGGCTGCTAGAAAGTTGAACATCAGCTAAAAAGTCCTAATTTTTTCTCAGGGTCTGATGGGACCCAAATCATAGCTAAAATTAAGGAATAATAGAGTTGTATTCAAATACCACTCCAAGTAAATTGTTGTTTCGCTGTGTAGCTAAGCTTGATGTGGAAGTGGGTAACAGAAATGTGATACTGTAAGGTTTGATTTTAGCCATACAGCTACCAAATGGGCAGAATGTACTTTTAATTTCATGTATTTAATGCTTAATTGTAAACTTAAACACTTTTTTTCTCTCCATTAGCTGGACTTGGAGTTTGGCAAG
>NW_005187478.1:1739638-1740747 GCF_000239375.1 Pundamilia nyererei | reverse complement strand
TGTGGCTACCTTGAAAGTTTCTCTGCAAACAAATTCTGTCAGTTTTGCATGATTGACAAAGCAGATGCACAGTTGATATATGATGAAGACAAAGTTGAGTTGTGCACCAAAGACAGTTATCAGGAACATGTCAGCTTAAACGAACCAAGCAAAACTGGTGTGAAAGAGGACTCCTGTCTGAATAACCTTAAGTATTTTCATGTAACACAAAACATAAGTGTTGATATCATGCATGATGTACTTGAAGGTGTAGCCCCTTTAGAGGTTAAGTTAATGCTTCGCCATTTCATTTATGAGGAGAAGTTGTTGACTTTGGAACAGCTAAATGAGAGGATTTCCAGTTTTCAATATGGATATGGAGACATTAAAAACAAGCCAAGTGTTATAATGAACTTGATAAACAGTGAGAGTGCATTAAAACAGACAGCATCTCAAATGTGGTGCCTTTTACTGGTCTTGCCCTTTTTGTTGGGAGATTGTGTAGACCGAAAAAGTCAACATTGGCATTTATTGATTTTACTGAGAGAGATATGCAGTATCATCTTTGCACCAGTTGTTACAAGGGGACTTGCAGTATTCCTAAAAGAACTGATAATAGAGCACCATACTCTTTTCAAACAGCTGTATGCCACAAATCTTATTCCGAAACATCATTTTATGATACATTATCCAAGGATGATGGTTTTGTTTGGACCTCTGTCTAAACTTTGGTGTATGCGATTTGAAGCCAAGCACAATCCATTTAAAAGACTCGCACATTCAGTTTGTAACTTCAAAAATGTGTCAAAAACATTGGCTTTTAAACATCGGGTTCAACACATGTATCACTATAAGCATAGTGATAATCTAGCTAAGAAAATGGATGTGCCCAATGCCTATCTAGTTAGTGTGGGGTCACTGAAAAAAGCAGATGTCTTGTTAGACAACTTGAGGTTAACCCTTGAACAAGACCTTTCTCTGACTAGTACTGTTTTTGTGTCACACAGTATTGATGTATACGGCCAGACTTATAGAACTGGTTCTGTACTGACATTAAGAAGAGACTTTAGAGAAGAGCCTTTGTTTGGTGAAGTCATTCATATCTTGCCACAGTCAGTTAATGAGTCTGT
>NW_005187478.1:1727757-1737988 GCF_000239375.1 Pundamilia nyererei | reverse complement strand
TCATTACATACAAAAAATAAATAAGAAGGTGTCAGTTTCCTACAGAGTTAAAAGCCAGGGAATAAAAATAGGTTTTCAATCTGGACTTAAAGACCTGCACTGATGACGCTTGTCTAATTTGGAGGGGAAGGTTATTCCAGAGCATCGGAGCCGCAATTGAAAAGGCACGGTCTCCTCTGCATTTCAGCCGCGACTTAATGTTGAGTCATGCCATAATCAGCCATATGGTATTGAGTCAACTGAGAGATTATAAGAGAAATACATGGTACTGTATTACATGGTAATACAGTATAGGAGTCTATGGAAGATTTTGATAACGGCAAAGATCATACTTCATCCCCAATCACCAAAGAATTGATCAAAACAGTTACTGAATGATGTTCCTGCAATAACTGCACAGGGTTACAATAGTTTCAGCTATAGTGATGGGCTAATCTGCTCATTATCTCTCCACTCTGTGGTTATTGTCATTCTCATGGTTGTTGCCATTGTGGCAACAGCTCATTTAAATACAGTAGGTTGGGTTATTTAAATAGGTTGCTTAGCACTGAAAGCCGTACCTTTATCTTTTCAAGGATGGCCGTTTGTTTCCTTAAGGGTCCAGTGCTTTGTGAGTCATCCATCCAACCCAGTCTCCAGACCATCCATTCTGCTTTATCTAACCTGCACCTATCACAACCTAGCTACAAACCTGGGCTGCAGTGAATATGCACAGCACATTAGGGTTTTATGAATGAAAATAGAAGCAGTAATTTCCCTCCAGTGACACTCTCCCAAGAAAGTAAGGTTCGCCTTAATGCGCACCCTAATTGTTGCTCCCTATGACTGTGAGAGAGCGAGAGCAGTATTGTTATACTTTCTGGAAAGTGTCACACATGCACATATATATGTATGAAACTGAAACTGAACCAGTGACTTGAAATGTGAATCAAGGTTGAGGAAAACGACTTCCCCACTTTGAGTCTGGTTCTCCTGGTGGCCTCTTCCAAGTAAAGAGGCCTCCACTGTCTCCAGACACTTACTTACAGGATATGATCAGATCATTGATGCCCACTATCGAATACTGTGGGGTCCTTTCTTCTACTGTATAAAAAGCCCTGGCATGACTGTTGTTTCAAATTGGCACTATATTTACATTTCAAGATTGAACAAGTGTTTCTATAAACTAAAACAGAAAGTGTCACAGTACTGCTCTATGGCCTGAGAACCTGTTGCACATTATATAAATGGCAGTATTTTTTTCCCTATGAGAATTACTCAGCTACAACATAATGTATAGGGTTGGCTATTTGGGTGGTTAGGCTTGCTTTCCTACCAGAAAACAAATGAATTTCCCACGAAGACTCAAAATACAACATACGTGCTGCAGAAATGAAACACACTTCTTATGATCTGTGTTGGCTTGCTGCTTTTCTGCTGTTTGTTTTCACCAAGAGAGGAGGAGAGTCTGGAAGAAACTGTGTGGAGATTCCTTCTCCCTCTGAGGCGGAGTCGGAGATTCAGATATAACACCTTATCGCCATCTTGTGATCAACCCAGCTGTATTTAAGGATTGCTCAGTCTTCAACAGATAGTCAGCTCACTCAGAGTGTGCCTCCTTCGTGTTGTGAGAAGGAGTCCTCTCCGCCGTCTGCTTACAATCAAAATCAGCATCACAGTCTGGATGGGACATCTCACTCTCACTATTCTACGAACTCTGCCTGCCTTCCCATGGCTCCTTTCCTGCTCTGGCTCCCACCTGCCTGCCCTCCTGAACCTCTGTCCCCACCTAGCAAACCAGTAGCCCCCTCCTTACAGCAAAATTATCACAATTTCAAGTAAGCCTGAAAGCTTTTTTGCAACATCCTATTTGCACTTGTGCTCTCAGCTCTCTCCTAGAGTAATAACGCAGCTCTGCTCTCTTCCAGTGGCAACTCCCTTCCTGATCTCAGCACTGACTCTGTTGTACATCATCTTCAAACATTATCCTGTTCTTTAATAAAGACTCTGAAACTTGCCACTCTGTTTGAACCTTGTGTATTTTGTGGTCCATTAGTTGTCCACTGGCTACGGCTTTAACAATACTCCCTATCGAAATATATAACTTGAAAATTCATGCTGTCTATCACGTAAAAATGTCAAAATTAATTTACATAAAGACAAACTACTCCATTCTTTTTTGTGATCATTTCACGTTTTCCTATGAGACTGGGTTGGCATCTCTACAGCCTGCTACTGGAACTATGGGAAACATTGATGCTGGCTTTAATCTGGAGTGCTGGGAGTTGTTGATTCCTTTCCTGGTGGCTGTAATGAAATTATCCTCCACAGCAAAGAGAACTTTCTTTCAGTCAGTTTCATCATGACAATTTTTGTTTCGTGAAAATCAATCATGGCACACAAAAGATTGCTGGTGGTCATAAAAGTAAGGCTTTCTCCATGTATACCTTAGGAAGGACAGGAAACACTAGAAATCTGTGATGAGATACAGTTATTCTTGGTAGCACTACGTTATTTGTCTGATTCCCATGTTTAAAATTCCTAGCTTTGTCTTTTTGTTGTTGTTTTTCTTCAAGTTTTCAAAAATTCATCTGTACTGTGTTCTTCTCATTTTATTCCACGTTAGTTTTTATCAGATTATCACTGCAAGATCTATTACATTCAACTGCTCCTCAGATTTTAGAGACATTTTAAAATAAACTGATGCTTGGCAGGGATTTCAGAAAGTAAGTATAATGCATTTCATTACGAAGGAGCAACAGTCAACTTCATTTTGTCTTATTTTTGCTGCCAGTGATTTCGCAGAGCAAAAGCAACACAAGCTTGAAGATGGATTCCACACATGCTTCATCCAAACAGCCACCAATGTTCCCTGAAGCAATATGCAGTCAGCAGGGCAGTAACCAGAAATATGGATCATCACACAAAATCTTTCTCTGGGCAACGTACTCCAGCTGAAAGCGCTCTCTCTCCTCAGGAGACCCCATTCTGAGACCAGCTGGCCAGACTCAGTCAAAGTTATTTGTCTCTGTTACACAATCTTAGTTATCTGGGTTAATGTGCAGTCAGTAATAAAACTTGTTAAATTAACTGGAATTGGCAACTTTGGCATTTATCATTCAATAACATACATTCTCTAATAGTTTTGTATGCATAAACAGTTCATTTATATTACTCTCAGCAAGAGAAAAACTTTGAGTCTTCGCTTTAATTATTGTTACATGATGTGTATTTAGACCATGAATGAAATGAATCCATGCAGTGTGTATCAAATCAGTTGTTACAGAAGAGTCCTTTGTAATACTTATTGAAAAACATACTGTAAACATCACAGTTGAATGCAGAAAACCATGAACAAAGTTCATACAATATTCATGACATTTTATTGCTTAATGGGTATTCTGCTATAGAAAATAAACAAAACACATTGGTAACTAAGGATGCACCAATGTAGCTTTTTATAGTTTCTGTACTGGAAGAGAAATTTTGAGTGTGGAGTACCAATCCAATACCAGCTGTTCATTTCTCACAGTAACAGAAAAATTGGAGTCATTTCTTTTTTGTAAGGCAAAATCCAGTTAGACCTAAACATTGCTTTTCTTATGTATTAAAGTAAAATGTAAAATGTGTAGATTAAACAATGTTGATGTAATTCATAACTTTTTTTAAAAAGAGTTTTGTAGCTCAAGTGTAGGCCATCTCCCTCTGCTCTCTGCTCTTCACCTACTTTTTCTTTCCCCGCATGTGTGTGTAGGTGTGTGTGTGTGTGTGTAAAATTCCTTTTAAAAAGAAGTTCCAGTCACCCTCTAAAAAAAACGTACCTGCAAACTGACTTCCCACCTTGCTGTTTAGAAGGATGCGTTGCCCCTCCTCACTGTCCCAACCCCAGTTCTGTCACCTCTCTGACTTTGAACTTCCTTCTTCATTTGACTGTTGAGTGTTTGGTTCTAAAACTAGCATGACCTCTCACCATTCATGATGTGATTTTAGTCTTCACTCAGGAAATTTAATACCAGATTGTTCAAAACCTGAGTATAGAAAAGTGCTGCCTCCTCACCACACACTTATTATACAATAAAAACAGAGGTATATGTAGGAAAAATCACTCAGACCTTTATGCGTCCCCACTTCTTCTGCTGCCAGTTACTCACAATTTAACACACGATTTCCTGAACCTTGACATGAACTTCTGTTACTTCAACTGTAAGTGGTCATCTTTTTCAGTTGGAGAAGCACTCATCGCATCTCTGACATGATGTTTCAGTTTCACACTGAATCAGACGTCAAGGCTGCACTAGGGACCTTGATTGTGAATCAGATTGATCTTCTTTCTTTTCTCGCCACACTTGGATCTGTAGGATTATACATCCTAACAAAACTAAAAAGAAAAAAAAAACGTTGGCCCATATGGTTCTCCTGATCGTGGACAGTTTAATCAATATCTGTGCGCACAAACATGTTTCTCCCAAAGAAGAGGGAATCAAAAATCTCTTGGTAACAGCAGCAGTAAACAAACCCTTGAGCTGCTTCCCTGGCAGTCATTGAGGGACAGACTTTGCAGATAAAATGCAACCTTTTTTTTTTTAGGTCTGTATTAGAACAATGAACGCATCCACCAAAACTGATCAAGCTGTACAGATCAAACAAGACTGATTATGCAGCATGCATTGTAACCAGTCTGCAGGATTGTGGCTTGTTTCCAAGCTACTGTAAGATGTGTGCAGGTGCCTTTCTGTTTGCTTCTTTGAGTGCTCTAAATTGCCCAGATAATGACTGCAGAAACTGAATAATGTGTGAGAACAGCTTTCTCTACTTGGCTGTCTTCAAGTTAAAGTATGTAAAAGGTATAAACCTTTGTCTCACGCTGCGCTCTCACCAGGAAATTGATTGCAGAGAAGAATTTTAGAATATCAAATTGAGGAGAGTCCCCAGGAGAATACACTACAACTTGATACCTGCTGTGATTTTGTTCACTGTCCATTTTAAACGTGGACATTAGAAAGTCAATTTTTTTTCCCACTTTCTCCCTTCAAGCAGTTAGAGTCGGATCAAAGACAGTACACACAGAGATACATTCAAACCGATGGCCATGCATTCCTTTTACTTACAAGCTGCAGAAATCCTTCCACTACTGCAGCAACCTGTGTCAGGTAATCAGAATCCATGGAGTGCGACATCCCATGCGCCGTCTAAAACCAAATTTTAATGTAATTAAGACAGGAATACACAGGTAATAGCATATGTTGCAAATCAAAGAGAAGGGTTTGAGACTACGCAGCACGCATTTATTGCAGGTGGGGTGCAGATAACCAGGTGAAAAATATGAAGTGAATTTATGATGAATGCAAAATATGATTTAGCTAATGCTATTGCATAACATTCCTTTAAGTAAAATTTGCTTTATTGTTAAGGATTGATAAAACAGTGTAGGGGGTATAAATGTTTTTAGTGCATACAAAACCTCTGCGAGTATATTTGCAACATTGTTTTGTCTCCTATGAACCTGTTTAATACAACTGATGCGGGGTTTTTTGCAGCCTGAAGTGAACTCCTAAATGTATTTCTTGGAAATTTCAGTTAAAACAAATGCTCAATCTATATTTGATTTACATTAAATATTTCTATGAAAATAGATAACAGAATTTAACATACGTAAAAACATGATAATGAGGCACACACCCAAAATCAACAGCATTTAGGTGATATATACAGGATTAAAGTGGGATTTGGCAGGTAAGGACTGGGACTGGATGTAATGGTTCTGCGACGTGAAAAGAATTAAAAATAAGTCCCATAGTAACTCATTCCATGTGTTCCAGTTGCTTTTTCTCTGTGTACAGTCTAAATACTATACTGTGACCTGCTGACATGTGTTCCTACTCCCATATTAAATTATCTTGGATTTGTTTATCTGAGTTAAACAAGGTATAAAGAGATGTTTCACAACCTATAGGACTGATTTCCAACCCCTTTACAATATAAAGCTAGTATTAAAGAATCTAATCAGTGTCGTCACCCTAAATATATATTGATGTCTGCCTCAGCTACAGCAGTTCAAAATAATGCATTAGTGTAAACTTCACCACAATGCTGCAAACTAACCAGTTTATCCTGCATTAAACAGCACCAAACTGTCTAGTGGACCGTAGGATGTGATTATTTTCAAATTAATTTAGCAAATATCTCCTAACCATCACTAGAAACAACACCAGGTTAAAATGTTTCACTGCAGAGGTTTCCTTTCCCTGTGATTTCTTATACCATTTTTTTGCACAATAACTAAGTTTATCGTAATTTGTTATGCCTCTGTGCTTCTTCATTATCCTGATAACACACAGCATTTCCAGATACGTGAGAAAAAAAAGTCATTATTGGAACCTCTGTTCACAGTATTCTGCGAAACCCAAATTTAGTTTTTCGTTACAATAGAAACCATTTCTAATCATTTGTTCTTCAGTTTTCACTTTTTAGTAATAGTGCTGTGATGTGAGAGGGAGAGCTGTGGCATACCATGACAACCTAAGTTTACTTTTTCTGTGAGACATAAGGCTGTTTGCAAAAGGGAGTTCCTATTGGGTCCGCTGTTAAAATGTATTCATTTATTTTAAGTTAGCTCTAGTCAACAGCTGTCTGCTAGGCTTTAATTCTACTAATTGGGGTCTTTTGGAGCATTGACTAATAATATGAGCTGCTGTAAAGATGAGTGAAAATCTAGGATGATGTTTCCATTCTCTTAACTACAAAAGAGTTTGGTGGTGTCGGTGGATCGGTTGGTGAATTTAGGACTAAAAGTTGGATTTATAGAAATGAAAAACAAGCAGGCTGAGAACAGTGAATTGAGCAATTCATTCTATCAGTCACCTATGTTTCAGCACTTACATATGCTTCCAGTGTTGCTGCATGAACAGAGTGATTCACATCTCGCTGTCTGTGACAAAAAAAAAAAGAATTAATACAAACAAATGCAAGAGCTCAGTAGAGATCTTATTTAATTTTGCTCTGACCTTTCTACAACAGGACTCTGAAAGTCTGGATGCTTTCTGAAAGTGAATTGATGTAGGCGTACTTTAGTTATGCTTTCTCTCCAATAGCCTGCGTGGGCAAAAATAGTATAGAAGTCCATTGAAAACAGGCTTCTGGTTCCTTTGCTTTGAACCTTACTAAACACATTCTTGATGACTTTATGGGCTCAATCACTAGTTTAACATCTGTCACAGTTCTGGGTCATTTTGACCCAGCATTTTCGGTCTTGTATTTTTGGTATTTATCTATATATTGGCCTATGTTCTGATTCTTTAGTTATCCTGTTTTGAATATTATATTCCATGTTTCAGTTTATTCTGGTTAAGGGGTTAGTTCTTAGGTCTTGTTTTGGTGCCCTCGTTTTTCCTGTAGGTTTGGTTCAGTGTCTAGTCTGCGTCTTTGTGCAGTTATTTCTTGTTTCCTGTTTTATTGTGAAGGTCCGTGTCTTATGTGAGTGTACTCAGGCTGTGTCCCAATTCAGGGTCTGCATGCTTGAAGTACGCATTTCAAGTGCGATTACGACACCGCCACGTGACGACGGCTGTCCCAATCTGAAGTGTACTTCAAATGCATACTTCAAATGCGCTGTCGATTTCCCCAAATATTAAGCGTGGTCCGGTGCACGCTTCGTGGTCCCATATATCCCACAATTCATAGCACGGCGGTGGGTGTGGATAATTTTGCCGCAAAATACGGCAGAAGTACGGTGGCCCTGAGAGGCCAAACGGACTGCAACTTCAGAAAATACTTGCAAAAAGAAAAATGCTGCAAAAAGAAAAATGCTGCAAAAAGAAAAACGCTGCAAAAGCACACACAACACAACGGAAATGTTTCTGGGGAGACAAAGTTATGTGACATTAGCGATGTTTGTACTTAGAGCGTTTACTTTGTTTTAAAGCCTTTACTTTATACGTCGTTCGATAGTTGACCTTAATCTTACAGAGAACCTGATGATTTTATGGATAATTAAAGTCAGTCATATATCCACAAACACAACAAGCTGAAAGTCAGTGATGCTGCTCGGTTTGCAGTCCTGAATATCACGGCACAAGCAGGATTCACTGCACTGTTAATGTTAGCTATGTTATATTGCTGCCTCTGTTCGGTGGTGTTGAGCCAAACGCACTTTAACGTGTGTTTGAACGAGCTGACGGTTCACTCGTTAAGCTGAAAGAAAGATGCTTTAATCACAGCAGTCACACAGTTTAGCACTCGTAATAACACAAACACTCCTTCTCTGGTGCTGTTGTGTAGCAGTGTCTACACCTGAGAATGTCACCTGTCTGTCCTGCACTCTCTCTCTTTTTCTTTCGGATTGTGGAATGAAAGTCTGAACATGTATTTATAAGTTACACTTGTGTTTGAATCCTGCAGCTTATCCCACATTTGATTTCCACGTGTGACCAGAGTGAGGACAGACTGAGGGACCCACTGCTGCACATCATCTGTGAGGCTTTGCACCCCTGATGATCCACCAGGACAAACTCAGCAGTGTGTGAGGAAGAGGAGGAGGAAGAGCCAGCAGCAGCTGACAGATGGAGAGAATAGACATACTGTTCCCTGTTTGTGAAGGACTGCTAGGAAAGTTTAACATAACTAATTGTCTGTCCTGAATCAGTCTTATTAGGTAATCTTCAAATAATTTTATCATCCCAGTGTTTTCAGTGTGGGAGAAAGTACTCAGGGCCTTCAAGTTACACACTATGAAAGGCAGCAACAACTTCAATGTCCAGAGACCTAAAGCAGCGGTCTCCAACCTTTTTTGCACCACGGACCGGTTTATGCCCGACAATATTTTTCACGGACCGGCCTTTAATGTGTCGCGGATAAATACAACAAAATAAAACTAGTACCGGTACCGAAAAAAAGAAGATTTATTCATAACACACATGAAAAGACCCAGGAAAACCGAGTTAACGATCAAAACGATAACAAAATAACGCTGAATACCGATAAAAACCCTGAAAACCATACATTTCACACCTGAGCCAAAAACTCTCGCGGCCCGGTACCAAACGACTCACGGACCGATACCAGTCCGAGGCCCGGGGGTTGGGGACCGCTGACCTAAAGTGTGTATCAGCAGCAGAATGGAGCTAAAAATAAATGTTTGTTTCAGTTCTATGAAGCTTTGAGTATTTTGGATCAGTAGCTGCTGTGTGTGTTGCATCATGTTGCTGTAATTGTTTATATGCTTTATATATTCTGAGCTAAGTTGATCTATAGTGTTACATCATATTCTATAAGGATGTTATGTGTTTGTATACTTTCTGCCCAGTTTGACCCATTTAGTAGAAGTCAGCCTGTTTAAGGCTCTGATATCTATTCTGTGTGCCTTAAAGCAGTTATGGCATGGTCTGATTTTCTCACCCAATAAAGGAATATTCAATATATCGGTCTACTCTTCATTCTAGCAGAAACAGTTTTCACAGCTCGTACATTTTCTTGTTACACATATGTGTAAGCATTGAGCCAAATGTAATGATGCCAACATATTAAACGAACAATATTTCTCTTATATATAATACATCTGTATACACACTGTCAAAGATACTTGTCTTTGACTGAAGATTTAAGGTGATAGGAAATATAAATAACTGCAACTTGAATCTTTGACCCAGAGTTCAAGCTCACTGCTGTAATATATCCTGAAATAGTGCTGTCAGCGTTAATCTCGTTAAAATGATATTAACGCCATAACGCGGCAAATCTCCGTTAATGAGTTACCGCGGATCGCCCCGTGCGTGGGGCTGGACGGCGTCAACACGTTAACGAGCTAACTGTGCTAACGCACTAGTTCCCACACATGTAATTGAGCATTGCGTGGCACATCCGACATACTGTTTTACTTTAGTCCATGACGCGCTTACCTTCAGGGTCATGCTTCACATGAAAACCAAAATAGTTCCAAACGTCACATCTGAATGAGGGTGGGGGAGGTTCAATTTCAGCTAGCGTTGAGGCAGTTGCCATGTTGCAACAAGCTTAGCTTCTTGCGCTGCGCTCAGTGGATCTGCGCTCGACAGTGCAGCCTAGGCAGAGTAGTCGAACGCAGATTCACTGAGTTCTCAACACAGACCGCATCGTCAGAAGAAAAGTTGATATATCTCTTTATGTCTGTCTCCACGTTGGTTGAGTGTGGAGTAAGTGCATATGAGAGCATGAGGGTGGGAATGGATGTTTGTGTCTGTGTGTGCCTGTATGTCTGTGTCTATATGTCAGGTTGGGT
>NW_005187478.1:1690701-1698844 GCF_000239375.1 Pundamilia nyererei | reverse complement strand
ACAGCCTGGTACCTGCAGGCCTGACAACAGGAGATGTATCACTCCTGTGACATGCAGTAGTCGCCTTATTGTTCTGACACTAGTGATGTGTCGGTCGCGAACGAAATGGCTCTTAGAGCCGGATCTTTGACGTGAACGACGCGAGCCGGCTCCTTATCGCAAGCCGTGGGTTGTTTTTTTTCCCTTCTCTTTCTCTCCTCCTCTCACACTCTCTCGCACTTTTTTTCCACTTCACTCCGCACGCGAGCCCTGTGCTTTGCTGGGCAGAGGGGGGAGGGGCGGTAGTTACACTCTCAGTAGCACAGGAACAGAGCGGGAGGGAGAGACAGAGAAAGAAAGCCAGGGACAACAACGTCACATTAGAAAGGTATAGTAAACACCCACAACTATATTCAGTTGACAGAGAATATGCATCTTCTTTTTGTTTTCATATTTTAATTTATATTTAATTGTGTTGTGGTTTGCAGTGTTTTTTGTTGTTTCACTTTAAATTTGTAAAAAGAAAAAGCTGAAAATTTAAATAGTTAAAAGTTGAAATTTGAATAGTTGGTTTTTGTATTATATGATTTATTTATTACATTTTATGTGGAGTGAAAAAATAAAAGTTTATTTAATTTTCAACTTTAACACTAAACGTTCTGCCACTCAAATATGAGCGAAGCCAATCCAGTGCTGCACCTTTAATGCCAATCAGTAAGATCTAAAACCACAAGGATCACGGAACTTCCACAATCAGTAGCTAAAAAGATATAGTTAAAAACACGTAAAAGTGCTGTTTCAGTGGAGTGTAGATGTTTAAAACCAGACTGAAAAGGTTCCATGATGCCATTAGCATCTAAAAACGTATTCAGTTGGGTAAAAACAATTTTTACACACAACCGGTTGAAAACGTCCCAGTTCAAACATCAAAAGTTCAAAACTGGAGGGAGGAATCAGTACATGGAGTTGCTTGCAATTAAAGTTATTTTTAAAAACTTTCAATATTCCTCCTCCTCTTCCTGATATCCTTGGAGCATTTAACAATGAGCAGTCAGAGGGCAATATTTCAGAAATGATGCTAGACTCACCAATTTTCATCCATGTCTCAGTCACAAAAAACGAGATCCAATCCATTTGAAGAAAAGAAATCGTTTATGACAAACGTTTTACTTGCTGTATTCTAATAAGACACCTTATATTTTGGTAAGAAACTGCACATATTTACAGTATTATAGCAACATTTATCAGGCTTAGCTATTAAAATAGTAAAGCTGAAAAAACAAACTCCAAGAACAAAATATTACTGTTCATTTGTTTAGCATAGTTTCCTTTTATAATGCTCTGGTTATCACTCGAAGTTCTGTGAAATTTGCAGATTTTAATTCCTCAGTGTTGTATACTCATACAGGGTAAAACGTGTCCTGTCACTATTCTTCCGCATAAGCCTAATATTTACCTACTATTGGCCTAGAAAATCTGCCAGGAAACTCATCATTTATTTTCCACCATTTGATGCTCTTTAGACTTTGAGTGTTTACATGGAAATCCAGAGGGAAGGAGAGAATCAACAAGAATCCATCATACTAAGGAGAGCAGACATCATTGACAAACAGATACGATACTGATTATGAAAGGATGAGCTGGAGTGGAGGTGCACCTGATCCTCCTGGACTGTGAATGAGGGAGAAATTATTGGTTCAGTGATGCCAGCATGCTGACAGTACATTGGCAGCTGGCAAAGTCATATAGAGAACTGAAGTAGAACCAAGTGCTTAAAACAATAGAAAGTGTCCAGTGCAGCCAATGCCTGAGCTTTCCATTTAACATTGTTTTCTTTTTGCATTCTTCATCTACTATGTTGTCATGTTCTTCCCTGTTCTATCTCACTTGTCAACCAATCAGCTTTCGACCAATGCACGGCATCATTTATATCAAGCAGCATGCAGTTAGGATTCCAGAGGACTGATAGAGAACATCCTTGTTTCGGATCAACAGAAGGACACCTCTTACATATCATCACTTTGGGGTTTTGGCCCTTACATTTTGGGCAGCTCTGATTTTGAGATCTTAGCTTTCATTACTTCAACCAACCAGATGAAAACGTGTAGACCACTTTGCAGTACAGAATGGTGGTCATCATGTCAGGATGGGCATTCTGCTGCATGCTTGTGGGTGTCTTACTGACAGAAACACTGTCAGATGCCAGTTTTATCAGTGGGTGTTACTATACAAAGAAATGTTATTACATTCAAACACAGTATTTGACAACAGTATTTGAGACTAGTAATAATTAAATAAATTTCATAACACATTAAATTTATTTCTTACCATTTTGTCTTTAAGTAGCGTTGAATAAACCTTTGTTTGGATCAGGCTCCAAACAAGCAGCCAATTGTGGAAGGGTGTTGCCAATGCCTAGTGACCTCATCACACTCAGGTTTGTAGGCTGCTGTCAACCACAATCCCGTGGCTGTGTTTTGAATTCTTCAAATTTGTTTTTCATACCTGCATGAAGGAAAAGACTTGAAGTGATGGCGGTCATCCGTACATATAAGTCTTAGAACAAAGGAAGCCATCAAATACTGTACATTTTATTTTATGCATAACTTCAATAAACACTTCAATAAAAAAAAAAAAAGAATTCTTTGAATTTGAATAGTTTGAACGGATGGTGGATATTTAGCTTGATTTGTTGTTGCTGTGCCACATGTTGCCCATTGTTTCCAATGATCTTTTTAGCCTTTTTAAAATAGTTGCAGTGGCACACCCATGTTACTTTGTTTTATAACTTTAACCCATTTGTTGAATGTGTTTCAGCATTTTCACTCATTTATTTTGTAGGTTACAACAACAACAACAATCTTTATTTATAGAGCACATTTAAAAGCCTTGGGCATACCAAAGTGCTTTACATAAAACAATAAAAAATAAAACAATTCAATTGTACTTTCACATTGTCTGTGTTAAAAAAAAAACAAAAAACATGGTGTTTCATTTCTGTGAGGCTTGGGCTTTGTCCTTTGTGTGTTTTGTCCTTAGGGGCCACCTCACACAAAGTTGTCACCCACAGCACGCCCATGCTTGTCAGAAGGCAAGTGGCAGAACAAAGAGCCATATGAAACATCAGGTGGTGACTTCTGCACTAGCTCAGGGGTTACATACGTGACCTTGGAGGAACTCTGAGATGCTTTCTTTGCTCAAAGAAAATCACTCCCAAACTGCTCTTTTCTTTTTGCCTGCACTGCTTTCCTTACTCTTTGAATCACAAAGCACAGCCTTGATTGTTGAATATTCTTTCACACACCACTGATTTCTCGCCAGTATACTCGCTGTCACACTTCTTTCTGCCTCCTTTTCTCCACTCTGTCTGTTATTTTCCACCAATCTCACCCTCTGTTTTCTTTATTGCTAGAAACATAGATTGTTTTTGAAGAAAGTCAGCTCAGATCAAAAATATGTATTTTAAATAAATCCAAAAAAGCAGGTCACTCAAAAGAAAATAGTAGAAATGAGCTTAAAATATGCTTCCAAAAAAGTAACATTAGAATTTTTGGTTTTGTCTGTTTTTAACCACTTGATTTACTTGTATTTAAATATATGTAGGTATATTTATTGGAATGCTTGCCCATTTCAATCACTTTCTTGTCTCTTCTGATTAAATTGTTTTATTAGTTAAAGCACATTTGATAAAGGACTGTTTGCCAAGAGAGAGGTGATTAACTCAATATTAAATAGCTTTCGTAGCTGAGGGATGAAGCACAACTAAAACAACACATTATACTGTATGTAAATATATGTATGGAATAGGCTAATTCAGTTCATGTTACATTATGGAAATTTGATTGTTTTCGAAAACGTGACTGAACTTAGTTGTGGGCCCAAACTAGCGTGATTAATGTGCTCCATGAAACACCAAAATGCAAATACATAAAAATATCCCATTGCTTTCACATATGAACTACTTCAAATCAAGCGATGTGATGTAATGCAGGGATTCCTATTTCCTTCTATTCAGAGCTAGCAAAGTTAGTAAACATGAGGCAGACAATCAATCAATTTGATTGATTTTCAGATCAAACGCTTTTTTTACACTTTGCTAATATTAGCTTACACATGTATTTTGAGTGCTACCTAATGGCGCAGTCGCACGAGTCAAAACAACCTCCTTGTATTGATTTTTTAAAAATTTTATTAATACTTTTGCTTTCAGTGCTCGATTGCAAGTAGGTGTTTAAGGTTGTGTGTAACAACAGAAAGAGTAGACTGAGTAACTAAGGACACTGCTTATTCATACTGTAGCAACTTGTCAATTGTAAGACAGTTCCACCCTGAAATACTGTATATACTGCTGTATTGTACTTTGTGACTGTAACAGGAAATAATTTACAAAATTATTATTACAGTGTATTCAGTAACATTTAAAACTATCAACAGAGACCATAAATTCATCACGGTGTGAGGAATTAATTTTTTGACATAGACTTCTATCTGCTCCTTAAGTCTGACTTCATCAGTCATATCTAGGACAAACTGAAGTATTTCTAAAAGACTAAAAGTTGCAGCTCTGTTATACCTTTGAACCTATGGATAAATTTATCATTGAAATATTAGGTTCAATTGTAATTATGTAGCGCCAAGTCACAATACCTCAAGGTACTTGATAATGAAAGTTAAAGACACTACAATAATAACTATAAAAACTAAACAGTAGTGCTATTTTGGAGGGTTGGTTGAGTTGGGTTAGTTGACATATAACATTGTCATAGCAGGTGGTTGGTTACAGAGCTGGAAGATGCATGATGAAGGCTAAATTGTTTTCAGTAAAAGTTCATGTTGCGTGTCCAAAGACAAGTTTCATCATTTAGCAGGAGTATGCCATAGATGGTTATAAAATACGACACAAAAGAATACAACATGCTATAAATAAGAACCCAGAAAGAAGGTTGGTATGTTATTACTTAACAAAGAAGTGGATTTCTCTCTATAAATGCAGGAGCTGCTCCCCTACTGGCCATTAGAGAGAATGCAGGTTTGAGGCACTTCTGGCATAAGTTTTGAGGCCTGAAAAATAAAGTTATCTCACAGTATATACAAAGAAAGCTCTCCTTATGTGTTAATTCTTGACAATAATGGCACAGACAAAGAGGACGTCTGTGATGTTACTGCACCAACAACAGTGTTTATTGGAAGTAGAATACTTTTATATATCTCTGTTTCAAAATTATGTCTCATGTGTTATTTAATGTTTAATTAGTGCCGTCAGTGTTAATCTCGTTAAAATGACGTTAATGCCATAACGACAAAAATCTCCGTTAGCGAGTTAGCACGGATCACCCTATGCGTGGGGTGAGCTAACGCATTAACAAGCTAACCGCACTAACATGGATATTTGCCGCGTTAATGCGGTTTTGGCGTTAACGTCATTTTAACGAGATTAACACTGACAGCACTAATTTAAATGTTTAATTTTAAGAATTTGAAAACATGACCATAAACATTTCCGAGCCTTAATTGATTAGTGCCTTAACCATCATTAGGAACTTTATATTTTCAGCTATAATGAAGCAATCTTTTCAATTCAAACCATGACCTTTCTCTTGTGTCTATATGCAGACACTTCTGACCTTAAATGTATTTGACTGACAGGACAGCAAATGGTTCTTTTGTATTTGTACTATATTTTAGAAGGTGTGGATAAACAATTCATTCAATTCATTTATTATTTATTATTTATATAGCGCTTTTCACAGATAAAAATCACAAAGTGCTTTATAACACAAGAAATGGAAATATAAAACAATGTAACAGTAAAGAAAATGGCAATGTAAAACAATAAAAACAACATAAGAGGAAATTAATAAAATGCTTTTCAAAATTAAAATTTCTTCAGCTGTTTTTTAAAAGAATCAATGGAGTCCGTGCAGCTTAGAGACAGTGGAAGAGAATGCCACTCCCTGAAAGGCCCATCACCACGAGTTTTAAAACGACTGCGCGGTACCACCAGCAGTCTGTGATCTAATGACCTTAAAGCTCGAGAAGATGAAAAAGTGTGTGAAGCCAAATTACTGTACCAAACCCCACGGTACCACTGTCATAAAAAGTAGTTAAAAAAACACCCATACTGCAACAACTTTATTTTTAAAGCAGTTTTAAACAGCAACAGCACACAAACTGGTAACAAAAATGAATAAATACACTGAAGACAATTGAAAATATATAAAAACAACACATGTAAAGGTAACTATCATTAAAATAAAGACAGCTAAAATAAATGTCTGACATTGGATGTCAGGCCACAGGCTACGTCTACATGTACACAGGTATTTTTGAAAATGCTGCTTTTTCTATGCGTTTGGGCCTTGTTTGGCCCAAATTGCTGTTATTTCGCAAATAAATGCATTTTTAATAGAAAGTACAATAAAATAGCAGCTTACATTCAATGCATTCATGCTTTTTAGGACATTTTTAGACTTCTGGTGTTTTCTTAGTTTATTCTAAATTTCTCTGCTTATTCAGGACCTCCAATGTCAGGGAAATTCAGATAAAAAGAAATGTACTGTATACAAAGGCTGATAAATCTATTCAAACTTGCTGTGCATGCATGAGGAGGATTTTCATCAGCAGCAGGCCACACTGCTGATTGCTGATGAGAAGCGTCTGAAGTTGACCAACCATATGTCAGCCAACTCCCTGCTGGTGACCTTCAGCTTGCAGCTGATGAGATGTTCACTATGTTGTATTGTTTTTTTACAGCCTCTAAGCTTTATCAGTGATGAAGCCTTTAAATATAAAACTGTAATAAATGTACAGTAGTGCCTGGTTATTTTTTTTATTTTTATTTTGTAAATTTACAGTAATTATAAATAGTTTGAACACCAAGCAGCCATAATCTTGCTTATTTAAGTCAAATTCATCTGAAGACAAGACAAAAATAATAAATTAACATCACAGGATACCTTTAACTGTATGGACAACATTTCTGGTGTCTAATTATCCCTTTTAGCAGTGTTTGTCAAGTCTGGCTGTGTATGACGGGTAGGAGTTGGACCTGAATGCAGGATTTGTAAACAAAGGTTAAACTGAAAAGCAGTTTTTATTGTTGAACTTAAACATATTGCAAAATAATGCAAAATAAGTGAAAAACAAGAAACCAAATCGTCAAAGAGGAAAAACTGCAAGAGATGACATGACAAAGAGCAGAAAGAAAACTGAAGACTTGCAAATACACATATCACCCACATGGAAAAGATGTATATAAATCTTATAAAGTTTGTATCTGTCTTGTGTGAAACTTGAAAAGCATATAAGAGTGAAAACAGATATAAGATTCCTTGAAAAAATTATATAACGAAACGTGTATGTTTTGGATACTTACTAAAACAATATATGAAAGTAATGAGAAAGTGGCCACTTTCATGAGTAAATCATATAAGCCTTATATGATTCACTATATGAAGTAGGCCATATCTTATGCAAGTCTTTTATAAGTTTTTTCTATTTCTTTTAGATATGAGCAGGTAATTAAGGCTAGAGGAACAGCCAGGGGAAAAAAGACAGGCTAACAAAATGTGGGGAAGCAAAACTAAACACAACAAGCATGAGGCAAGGGACTCTTTAGATAAAACAGGAAATATAAACACTGAGAAATTAACACATACAAACTTGAACACGACAAAAAGGTAAACAAACATGGTGGCATGAGAGACTTCAAGGAAACAAACAGACAAATACAAAAGACAAAGCAAAGACAAAAGGAGCCATAACTAAACTAGAGACATAAAATAAGATCATGACAGTGACAGTGTTGGATTTCACGTCTCCTTTAATAAATGAACAAATGAAAATTCTTTAGAAAGCTTACAAAATGTCATCATCCTGATGTCCAGCTTGAACCTTCGATATTTTCATTAGTATTAGCATTGCATTGTAGAGCTACAAGCATTTCACCTCATGTCATACTGTGTATGGTTGTGTGTGTGACAAATAAAATTTGAATTTGATTTGAATTTAGTGACATCTACCAAACTCATACTGAAGTAATGATTACAAACAAAGGACTGAATGGACTTCTACTGAGATAACAAAATGCTGAGGCTGTTATACAAGAGTCGGGGCCACCTTTAAATTGGTAAGAACGCTGTTTTGTTTGATTTTGTTATTCTTG
>NW_005187478.1:1687946-1689667 GCF_000239375.1 Pundamilia nyererei | reverse complement strand
ACTTGAGACTTTGTTATTGTTCTTATGGCATGCTACCTGTTAATAAGGGGAACCTGGTTAGTAGAGGTGGGCGGATCGATAGTAACAATACCAATGATGGTATTGGTATTGATCTATACTATGGTGACAGGGTCGATTTCTTTCTATCTATAAGTTCAGCATGTCGCCTACTCAATTGTGTTAAATTATTTCAAGGTTCTTTATTGGTCACATGCATAGTTGTACAAGTATAACACACAGTGAAATATAACCTGACACGCTCCTCGACTTGTGCAAAAAAAAGGGGGAGAACATTATATATACTAGAAAAAGTTGCATTTCCTGCGAAAATGCAGTGTGAATGCCTTGCAGTGGAATCTGAAAACAGCAGAAGAAGGAGAACAATCTGCTGAAAAGAGCTGAAGAAGCTGAAGTTTGTGGTAAAAACAGCTGACGAATTCGGAATTTGTGCTGAAAAGAGGTGAAAAACTGAAAATGTTCATAACATTTAAGCGTTCATGTTAGTGGAAGGTCTTTTGGATTTTATGTTTTTGAAAGCTTTCTCAAAATTTCTGACAATTATCTCAATATTTTGGAAAAACAAAGTAAAGTTTTAACTTCTAATTGAATTATTTCTAATTAAAATTTCTACAAATTTCCCAGATGATTATCTCAGTAATTAATAAAAACACGACACATTTTTTGTAGCCAAGTGAATGCATTTCACTTTCGTAGGTTAGAGCATTTTAAGACAATTTTAAAAAAGAATCAGTATCCATATGTTTTATGAAATGTTGCATGACATGTAATCATTATATTTTTGCTATAAACCTATAATTTAAAAAAAAAAATTGAAACCATGTTACTGGAGATGATTTCTACTGGAATACTCAAATAATTAATAATATAATTTTCAGGAGCTCTAGTTTTAAGAGTTCTTTGAAATGTTGTGCATTACACGTAGATGATAAAATAAATAGTCTTATCCTTTTTCTATCCATGTACATGTGATAGTTGTCGTTTTCTGTGTCTGTCTGTGTCCTCTGTGCTGTAACTTTACATCATGTTGCCAGCCTTTGATTGAAACCTTCCTTCCCCAGCCATCAAATGCTCAGGAAACATCCTATCGGAGTCTACACTTTCAGATCCTTACAACACCTCAGAGACACCTCAAAGATTTCTCAGACCTTTTTTTTGAGCCTCGAAATGAGAGATGTCCAATAACAGAAGTCCCATTGCCTGTCCTTGTTAAATTACATACAATAGCTAGAGCACCTGTGTCAGGTCAACTTGTGCTCTTCTATTTCTTATTTTATTATTTTTAAGGCAGTAGTGTAAGCAGCTCTTTCTACTCCCTGCCCTCGGGACTTAAAGATGATGAGTCATTTCTTGTGCCCTCCCATTTTATGCCTGCTCCCTTATTTCTGACATTAGAAGCTCATTGTGTTGCTTTTCACAGCCTTAGTTATCTCTGGTCTCCCTTTTTGAATGAATTGAGTTCATTTCGCAGCTCTTTCACTCTCTCCTCTTTTTTATCATCTTTCTCTTGTCCCTTTAGGTTGCTGGAACCTTGTCTTTCTACTATCACACTCACTTCTACTTTCTTCTCATTTCATTTCATTTTTATTGTTGCTCTCTGTTAACTCATTCACTGCCAACCATTGGCAGTGAATGAGTTAAACCCATTGAGTCATTCACTGCCATTGACGGCTATAGACGTCAATGGCAGTGAATGAGTTAAG
>NW_005187478.1:1657735-1664742 GCF_000239375.1 Pundamilia nyererei | reverse complement strand
ACGATAAGGTAGCGATTCAAGGAGGAGACATTAAATTCGATAAAATAAAACTTTATTAATCCCCCGGGTGGGTTCCTCCTTGGTTTTACACCACTTAATCAACGTCAAACAGAAAACTGATTAAACAGAAGTGTTTAATCAAAAGTTTCGCGGGATCTCGCAAAAGTCTGTCTTAATTTTTTTTTCTCCCATGTCCCCTGCGGGGCTCCGTAAGTTTGAGTACAAACAAGGGAAAATTAAAGCATTTATTTTTAAAATCAATATTTAACTCTTGCATTCTGTTTAGATCAAGTGTCCAGACATATGACAGAAGTAAAGACCCTAAATTAAATTTCTTTAAAGAGGACATGAAACACTAGACATATAAAGGCTAATTCACATCATGGAGCCGTACACTCAAAAACTGACAAAGATGTCTGTGAAGCTGAATTTAAGAAATAACTTGAGATTGTGTGTTGCACCATCTTCTGTCAGTAAGGAACATGACGTCATGTGGTTGGTTGCGGCTGATAGACTTACATTAGTTTATGTTAGCTAACTAGTGACAGAATTGATAACTTAGATGAAAATAATGACACTAAATCTAAATATCAGTTTACGGGGGTCACTTTTGTGCTGCCCCTGACTGCCACACTGAGGATATACTGTCCACTTTCACTGTCTGTCTCTAAGTGGCAGAATGTTGTTTGGCTAGCTGCACTCAAATGGAAAAATCTGCCGTAGCCACATTGTTTGGTTTGTAAAGCACTTGAGGACTGTGTGGAGGAAAGCCTGTTTGAGTCAGAAACTCTGATTCAGAATTTCTGACTCTAGATCAGAACTCTGATCAGCTGATGGGATTAGCGCTATTTTATGCAATAAAATAATCTTTCTTTTCAGTGTCTGATGGGCTATTTATACATTATAAATACATCTGTTGTTCAACATTTCTTAGAGACACATAATTGGTGGCCCAGGTCAAAACTAATGTCATTTTTAAACTAGTTTATTTTTTAAGCTAGACAGCATATGATAATTTCTTCTAGCATTTATTAATTATACAAACAGAAATACAGAGTGCCCGAAGCTACTGCATCTTTTTCAGTCAGGCCGATGGGTGTGCATTTGTAGGCTTACAAAGGTAAGCGTGCTTACCAAGTATGGCTCTGATCTGTAGAAGGTATAAGAAGTGACTTGGGTGAATGTTCGCCTCCACATATTGAGAATGTTTACTTGATGAACAATTATCATTCATTACTGCTAGCTCTCAGCCCTTCTCTCTCTCTCTCTAGTCTGTTCTTCACTTTCTCTCTCTTTCTCTCTCCTAGATGTCCTTCAGTGATCAGCATGGAGCTGTCATTCTGTCAGCACTCCATCAGCCTATTGATTCACTGATCTTTGTCCGCCCATGGACAAATGCTTGCATGCCAATTCCTGTCCAATTTTTACCTTTTTTCCTTATACTCGCATTCTCCCCAGTTCATACTCACTCTAGCTTGCTCTTTAACTTCAGTAGGTTTGGCAGGAAAGGTAAATAATCCATTCTAAACTTTGTTTTGCTGTGACAAGAAATATTGCTCTTTTAGACGAGATAAAAAAGCGGTGTGCCAGTGGTGTTTAGTAAGACTGATAAAGCAGGGAGTGTGGTGTTGCAGAAACTCAGAAGTGATCATCCTGCAGCTCAGGGACTGATATTCAGTCTGAAAGGCCATTTTATTTCTACTCATTATGGTTCTAACTTTGCCTCTATGTTTTCAATTGACTTTGGGAGAGGATCTGACTTTCCAAATAAATATTAACCTTACTTTCTCTTAGACTATAGGTTAGCATACAGTTAACACAATTTGAGGTTTCATAGAGATATTTCTAGAAAAAAATCTAAACACAAAAACAACAAAAATGTCCTTAGGTTAGATTGTTTTAATAGGATTTTCCATTCACATCTCCCACTGTGGTTGTCTGAATCCAGAAAATGCAAATCAATTAGCCACTGGGCTTGGGTGCAATCTCAGAGTGGCCAACCTCAGCACCAATAATCACAAGTTTACTTGGTTTTAATCTCTATAGCTTTTTCTTCCCCTCAAAACATTGACAGGCTCTGCCAAATATATTTGCAGTCCAAGAAGTTTTTACTCCAGTTTTGATTAAATTCTTTTACTCTGTTAGCTAGCACTAATTAGCAGTCATCTGTGTCCTTGTGTTGCCCCCATATATTTTATGAATGCTGTTTGCCAAACTAGCTCACTGGATTTGCCTGATAACTTAGCACTCCATCCAAACGTGTTTACTTCTGTCTTCAAAAAAAATTTGATAGACGTTAAAATGCTTGAAAAAAGTCCAAAAACAAAAGGGTGATGCCATTATAAAGCAGGTGCAGCCATCCTTCATGGTGCCTTCATCTCTCTTTTACATACAGTCACACCATAGTTTTCATTAGTACGAATATACTTTTACAGCTGCTGCTTTAAAAGGTTATGTCTGTTAGTTGTTCACATGGAGTGAGCTATATTAGTCAGAAAAGCTATTTATTTGCAGTAACCCTGACAACAAGCAAGGAAAAAGCAATATTTACTAACAACAGATCTGAAAGGGTTATCAGTGAGTCATTTGAAAGCTCTGAGTAATAAAATAAAGAAGATGTTACCACATGTTTTTTTAAAAGCACACACTGAGGGAAAAAACACCCCTTCCTAACTTAGGAAACATTGCAAAATGTGAACGCAAACTTATTTCACTTGACATTTTCATTAATTTTGGTCTGCCCCTTTAACTGGTAGTATGACCAAAGTGGCTTTTTCTATGTTCTGTTATCAGCTATTAGAGGTTTAGTTTAACTGAAAAAGCATGAAAGTGTTTGAGGTCATTATTCCAGTTAATGTTAGGGTTAGGGTAGTTAATATAAAATGAGTAACAGTAGGCCAGACATTAGGTAAGGCTGCACTTTTTGCAGTGATCTTATATAGAAAACTGTTTCTGTATCAGTAAAATGTTTTCTTTTTGCCTGTAAATAATCATTGGAAACTGCACATAATTATTTGCAGCTAGCATGTTGTTGATAATGCTATCAAGTCTAAAAACAGTAGGGTAAAATACCTGGAGATCCTGAAGGCTGCTCCAAAAATGATCAGATACTATTTTAAATATTTGTTCAGTTCAAATCAATGTAAATTTTCAGGGGGGTTTTCTTAAAGAAAACTACTACATCATGTATAATTTTTTATGTCATGCATCATTTCCATTGCAAATATTAATCACAGTTAAATTAAGAGGGGATGGCAGTAAAAACTCTGGAGCTGTGATGTCATCACGCACTGCATTCTTGACACTGGACTCCCGTGTTAACTTAGTCCGGACTAGCGAAAATGCGAGTACGGACGGACGTACTTGAGTATTGAGAAACGGCCTAACAGTCTGCAGTCAGCTAACACCAGCCAACAATGTTAGCTCGGTGGCGAGTAGCCTTAATTAATAGTAATAAAGATAACACAGCAATAGTACATCGAAGATACTGAAGTTTTGCCCATCCCATTTCCAAGAAAGAGATGCAGTCCTGCCCGTGCACTGCTAACAGAACGCTTACATTAGAGTCTCTTATTGCGTGTTTTGTTTTTGTTTTTCCAGCAATCAGAATCAGAGAAACTATATTAATCCCAGATGGAAATTGAGTAAAAATAATAATAATAATTTTCTTTTTTAAAAAGGGAACGTGTCATACTCTAACCAGGGCTGGCCACTCTCGGCCATACGAAAATACGATACATGCTCATTTAACTGAGCTAAACCGGCGCCTCGGGGTGGTTATTGATCCCACCATTATCAGATACAAGAACAGGGCTCAAAAGCTTTGGGAGAGACATGTCATTTCTGACACTGATACTATCAGGGCTCTGTGTGCGGGCAGGTGGAAATGTGGATCCAAATGCAGAACTCCGAGACGAAATGTAACTGAAAACCACAGCTTTTATTGCTGGCATGAAACTGAAACCAAACCATGAAACCATGAAACCAAGCAGGAACAGGCAGGATCTGAGGGTACAACGCGACACCGAGCATGGGAAAACACAGGGCTTATATACACAGGGTATACGGGGGAATCGGCAACAGGAGGGAGACACAGCTGGGAGAGATCAGGGCTAACAAGACATGGGGAACAAAGCTGCACACACTAACATAAGACAAAGACTTTCACAATAAAACAGGAAACATGAATCACAACTCAGAGACACGGACTCAACACAGAGACAGAAAATGACACATGGAACTGAACTATACATGAAACCACAATTCCTAAAACATGGATAACAGATACATGAAACTCAAATAATAATCATCACAACCACAACAAGAGAACAAGAAAACAATCCATGATGCAAAATTAAACCAAAACATAATAAACTCAAAATACTGGGTCCAACGGACCCAGAACCGTGACAGATACATTAATGGAGAATCCTTTAGGTTGTATGGGCATGCACAGCGTAGTCCAGTGCGTCAGGATGATCTGGCACATCCTGCTGATGGTTGATCAAACTGGAATTTCTACACATTTTTTCCAGTATTCTGAATCTTGTTTTTTTTATTTGTTGTTGTTTTTATCTTTTTGTTGTTATCAAATTCAAAATGACTTTTCCCAACAAACAAACAAACATAATAAATACAACAAATTTTGTAGTTGTCAAATTTTCACTTTAAATTTAAATTAAATGTATAAATAATTGTATTCTATTTGCTGTGCATTTTATTTGGGTTAGACATACATACATGCAACTCCTGAAATGTGCTTTTCTCTGACCAGAGATACTGCAAATACTTGTCAGGTGTCACATGAAGCTTAAGTGCACTGATAAGACTCATTCATTGTATTAGTGTGGATTAAAGGTGGGCTCACATTGATGGGTTTGCATGCCATTCAGGGGTCAGCAGAACTATTATTTTGCTTAAATGCATGTTCTGGTGGCCTACAGTCGAAAATTATGTTAGATCTTATGTGTTTGCCTGCTCAGTCTGCTCAAGTAATAAGTCTAGTTTCAAATCACCCACTGTTTTGTTTTGGGGTTTTTTATCTGATGCCTGGACCTAGTACGGTCTGGTCGCATATACTGTAGCTCTAGATCTTGAGACTTTCACTCTTTTTTACTTTTACCCTGAACAAGGGTTTCTTCATAACCCTTGTTAAGCTACCTACAGCGTTTGAAATACCAAAGCTCTTAGTGCAACATGTGTTCTGCCTGCACAGCATTCCCCTGTACACTGTATCAGGCAGTAGCCTTCAGTTCACATCTTGGGATTAGGAAGCTTTCTGTAAGGCTTTAGGGCCTACTGTTAGTAGAGACCATCCCCCAAAATACACTTATGCTGCATTGCCTCTGCCAATCCATCCAGTTGGAGTACTGACCTCTCTTAGATTAAATATGCCCACAAAACACTTCATCTACTCCTGGAGGAATAGTACCACCTTTCAAGGTCTCCATAGACTACGTGCTTACCTTCTTTGTTTCCCTCCCAGGAAGAGGAAGGGCAAATTGCTATTTCTTGTGTATAACATAAACTACATTGATTTGCAACCAAACTTCAGCAGCTGTCCTGGATAACTGAAGGAAACTTCATTGGTCTGCTAGCATACTAGCATCCTACATGGTTTGGCTCTGGGTTGGGTTCTTCGGTCTTCATTTCAAAACATGACACTATTGGCATATTAAGAAAAGGCATTTTTAGTCAATCTGATGAAAATTTTTAGAAAATCAGCAAAAGACAATTAATGTGCAATGAAAAATTCAAATGCTTATAGTTGTAGTTATTGAGATAAACAGCTGGCACTCCAGTTAAGTATCATCAAATTGCAGACAAGGAGGCAGTTTTCACACTTAAATTGGGTGGAAAATAAACATTTAAATGCTGACATGAGCCTTCTAGGATGACCTATTTTGGTCATGTGTCTTCTTTTGCTCTGTTTAAGCATTAAAAGCAAATGATAAAAACACAATTAATAGGTCCAGAGTAGCTCTTTGACATTTTTCTGTTGCCCTGTCGATCTTATTAAGGTTGCTATCAATCATTACAGTTTGGACACACGCACTAATTCTGTTTGATTAAATAGTAATTACATGCTTGAATATTAACAAAGTTTTTTTGTCAACCAAGTATGTTGGAAAATGCTTTGCTAAAAGATAGTATTTGTGTATACTCACTGTACACTGATGGATCTCACTGCTTAACTTTGGTAGCAAAGATATCTGTCATGGTCTCCACTGTCCTTCAGGTGCCACACCTCTTTTTCTGTCTCATCCTCTTGTTCTCTCTATCCCTCTCTGCAGTTGGTGGGGAATGGGTGTGACTGAAAATTAGCCAATCTCTTGAAGTGGTGGGCGTAGTCTGAAGAAACACTGTAAAGTCTCACCTGTCTTCCATCTTTAGTCAACTTAATAAACTTATAAACTTAATATCAGGGTGTGTTCCAAAAGTCAATCCTGTCTTGTAACCTTATAGTGGACAGGACAATTTATCAGGAAAAAGGAAGAGCTAGTTTATTATAGAACGAGTCTGTCACGAACCGGGCCATATGGTCATGACAAAAAAAAAACCCCAGACATGGTTAGGAATGTATTCCAAGCTGCTTTATTCTTTAAAAAAAAACTAAGACAGAAAAGAAACCCTATTGTCAAAAACAAACAGTGGTGTGTGTAATCATTACCATCAGTAGTGTGTGAAGGAATGGATGAGTGGAGATGATGCATGTAATCGTGTCAAAAGCAAAAACCAAACCTAACACAGCCAAAGTCCAACCTGGCGTCTTAGAGCCAAACAAAACTATGCCCTAAAGGCTTTTTATAAAGAGTGCTGGCACACTGGCCCAGGTGTTGCCAGTGTCACTGATTGTAAACGGGAACTCCACCTCTCCAATGCCTGCAAACAAGACACACATGAGCCAAAAGGAAGGCAGGGTGCAGTGGGTCATCACCAGTGTTGGGACTAACGCGTTATTAAGTAACGCGTTACAGTAACTACGTTATTATTGTGGTAACGAGCAC
>NW_005187478.1:1651822-1656187 GCF_000239375.1 Pundamilia nyererei | reverse complement strand
CGAGTAACTTGAAGTAACTGAGTTACTTTTGAGAGAAGTAACTAGTAATGTAACTAAGTTACTATTTTAAAGTAACTTACCCAACACTGGTCATCACAGTCTCCTATGCAATGATACACGCTGAACATGCAGTGGAATGTGCAGAAGATAGACTACAAAATGTGCACCCTAATTTACACCAACATATTTTAACCGTGTTGTTTTATGCAGGTCATTTAAACAAGAATAGCATGTGAATTTTTTACAGCAAAAGGAGCATTTAGGGTCAGCTTTAATAATGTCTACAGCAGTCCAAAGCCTTTTTTAATGTTAAAAAGTTATTGGATGTACTAAAGGGCAGTGTTGTGAAGGTTACTTTTAAAATGTATTCCACTACAGATGACAGAATACATGCCCCAAAATGTATTTTGTAACGTATTCCATTACGTTACTCAATGAGAGTAAGGTATTCTGAATACTTTTGATTACCTATTATATTATCATGCTTTTTACAACTACATGAATTTACTATTGCTGTGTGAATTATTACTTTCACTGAAGGCTACTCGCCATACCAATACTGGCTAGATTTTTAAATCTTAATATAAAATGAGTAACAGTAGGGTGGACATTAGGTAAGGCTGCACTTTTTGCAGCGATCTCGTATAGAAAACTGTTTCACGCGTAAATAAAACAGGTCCCCGGCTCCGAACCGTAGTAAAGGGACCTCGAGTTCATGTCGGGCTTGTAGCCGAAAACTAGCTTTACTTTATTGTCTGGGTCAACTTTGCTTGCGAGAGACAGAGAGAGGCGTTGAAAGACTGCTCCAACTGAACTTGGAGAAAAACACGAAAAAAGTGTACAGTCGAGTCTTAATAGCTGACTTACAACTGGGCTCGTAAGGCACTCTTCTTGGCTGCAGTGGTTATTATATGCTTCCATCTCCCGTTTCTTCTACAATTCGTACTTTTTGACTCTCCTTTTTCTCCCTCGCGCTCACAAACACATAACAGGTATGGCAGTCCATTCTCCCTGCAGCCATACTACACTGCCCGTGAAGCTACATTCTTTAGGGCGATGCCTGTAACACTCTGCCTGTTGCCTTCATATTAAATCATTTTTGTGAATAATTTTTTTAAATATTTCTTCACGTCATTATGCGGTCCACAAGGAGGGGTGACATGGGCCGCGAGATTGAGACACAGACATTAGAGCCCCTTAATGCGTGTTTTGTTTGGGGCGTGGTAACCAATAGCCGAACATATGAAACAGGAAAATACCGCCGTGTAATCCCTTTATTTCAGCAAAGTAACTATATTCTGAATACCACCTTTTTAAATGGTAACTGTAACGGAATACAGTTACTCATATTTTGTATTTTAAATACGTAACAGTGGTACATGTATTCCGTTACTCCCCAACACTGCTAAAGGGGCACTGCATCAGTTTTGTGACTTAAAGTTGTGGACAGGAGTAAGAGTTTCCATTTTATGGGAAGAGAATATTTAAATGAGTCATGGAAATGCAAAACGCTTTTCCCAGGAATGAACTGAACTGAGATGTCTTTCTCAGCAGTGTGCAAACAGTGTGTGACTTCTCACTGCTGAATCTGTACCAAATAAAAATGAAATGTCTGTGAAAACGCAGCTATTAATGCTAGTGTGTTGGATTAAGGCCTGAATGTATTTTAAAATAAATGGGAGAAAAATTAATACACACATTTACCCATTGCAGAAAAATTCCCTCCATTATTTATCCCAGCTGACCTAAAGTAAAAATTTATTTATGATAATCCTAAAGGCAGCAATATCTTTACTTTTCTTCTTCTTTTGTCGCTAGCTGGCAGTCGGCAGGGGGTCTTCCACGAAGCCAATACATCACTGTGTCATTTTGGTCATTGATGCACTTCTAGGCCTTGTGATCTCTGGCCTTGAGGGTTCGACGTCATTGTTTAAGATTGTCTCCAATTTATTTGATCCAAAGTCTTACCCACACCCCCCTTTGCAGTTATTTATTTGTAAAAAATGTTTGGAATCATGTATGATTTTCGTTCCACTTCTCACGTGTGCACCACTTTGTGTTGGTCTTTCACCTGGAATTCCAATAAAATTGATTCATGTTTGTGGCTGTAATGTGACAAAATGTGGGAAAGTTCAAAGGGGCCGAATACTTTTGCAAGCCACTGTAACAGGTTGTTAAAAACTCAAAATATATCAGCAGGTTATGGCATGAAATGGAAAATGCAGTAATAGTTACACTTAGCATTTACATTTGTATGTTGTTTGCTATATGAAATTGTTTTCATAGATAGTTGGACAGTCTGTCGCAATTAAATTTTGGTCAGACATTTTTAAAACTTGATTATTCTTTGGCTTCTAAAGCATGTTTGTATGCCTTACTATATGTGATAGTATTATTATTTCAAAAGAATCATTACCTGATTTTCTCATTATAAAATAGCTGGGATAATTACAACATAATGCCCCGATTTTTTTACTTTATGTATGAAGTATTTCTTTACAACAAATGATCAGAAGCTGCACTGCAAAAATGTATTTTAAAAAATAAATGTTTTTAAAAGTACATAAAACTGTATTTTGTTGTTAATGACAATTCACTATAGAGGGGAAATAATTAACAATATCCATCTCTGTGGAAGAATTATTCTCATAGACTGTATACAAAAGATGGATACCCACTGTGACATCAGACATCCAGCAATGTTGATTAGCAAGATGCATTTATAACCTGCATGGACACAATGTTGCTAATTAATGCTATGAAATGGACTACTAAAATTCTACATTTTTACTCACCACAAATAAAGCACAGGGCCTGTACCACACTGTAGGTAGGTCTAATGAAATGCTACAGCAGGTATCAACAACACAAACATGATTCAGTAAAAAGTGGAGGGGAGGCCTTGTAGATGGTGATTTGCTAGGCCTCTAACTCTCTCGATTACACTGAGCTTTACCATTATTGGAACGGATGTGAGAAATCTTTTGCATGAAACTATAAACATTTGCATTTGTGCTGTAAAATCAAGCATTTTAACATGTGACTCTGTGTAGTTGACTCACTTTTGAAGACAGCCCCTGCAGCTTTTGGCATTTCTACATTGGCTTAATTTGTGAGGTTATGGCTATTCTCCTTAATGACAGCTAAGACCTACGAGTATTATAGTGTGTTTTCATCACTAAACATATCAAACTTTCCCAGGAAATTTTCATTTTCCCCCCAATTTTCCAAAAGCCCAAAAAACAGTATTTATACATACTAATATTTGATCTTGTGATTTGCTGCTGTGCTGGATGATGTTTTGTACAGTTTGCTAACAAACAATTTGGCCATATTCATATATTCTTTCCATGAAAGACTGAAATTTTTCCCAAAAGGCGTGAAATTACATTTGTGTGATAGCAGTTAACAGGTACTAATGTATATTGTCCATCCCCTGTATCTGGCTATGGCAGTAGTCCCCTCGCTCTGCCCAACAGGATAAAGTGTCCTCCTCTGTTGTATGCCATCCTCTTTTTGTTCAGGCGCTTGCTCAAATGACAGGATCACTATCACAAGGGACAGCTACTTCCACTGGGGAATATTTGCATGTCAGCCAGCCTGTCTGCCTCTTCCTGTCTCAATTTGTCATCCTCTCATTGTCTGATTTTCTAGTTTTTTTTTAGTTCCTTCTTTTATTCTACCCAGCACAGTCTTTATGTCACTCATTCATTCAGTGGATGCTGGATGAAAAATGTGAAAGAGCTGCAAGAAACAAACAGAGATATTCTCACAGAAATACAGTTGGATATGCTTTATGTTCCTGTCACTGTTTAAATTGCTGTATTTCTGTTTTGTGAATATAATAAAGCTCAGTCCACTCCACTGGGCTAATTACAGCTCTTATTGTATAGACACCAAACCAAACATGTTTATTTCACAGAAAGCTGCATTTGCCAAAAGGCTCAGTACTGATTCTCTCTCTTCAGTTGAAGAACTGTACTATGTACGATGGGGTACTGTTATCCCACCACATGCTAACTGGAGCTCTTGCTTTCTAGAGCAAAAGGCGTGCATAATTTGGATTAAATTAAAACCTAAAGTTACTTTTTCTCATTAACTTCTGCAAAATGTTCCTCAGAGTTTCCTCACCAGGGAAACAGCAGATACTGGTATGATTTTGTGGACTGCTTTTATTTTAACTTATGATATTTCTTTTGAACCCTACCCTCATGGTCTAAATAGGCTTTGCTTTTTGTATGTTGCCATAAAGCACACGTATGACAGATCTGATGAGGTGGCTTGTTAAATTAACTTTAATGACTCACTGGACTATGTTGTGGTACGAAGTACTATAACACAAAAATATGGCCTGACATTGATTCA
>NW_005187478.1:1629995-1634935 GCF_000239375.1 Pundamilia nyererei | reverse complement strand
TCTTTCCAGAGAATACACTTTTTTCCGTCACCACTTTTTGCTGTACTTTCCACCACTGTAAGTGCTTGCTCATAGGGGTTTCTTGTTCTCTATGTTGTTGTAGTGTCTTTCCCTGACAATATAAAGTGCCTTGAGGTGACAGTTGTTGTGATTTGGCTCTATATAAATAAAATTAAATGGAATTTAGTCACTCTGTATGATAGTATTCTTTAATACAAAAAATAATAGATACTACTCAAGTCTACAGTGTAGTTCAGTTACCTGCCAACAACCTGGGTGGATGGATGTTATAGCTAAGACGAAAGGTCACAGTGAAACTGTCCAAAGTCATGATGCATATTTATTAATTATTGGGTTTTTCAAATATATTAGCTGATATTTATGCAAGAAAATTTTGTCATTTTATTCTTACTTATTTGTCTGTATTTTTATTGTTTGCAGTATTTCCACTGTTAAAGATAGTTACATTTTTATAGTTATCTTATATACATTGATATGGAGGCTTGTGACACACGACACAGGAGCTCTAGTTTTATACTCCAACTTTATTCACCTCCAAACATGAACTGAGCATATTGCGCCCAAACACAGCAGAACCCTTCCTCCCAGCTTGGGTGTGAGTGGAGCCCTCTAGTGGGTCGCCACATTGACATTGTTAGGACTTGTCACTAGTTGAAAATTGCATGCTATGTACATGTAGATGAAAACCAAAATACTACTGCTAAAAATTTTGCATTACAAGTAAAGAAAAAAACTGTTTTTTATTGTTTACCGTGTTTCTTAAATAGAAAGAGATGTGTTCAGACATGTCATTTTGTCAGAGCTAACAAGCAATTTTTCATCGCAGTTTTTCTTCAAAATGCTGACAAAGAAGAAAAAAAACTCTTTCTGCAGCACCAGTGAATTTGTAATGTGACCTTGTCTGTTCTTGGTCGGAGGTAATAAATGTGTTTGCCTAGTGAGTCTTGGGAAGCAATATAGAGAATAAATTATTTTTTGGGATGTTTTTACAGGCTGTCATGTGAAACTGATGAGCTCTATGAAACTTGAATTTCAGATTTGTCAGCCATGATGTTGCTGTTGATACACTTACAATAAACCACTTTATGATAAGAACAACTGTCTCCCTGCCTGCCTCTCTCTCAGTCAAGGTCAAACAAGCTCCAACTTTGCATTTAAATGCCTTACCCTGTTAGCAAACATGACTCATTTCTCTGGATACATTTGTAATAATGTAATTTGAAAGTCATTTCAAAACTCAAATCTACACCATTATTGATGACTGTGTCAAATGACCTACAGGTACACAGGCATAAAGTCCACACACACACGCACACACACACACACACACACACACACACACACACACACACACACACACACACATACTGGTCGATTTCACCAAATCTACCTCATTAATTCAAGCAGTCTGACTTTCTAAACATCATAAATCACAGCAGAACTAGGAGCCCAACCCTCCTCACCTTTTCATTCCCTCCCACTTTCTTTTAACCTTATCTTCTCTCCATCTCTCGCTCTATGTCATCTACTCCCTCCTCAGTCACTCTCTCATTTTCTCTTGCTTCCCCTCACTTCTTTGGGAGGTCCAGAAAGTTTGCAGTTTGCAGTCTAAATAGTGCTCTGATGGATTGGCTGTCTTCCACGGGCCTGAAGATTAGTCCAAGGGCAAACCCACTTCTGTTTCCTGGGTGCCTTGCTGAAGATGAATAACTGTTTATTAACCCAATGCAGAGTGAGTCCTTCCCCACATCATTATGGGGTAGAGGGGGAAAAATACAGACAGCTTGAGCTGGCCAGTGTAGCACTCCCTCACCTCATCTCTGTCACTCTCTCTTCTCTCTCTCCCCATTCCTCTCTTGCTTCCTCTTGCAGATAAACCAGCAGTCTGATGTAATGTGACAGTGTACGTTTGGTTCCTGTTTGCGCCCTGACAACTCAGGAAATTGGCTTTTCATCTTACAAAAAATACTGCCTCCCATATATTAGAAGACATTCATCTTATTATGAAGAGCTGATGGTAATTGGAAGTTTGTGCATCCATTATATTAAACATTTTGTGGTGAACATTTTGATGTTGCATGTAAAAATTTCACCAGGCTAAAGTCACAGCTTCAATGTCATTTAGGCAATTTACATGCAGTGAGAATTGTCCTCTTATTGTAGACCCAATTGAGGAAATTTGAAGAAAATAATTTCTAGAAGATCACTTAGGTCACCAGTAACGTAGTGGATACTGTCATGGGATATGTTTTGTTTTTGTGACATGCTAAATAAAATCGTATATCTTTTGACATTAGAGATGCTAAATATGCTTCTTATTTATTTTCAAAGCTTTTCCATTTGAATGTTCATAATGGATGAAAACTATATCAAATGTTCACCCTCTAGGTCATCATCAGTGATAACTCATACCCTAACACTATGTGTTGGAGACAAGCAAAAAGGAAAAACATGTGAGCAGTTTGATGCATTCGAGGTAGAATGCCATCCATCCACTGTTTGTTTGTTTGTTCTTTGTTTTTGGTTTTTTGAGTGCAAAGACCTGAGAGAGCAATTTTTTAAAAGAACAAATGCTCTAATAACAGAATTAGGTAAGATGTAGATCTCAGTGGGTCTGAACCTAAGGCCTGCGAAGCTTTGCAAGTTGCCTCATGAATGCACTGAGGTCAGTTTGATTGTGCAAGCATAATGAATACAACACAGAAAGTTGCTGTGAAGAAGAGAATATGAACCAGCCTTTATTTACCTCAAACCCAACAGCAAAGTTTCCATTTAACTTTTTACATTTTTAATACATATTCCAAACTACTGTTAGACTTATCTTAGAAACTTGGTGCGATGAGATAGTGTTGAAGCCATCTCTCTAGTCTCACGTGACATTACAGAAGAAAAGGGCACAATGTGACGGTATAATTATATAAATGCCAGTCAAATCGCAAATGGTGGAAATTATGATGAAAGTATGACATTTCTGTCACATTTCTTTGTTCGTGTAGTCTTTTGTAGAACCTCTGTCTGTCTGTCTTTTCCCTTCATTTCTACATATCTGTATTCATCTGCTTTTTTTTTTGTTTCTTTAATTGAACACTGTTCAAATTTGCCATCTCTGCCCAGCATAAAACTGTGGTGTATTATTTTTCTGAATTTCCAATTTTCTTTTCCTTCTAGCTGTATTATTCGAAACTTTAAAAATGTTTAATCTCTAGGACTATGTTCTCTTTTTCGTGTAATATTATCAAAAATGAGAAACCTTTTCTCTCAGAACGACGCTACACATTAGTTCATACATTTCTTACCTCTAGGCTGGACTGTTACAATTCTGTATTATCAGGTTGTCCTAGTTTCCTGGTACAAAGTACCGCAGTAGGAATGGGACTCCCTCTGGTCACACTTCATTGGCTTCCTGTTAAATCCAGAATTTAATGTGAAATCCTTCTCTCGTACACTCAAGTCCTAACTGATCAGAGCCTATCATCTCTTAAGACCGACAGTACCACGTTATCCTGATAGAGCACATCACTTTTAGGCTTTCAGGCTTATTTCCCAGAGTATTTACTTTTTAAATTGTATAGTTTTTCAGTTCAGTTTTTTCAGCGTTTAGTCTTTTTTTAATTACTATAATATGGAGGGCATACGTTAGAGGCAAGATTTACAAAAATTAGTACAGGTATTACAATAAAAACACAGGCGTTTTCAAAAGCAGTTGACTCACCCTTTTGTAGACATCTAAAGTCCCAATAAGCACATCCATCAATGTCTCAACAGGAACGTGTAATGCAATTTTTACCAAAGTAATGCATATTAAAGCTAGGGATATTTCCTCTATTATTATTTAATTTTAGTTAGTTTTCCAAGTTTACAAAATCGTTTCAGTTCAATTTAACACTATACTAAAAAAATTAATAGTGAATATTTCAATGAGAAACTGAGATATTCAACTTTAATAATAATAATGATAATTCACCTTTAAGAACAAGATTTGGAGGCTCAATGGACTCTCTATTTCAGAGATACAAGTGAATCAAAACAATCAATCAAATTTCTTATAAACACCTAGAGTAAAGCAAACCTGAAGCTTTTCAGGCCATCTATGTTCTGTCATCAATGGATAGTAGCCCATTTTTTCTGACTGATTATCCTGGTTGTTGAACAGGAAACATGAAAATACCAATTACGAATTTAAGAATGTAGGACTATAAAGTTTTAAAAATGTTTTACCCTCCTTGTATTAGATTGTATTTTGTATTAGATGTCTAGTTCAGTCAGACCTCATCCCCTTAACCTTAACCCCACTACCAGCATTGCATTTTCCACTTCATACTTCACTTCAACATTTTCATAGTGAATCTCACCAATATGTGTTGGAAAAGCTGAAGACAGTCTTATCTGTATAATATTTTATTGCTAATATGTTACTTCTTAATCAACACAAAAAGGTCCTCAAAGCAATAAACCACTTTGTTATTACTTAAGCAAGCAATATGTCTTTTAGACTCAATTTCTACTTTTGCAACAACAACAAACAAATCCTCAAGTGCCAAACTGCATTATATTTCCTCACGTCAATATATGGGCCGCACGTAGGGGCGATGTGAGTCGCAGGTGGCCCCCTGGCCGTGAGTTTGAGACCCCCGTCTTAAAGCCTGGAGGACCTTTAATTCCTTACTTCTAAAGTCACATAAACTGAAGTTATTGTTCTCAGCCTTAAAAATCTTTTAAAAACTTGGCGACAAACCACATACTTACTCTGGATGGCATTACCTTGACCACCAGTAACGCTGTGAGAAATCTTGGAGTCATTTTTGACCAACTTCCTAAAAAGCCTTCACTTGATCCAGCATGTTGCAGTGATGACAGGGACTAGAAATAAACCATATTTCTCCCAAATTATCTAAGCCTGGTTATGCTGGAGGTTTCTT
>NW_005187478.1:1620219-1629654 GCF_000239375.1 Pundamilia nyererei | reverse complement strand
CAGGGCAGCTGTGGCTACAACTGTAGCTGCCTCCACCAGTGTGTGAATGTGAGAGTGAATGAATAGTGGTATTGTACAGCGCTTTGGGGGCCCTGAAAAGCGCTATATAAATGCAATCCATTATTATTATTATTATTATTATTATAGAATCAAATGTACAGCCATCTATCCATAGCTTTGCTGACATTGGGTCATGCAACTGGACAATGATCCAAACACACCAACAAATCTTCAACATAATGGTTGAAAATTCATTGACAGTCTAATTTCTCTGCAATATTCCACTTACTCGTGTTTTCTTATATTTGCAATGAGTTTCCTAATCTTTAGCTGACAGATGTGGTTGCCATTGTCTTCCAGCTGTTTTTCTCACCCTCTCCATTCAACCTGTTTCATGAATCCAATGATAATTTCCTCTGTGCTTTTATTTTGTGGACACAGTGAGAACATTTATATTCACATATTAGTGAATAAGGGTCTGTGTTAGTAGTATGTTTTAAAATATTGAGTGCTTCCATTTAACTGTAGTTATAGTAGCATATTTGTTTGCATGAACTGTGGACAGTGACTGAAAGAACACCATCACCAAGTGAAATTACACTACCTGCAGACTCAATAGATATTTACTTTTGAAATAGCAACAATTTTGGAGAAAATACAGTAGAAATTCCTTCATCACTAGTTTTATAGCGTCACCCTGTAAAAATATAGTAATGTTCTAAATTAAATTAATTGAACCATACTAACAGAATGTTACTGTAAAATGCACATTTTTGTCTTTCACTCTTGTTTCTAACTTCCCATAAATGAGCCTCTGAGGCAGGGAGTTTAATGCAGTTAATCCTGTTCTTAAGGTTAACCTGTTAGATCAGATTAACCTGTTCTGTTTGGCTTTGACTGGCTTCTTTCCAGTTGCTGTAATTGGTTGTTACATGCAGGCAACAGCTGACTAAATATTTAAAAAGGGTATAAGACTTTAGTATAAGATTAGTGCACAAACTAGCAACAATAATTTTAAAGTCTAACAACATCACTTAGTTGCTGATAATTTACTTGGCTTTGAGACTGAGATAAAATACTGAAATATTTGACCTGTTACCACTTCTTCCTTTTGCCTCCCTGTAGATGCACGAGAATGCTCCTCTTCATTTGAAAAATTGATCCACAGAAAATGCATTACCTGCCTTTAACTTAGTTGGAAACTGCAGCATGGTGACCTAATTTATAAGTCCACCGTCAAAAGCTGCAAATATTATCGAACATGACTATGTTGAAAAGGTCTAAATGTTTATGCAAGGCTGGTTTCTAACCAGCATATCTGGCATAAAAACAGCTGCAAATTAGTCAAATGGTTTCAGTAAGGACATGAAAACAAAATAAATGACTGAATTTGTTTTGGTTTTTTTGATTAGTTTCCCATTTTTCCACGTTGATAATTCTGGCTGGCACCCATTAGGTGGACCGGAAACAGAAACAGTGTTTGCAATAGTGATAGTGTGACACATGTACTTAACAAGAAATTACTTAACAACAGATCTGTGTTGTCTGTGAAATAAATAAATGCAAATGTGAAAAACTGTGCTTACACTAGAACAATGAACAGCTAGTGGTGGTAAGATGAGACGGTCTTGTGTCACCCCCTCCCCTTACTACCACTATTACTGTAGCTCTGACCACATCCGCCATCATCATTGCACTTTTCCATGACACCATCTTCACAGCTAATCTTATCAATATGTCTTTGAATTGACCAAAGACAACGTTGTAACATGCAGGCAAAGAGGTAATATGGCAATAATGCTATATAACAGACGTAACAGTGAGGGTTAAAGTTTTGTAAACAAGGAAAAGGCTCTCAGATAGATAAATCACTTTGTTTTTACTTAAGCAAGCTGAGCACAGAAGAACTGTTGATAATGACATACAAGGTTTTCTAACTTTCAGTGAGAAATTAGTGAAGCAAAAGTAAAATCATATCAAGTATCATCCTGGTTAAGTTTGCAGCTTTCAAGTGTACCATCACCGCCCCGCAGAAACCTTGTAACTCCAGTTGCCGTGGTAACTGCAGCTCACATTGGACCCATATGTCAAAAAAAAAAAAAAAAAGTTTCATAGACCTGAGACTAACCGAACCACTGAAAACCTTTTAAAACCATAAATTCAACCATGTTCTATTATTTACTGAAAGTTTATCTCATTGGAGGATTTTGCAGAACAATTACATTATGCATGTACTGGTGTGCACTGTGAATGGTGATTCAAAAGTTTCACAACACCAAATCAAAACAAGTACCTGCAGAACGAGTGACTGGCATTTACATGGAAAAGCTACATTACCACGTACTCTGGAGAATGCGTCTGTTGTTCTGTCTTGGTAGAAATATTGAAATATAAAAAGCAATACAACCTTTGCAGGGAAACCAAACACAGAAACTAAATGTGCTTCTTACCTTAACATTGACTCTCCATATAAGGCATGAGTTTGTTTTGTTATAAACATTTTTTTGGTCTTTGAACTCAGTTATCTAAAAAGCAATGTGCACTTGTCCACAACCTGGGTTAGATGGAGCGTTATTTACAGCGCTGTATATCCGCAGACCTTTTTGTTACCACATCTGAAGGTTCCATTATGAATTATTTCAGCTCAAAAGTGAAAGAATAATAACTCAACATTTACGATATTTTGCCATTCAAATTGCCAATGTGTTACCTTCTTTTGGTACAGACAAGCCACCAAGGACAGAACATCACTAACAGGCTTCTCACTCAGATGTTAAGCATAGATACAAGTTTTCAAATGCCAGATAAAATGGAAGGTAGGGTTTAAAAAGAAATATTCAAAGACAGTGACAGGGTTCAATATTATCAAATTTTAAACTGTTAAGCATAACATAACAACTCATTCACCACATATATATAATTATCCCATTTCCCTTCCCTCAAGATTGTTCTGTAGCCAAAGAAAATAGGGTTAGAAAAGGGAAATCCTCTTCCGCTAATTTTTGAAGACCTCTGAAGAGTTCCTCTTATAAGAAAACCGCGTTTGTCTTTGCAAGGCAGGTGTCTTATGTATGATCTTCTTTTTATTGTTCCAAATCACAAAAACTTGTCAGTGAAAGAAACCTTTTTAGCCTTGTCCAGTTACGCAGTTTGCAGGGCAGTAATAGCAAAAGTGAACCTCCGGGTGGGTTCAGTACAGCCTCCTAAACAGAGTCAAAGTATCCCTCGTTCTCCGAAAAGTCAAGGACATGATGCTGTTTGTCAAAGGTAAAACACCAGAAAACCAACTGAGAGTGACCATAAAAAGGCCAAGAATTCAACCTTCTTCAGAGTACGTTAATCCAGATGATTCGGGTCCAAAGGCCATCTCAGCAGAGTCGTCCCTGAAGTAGCAATTCCTCTTTCTACGAACAGCATCATTCCTGAACCTGGCGATTGTGCTAAACTAGCTAGCTACAGAGCTGGGCCAGCTCAGGTTCAGGTGAAGCATTGGGAAGCTTGGAATTGAAGATCTGCAGAGAGTCCTTGATTCGTGCCACCTCTCCGGCTGACAGCTTGAGGCGGTGGCGCAGGAGACAAGAAAACAGATCTAATGGCTGTGGTGCTGGTGGAGATAGCCGATTAATCCGGTCTCTCATCTCCAGTAACATCAGAAAGGCGGCATCCTGCGTACCCTGTGTGTAGGGGTAGTCCAACTGGAGAATCAGATCCTTGATGCCCTCGGGGTCAAAGTGCATGCTGTATCCGAACACCTTCAGCGTGTTGATCTTCATGTAGCCCAGGTTGGAGGTCTGATCATCCAAGTCCAATGGCTCATAGAAGAGAGTTTCATTCACTGTTGGATCATCCGTGACTATGCGGCTTCTCAGGTAGATGTGCACTGTTTCAAAAAAGGATTTCCACTTGCTGCCCAGAGACAGAGTCCAGTTGTAACACTGTGCAGTGGTGACGCTGTCCAGTCGAGTTCTCTCCCAGTTAGAGAAGTCAGGCTGGTTCACTGGCATGAACCAGCTCTCTGAGTGACTTCCCCCAAAAGGATTCACATAGACAGCAGGCACGGGTTCCAGTGTTGAATTTTTAGTTGAGCATATCTGAAAAGAAATGCCCATTAGCATGTGGATGAGGTTGGACTTGTTTTTGTTACTCTTGAGTGTTAGTAGCATCCTCTTCCTCCAGGCAGGATTGAACCAACTTCCCAGGCGGACATCATTGCTGATATAGATGGCATGGACCTCTATCCTGCTGTCCAGTCGCTGAAGCAGGTACTTTACCTGAAGAGGGATTAACAAACCGTGAGGCTGCAGTCAATGCAATAAGCAGATAGATAATTAATGCACTGGTTCTCAAACTGAGCTATTACCAAATTTTAAATTTCAACTACCACCTTTGCCAGAATTTATAAATCTCATCAAGAGCCACAATGGATGTTTTACAACTTTAGTTTACAAATGCTGAAAACCGTTGTAAAATGTCTGTGAAGGTTCTCAGTCATCCAGGTCATCGTAGTCTAAGGAGCTTGGAAAGAAAAGCGTCTGGACTTCTTTAAGTTTTCTTGAAGACGTTTCACCTCTCATCCGAGAAAGTCTGCCATCTATAATCCAGTTTTGAGATCCCTTCCTAGACGCCTTAACGCCCACTCACATCCTTTTCACACCATGGCTTGTGTGATTAGGCAGAGGATCAATAGGGGGTCCATGACCCTCTTGGGGACACTCCCATAGGGCTTAAAATTTGGGACTCTCCACCAATTGCTTTTAGAACTGAAGAAGCTTCTCAAATGAAAGAAGTCCAAAAAGAAGTCCAGACACTTTTCTTTCCAAGCTCCTTAGACCCCTTGTAAAACTTTTAATGATTTTTAAAGACATTTTAATAAAAAGCTAAAATTAGACATTCTGATTAGGCATTGGCATTATCAAATGTGATTATTTAACTATAATAAATACATAATAAATAAATTTGCTTAATATAAGTTATTTTTATTATAGTCAAAAGCAATAAAAGGGAACTATTGTAAAGAAAAAATGTAAAGGCATACCATTTACTAGAGATCACCTATTTGCTTCCACATCTTTGCTAGCCATTGCTATTGAGGTTCAGCAAATTATGAGGATCATTTTCATATTTATCAAGTTTTTTGTCAAAGCCAAAGGAAGACACTCAAGTAGGTCTAAAGAGCCACAATTTGAAGGCTTGTGAACTAGGATTAGAGTTAAGGCAGAGGTTCAACAGTGACAACTTAGACCTCTTGAGGGCTAGAAAATAACTGCTGTGGTGATTTATTAAAAAAGCATAGTATGAGTTTTTGCTCCTGGGCTTGCTGAATGAAGGGACTCTTTGCACTGTAGGTACTTCAGAGTCAGCTTTCTATTTTGAAACCCCCTCTCAATCCCTGTTTAATACTGTATTCCTTTTTGAACAAAAAAAACTGTACATGACTAATATTTGTACTGTTATGTAAATCTTGTATGTTCAGTATAAAGATTCAACACAAAAACAATTTAACAATTGATGGCATGTGAGCCCTTTGAGGCACTGTTTGTTTAATTTGTCCCAAAGAGCTTTGAGAACCAGTGGAATACATAATTAAGGAGCTTTGAGAACCTCGGCATCAGGCATGTCCAAGTCAAAGTTCAGGTAATGATCTAGCGATGCAGCAATGCTAGGTCGACAGGAACCAAGATGGAGGATGTTGCCGTGATGACAGGCTCCACAACGGGTGGCGTTGTCAGAGGCGCAGAGGGTGCAGGAGGTGGTGGAAGTCCCTACAACACAGGGGATGACTCCTTGGCAGTTTGGCTGCTCCACGGGGCAGCTACAGCTCATCACCTCCTCAGAGAAGGAGCCCAGCATTCCATGCTCATTGCAGTAGAGGAGAGACTGAGCCCTGGTCAGCCAAAACCCAACAGGCCTGCAGTGGGCAAAGAGAAGATACACTAATGCAGTTATCTATACATCACAGCAACATCTTTGGTAAATACTGAAGTAATGTTGTGGTCATTGTGTCCTATAATAACACCTTTCACACAGACTGGGGTAGATCTGTGGAATGAAACCAACAACAACAGTTAAAAACAGTTACCCCCCCCCCTCCTCCCTCCCAGAAAGACTTAAAATACATAAGACAATCATGTAAATTTTTGGGACTCAACCTTTCAGTGTTGACTCACTTAAAGGTCATTCCTTCCTAAACCATTGTGGCTCTTCTGCTTGACTACCTCTGATTTGCTGAACAATTTTATAATTTTTTGGGCTATACATATAATGATTCCTTTTAAAATTTTCATTTCACATGCAAAACAATTTTCAAGCTATATTTTTTTGTAAAATGATATGTCGACCAATTCCAAGCATGTATTTTTTGCACTTTCAAATCCAAGGCAAAGTCCAAACATAGAGATGCATGCATCTCAAAAATGATTAAAGATAAAAGCCTGACACTTTCTCCGGCCTTTCTTACATAAAAATGAATTACAATCTGTCCCCAGTGTATTGGATATATTGGATAAGAATATTAAAACACAACAAAAATAATAATCATAAAGCCACCCTGCAAAGTCCCAAATTTGTCCACACACTAATAAAAAAAATTGGGGTTGGAGTTTTGGGTTAGGGTCTTGTAAAGGATTAGCAACAGCGCTGTGTGAGCTCAGCAACTTGCCCTTGCAAAAAATCAGTATTTGTTATATTAAATTATAAATTTGCAGGTAGACTGCAAGTCACAATAAGTTTAGTTGCACTATGGTTCAGATCCACAGTTTCCTCTAGTGTCGACCTGACCCACTCTAGAAAGCCAACCTGAGTCCTAAGCATTTAGGGCAGTTTACTAGAGGTTTCCACATTTAACACTGAAATTACTGGCTAATTCAGGTGATGTTTTCCCCATCTTGAATTTAGTGTGTTGTTTGTGTTTATTGTCATCTATTAATGTGTGTATTTTTTCCATGTAGTGAGTATTAGAGAATTTTAGTTAATAATGTGAGTGCTAACATTTTAGTTAGTTACATTTTAGTTCAGTGCTTCAGCTGTTTATTTGTTCAATAAACACAGCTGTTTATTTTGGTCACTAACCTTTACAGACTATTTTCTCCTCGAGTCTATTTTAAAACTCTTCTAATAGGCCATTAGAAGGCACTTTATTACAGTTTACCGAGCTTTGCTACTCAGAAGCTATTTTTAAACAAAAAACAGAGCTATATTGTAACAGTTATTTGGAAACATTATCTACAATGAGTTTAGCTTTCAGTGCTCAGGATCAATAATAAATCGAATTTTTAAAACATGCTCAAAAGTTTTTCTTACCTTGAACCAAAATAAAGTTTAAAAACATCTTGCCCTGCAAGTTTTACTTTACAATACTGTTGTTGTTAAATTCTACCATGGGTAACAGACATATACAGAGATTTTTTTCTTAGAAGCTAAATAGTGTGTAATGTATCTTCAAACATTCAAATTCTCAAAGCCTTCTGTAATGTCCTTGTATGTGGTCTTCTTATTTACTGTTACTTTATAACAGTAGTTAAAAAATAAAATAAATGGAAAAAAAACACACGAAAGAATTGAAGGCGAGCGGGTAAGAGACAGACCTACAAGATAAAGTCCGTAAACTGGAGAAAACTGAGAAAAGATGTGTACACCTGGAACAGAAGCTGGAAACCACAATCAAACAGATAGAAGCACCTAGCATCAGTCATCCAAATGTAACTGTCATTGAGTATCAGGGTGTTCTCCAAGTTAAAGAGGTAAAGTGAAAAAAGCAAAGTATTGATTTAACCCTGGACAATTCTGGCAAATTAGCAAGAATAGAACAGTGTCCCAATGTATAGTAATAATAATAATAATAATAATAATAATAAAATCAAGCAAATACAGGTGAAATCTACTGTAGAACTAAATCTATTGACTCGATGTCAAGAGAAGTAAAAAACCAATGGACAGTGTTGGTTAATAGCACGTCAGTGGCAATATCTTTGTTTTGTTGTAGCTCTAAATAGTCATGCCCTTTGCTCACACTTTTTGGATTTCAACAAGTGAAAAATAAATCCATAGTTTGCTCCATCTTCTTAATACATAAGATTATACTATAATGACTTGACACCTTTTTGTAGAAGGGTAGGTGTTCGGTGTGCCTACAGTACAGATGGAAAGCATACATAAATTACCATCCACTTTGGTGCAGTAACAGTAGCAACAAGTTTAGACTGAAAATTAGCTCTGCTGAGATTCTATCCCCAGGCTAAGCTTGGGAAATAACACAAAAAATTGCCCAAATGCTTCAGCAATTCCTCCCCCTCAGGCCTGTGTAAATAGACAAAAATAAATGATGATAAAACAAATGGATTTGTGCAGAAGAAAACAGGAAGCTTTTTCAGCTGTAGCAGCAACCATTAACTTGTTGCCGGCGCAAATGGGGTTACGACTGAGTGACAGGGTACGATAGAGAGAGCAAGGAGCGCGAGAGTGAGACAAAGGTAACTGAGGGAGAAAAATAAAGACAAGACTCTACACAGAATGGGCAAAGGGAAGATGGAGTGATTGGTGGAGGGAAAGGACTGTCAGGGAAATTAAAGTCCTCTGTAAACAAGTGCCAAGCTGTCAGTCTGTGAGAGGACTTGATTACAGCATGCCACAGAACCATGTACCTCAGCCTACAAAGGCCCCCACAACCTGTAACTAGACCCCTCTTCTCTTCTCCTCTCTTCTCTTGATCCAGTCAGCACTTATCTCTTCTCCCTCCTACAATGGAAGTGATATGCTAACAGTGAAGGGCTAATAGCAAAAATGGGTCCGCAGTATTATATGGATGATGCCATTAAAACCCACATTACCTACATCTTTTTTTACTCACAACACTGATGAATCCTACGGTTCTTTTAAGCATATTTCAGTGCAGCCCTTCGCATGTTTTGGTATCTGTCACTTCCACAGCTGGTCCGTGACATTGATATCGCCCCAAAAACGCTTCTGTCATATTTTGTGAGATTTTTTTCTACTTGTAGTGTGTTTTATTTAACTTCTGTTGTGTTTTTTTCCCATCTCCACTGTGTTTTGTGTGCTTTTTCAGCATTGTTCTGGTGTTTTCTTTTTTTTAAAACTTTTATTTAACTTTTCCCCCCAACAAATACAAGACTGGTTCACGTCCAAAATAACAATTCTGCACAGCACTAGAATATTACAACATTATGTCCATAATAATTGTCCATTAGGGTCCAGTTTACAAGTTACTCCCAGTGCTTCCAGTGGTTTCTTCCATTTGTCCACAAAACCTCGGGAGCTCCCATCAATGTAATGTCCCAAACTGATCAGAGTCATAACATCAATGATGAGCGACTTCCATAGAGAAATGGAGGGAGGCTCAGCTGCCAGCCATCTCAACATAATGCTTTTCCTGGCCAACATTAACAGTGACTGAATTACATGCTCATGTTGTACCAGTGA
>NW_005187478.1:1617100-1618745 GCF_000239375.1 Pundamilia nyererei | reverse complement strand
TGATATTAGATAAATGAATATTGATAAAGTTTACCTTTATGTACAGAATCTGAATATCGCAAAATATTTTAAAAAATTGCAATAATATCGTATCGTGCGTTAAGTATTGTGATAATATCGTATCGTGGGATGTATGGTGATTCCCACCTCTAGTATAATATAGTATTTTCGGTAGGATTACCATCTCAATGAGATTTATTCTTCCCAAAAATGATATTGGAAGTCACCTCCATCTTGTCAGCATCTCTTGAAGATCTTGAACCATTCCATTAATATTTTCTCTATATAAGTGACCAACATTTGGTGTAACTTTAAGTCCCAAATATACAAAACCTGATGGTGCCTAATGAAAAGGTTTAACATATAAAGGTTCAGTGTCCTTTCCACTACACAGAGTCATTATAACAGATTTATCAAAATTTACCTTGTATCCAGATATAAGACCAAAGTCCTTGATACACCTAGTAAGAACAGGTAGAGAGTTAGCAGGGTCAGTCAGTGTCAGAAGAATATCGTCTGCATAGAGCAGGATTTTATGTTGTCTATTCCCAATTTTAACTCCAGCAACACTTGGATTTTGTCTAATGGCCATGGCCAAGGGCTCAATGGCCAAAGCAAATAATAGTGGTGACAATGGGCTACCTTGTGCTGTACCTCTGCTCAATGTCATTGGGGAAGATAACAAGCCGTTAGTTAACACTGATGCTGTTGGTGATTTGTATATAATTTTGATCCACCCCAGACAGTTTTTTCCAAACCCAAATCTTCTCATTATTTCAATCAGATATTCCCATTCAATTCTATCAAATGCCTTTTCGGCATCCATAGAAACAACAACCCCAGAGATCTGATAAAAATTTTAAAAATGAATAATATTAAATAGACGTTGAGTATTATTGTAAGAATTCCTCCCCTTAATAAAGCCTGTCTGGTCAGCATGCACAATAGAGCACATCACTTTTTCTTATTATCAACACCAAGAAGGCTAATAGGCCTGAAAGATGAGCATAACTCCGGGTTTTTATCTTTTTTAGCTATCAATGTTATATTAGCCTGGTACATAGATTCAGGGAGTTTTGATTCTTCAAATGCTTTATTAAAAACCCTTAATAATAAACTATTTAACTTCACTTTCACTATCTTAAAAAATTCTTATATATTCCCTGACTGGAGTGCAGATATAGCTTTATCCACCTCCATCAATCTAATGGGTGACTCCAGCAGGCTAACCTGATCTTCAGAGAGCTGAGGGAATACTAAGTCGTTTAGAAAAAAGCCTGAGTTAAGCCTTGTTATATCCATCTCAGACTGATATGTTTGTATAGAATTCTCTAAAGCACTCATTAATCTGACGGTTTCCTACTTGCCTTTCACCATTCACATCCACAATAGCTGTGATAAAAGAACTTGATGGAGTATTCCTTGCAAGACGAGCCAAAAAGCGGTTAGGCTTATTAGCTGATTGAAAAAGCAGTCGTCTGGCAAGAAGGACGTCTCTTTCAGCCTTTCGCATTATCAAATTACGCAAAGATGTCCTGGCAATATTAAGCTCACTTAATGTTTCAGCTGATTTTGTTACATAATATTGTTTCTCCAGCTTTTTTATATTATTCTCGATCTCTAACTGCCTTGTTAATCGTTGCTT
>NW_005187478.1:1614099-1615141 GCF_000239375.1 Pundamilia nyererei | reverse complement strand
ACACAGCTGTTGTCACCAACGTTGCACTTGCTTACGTCACTGTCATGAGACATTCTCGCAAAAAAATCACGGTTTAGTAACGCAGTAACACAGCGTTCCTACGGGAAAGTAACGGTAATCTAATTACCATTTTTGCAATAGTAATCCCTTACTTTACTCGTTACTTGACAAAAGTAATCAGATTACAGTAACGCGTTACAAGTAACGCGCATTCACCGACTCCTTTCTCTTTCGTGCCACCTTGACTCCTTTCTCTTTCGTGCCACCTCGGCTGAGAAATCCTGATAGAAGGACACTTTCATGTTCTGGTGTTTTCTTAAGCTGCAGTCCATTTGACCTCTCAAGGCCCACATACTTTTCATAGGTTGTAGGTTTTTATTAGAATGGGAGGGAGAGCAGTATACCAGTATTCGGGTCCCTCTTCTGTGGAACCAGCTTCCAGTTTTGGTTTGGGAAACAGACACTATCTCTACTTTTAAGATTAGGCTTCAAACTTTCCTTTTTCCTAAAGCATATAGTTAGGGCTGGACCCTGAATCTTATCTTAGTTATGCTGCAATAGGTGTAGGCTGCTGGGGGATTCCCATGTTGCATTGAGTATTTCTTCTTCAGTCACTTTTCTCACTCAATATGTGTTAACAGACCTCTCTGCATTGAATCATACTTGTTATTAATCTCTGTATCTCTTCCACAGCATGTCTTTATCATGTCTTCCTTCTCTCACCCCAAAGGATCACAGCAGATGGCCCCGCCCCTCCCTGAGCCTGGTTCTGTTGGAGGTTTTTTCCTGTTAAAAGGGAGTTTTTCCTTCCTACTGTCGCCAAAGTGCTTGTTCATAGGAGGTCACATGATTGTTGGGTTTTTGCTATGTATTATTGTAGGGTCTACATTACAATATAAAGTGCCTTGAGGCATTGTGCCATTGTTTGAATTGAAGGTCTTTCTTCATTTTTCCCTTAAAAAAACAACAGCAAAAACAAAACAATCAATCAAAAAACTGAAACTGAGTGAGGTCACGTGCAGAATTCACTCAGACTGTGGGA
>NW_005187478.1:1610719-1612290 GCF_000239375.1 Pundamilia nyererei | reverse complement strand
GGTGCTGGCCTCCAGCTGGGCATAACGTTTTTGGAGGGTTAAGTCGGCTGACCAGAGCTTGGCTATCATGGACACATTCAGGAAGCGATCAGTGGGCAATCGCTTCAGGAAGGCTTTGAATTCATCTGTAGGGAATTCAGCAGAGACAGAGAGAAGGAGAAAACAACAAAGTTAGTCTCAGGTAATTTATCACAATACAGTTTTTGAGCAGTGAAAGCCTATTCATCACATTCCATTTTACCCCTGCTAGCATGCAGGAAAATGACAGAGAAGCTGGGGAGTTTCACGTGTCATTAGAATTTAAAAAAAGCTGTTATGTTATAATGAATCACAATTACAAAGCAAATACCTGCGCTTTAAACGGCAGTTATACTCATTCACTTCTCCATTAGAATCCCATCTTATTCACTGTAGCATCATTGTCATTAAGCAACACTATTTATGTGACGATTTACCGTATGGTGTCACATACAGATGGCCATCTTTAAAAGCCTAAACAAGTTAAGAGAGCATCAATTATCACGAGCTGAACACACTACTAAAAGCATGTGGTAATGAGGAAAAGGTTGTCTTCTGTCATTGTTTGTTGTGTTACTTTTATATTTATATATTAATATACTTGCATGAAGTATGGAGACGTGTGCTACATCTATGCCACTTTGTTCAAACTAGTATTTTTGTGCCCATGGAACACAAAAGCTCGAGACAAAATTTTAAGCCCCTGCCATATTCCAATCTGTGTCATCTGACATATGAGAAGTTGTTCTTTAACTGTATTTTCAGGAGAAAGTGCTTTTGATCATCTGCTCTTTTTTAGTTTCTTTGCAATAAGCACCACTACCATATTGCCTCGTTGGTCTTGCGGTATCTGATTTAAAACTCTTTAACAATAGGCTAAGTATCTTTGAGAAGGGAGTTCTGTGACAAATGACACACACAATGATTTTCTTTTTTCTGTGGCTACTCGTCCCACCTTGTTCACCAAGTATGTGATCCTTTAACCTCCTCACTAATTTCATCATTGCTATCGTTTAGAGCCTTCTATGATTGTGAGTTTATCTTTGCTTTTAGTCCCCGGTGCCTCATGATGTCAGGCAGCCAGTTGTCCTGTTACTGTTTGGTTTTGTATTTTGCCCTTTGTTTTTTTTTTGTCCCCATTTTTACCTGCATTAAAGATGTGATTTTGAGTTCATCTCCATTTTGCCAAGTCCTGCATTCTGGGGTCCTCACTGTATTTCCCATACATCATAACATTATTGATAAATATGAATAATCTGTGACACAAAAACTTCAACTCTCAAACATCAAGAGCGAGTTGCTTCAGGCACACTTGTGAACTATGCATTTCAAATTTTTCATGCGTGACAAACCAAACCCACTCACGCAAACTCACTTAATGAAATAGGAGTGTTACCCAAGCTTGATTTACACATTTAAGCAACATTCTGCACAGTGCAGCATACTGTCACTACACTACATTTTAACATATACAGTGGCTCAGCACTGGAGCCCCCCAGGGGTGTGTTCTGAGCCCCCTGCTGTACTCTTTGTACACATATGACTGTGTGGCC
>NW_005187478.1:1573006-1604952 GCF_000239375.1 Pundamilia nyererei | reverse complement strand
TATATCAAGCATATAATACTTTTGCAAGCCACTGTATAGATACAAACACTGAAAGATTCATTTCTGTTCAAAAGTAGGATTTGCAAGTTCATTTAAGCAAGGTGACTGATCATTAACATTCAATAACATCACATAGCTTTCCAGTCATACCAGACAATGGCAAGATTTATTTCTATATTTCTTTATTGCCCATGAGTAAGCATGTCCTCTATAAAATAAAATATAATGTTGATTTTATTTCAGAAACTACATATTGGAGATTTAAAGTCATCATTCTCGATTATGTTTCTGTGGTTTGCTGGCTTGTATCTGTAGAAACTTGTAGATGATGGTAAACTGGAAAAAATGACAAGTTTAACAAAACTTTGAATGGTCAAAATTTCAAAATACATTTACATGGATTGTTTCTAAGCTTGAGCTGTAATGCAAATGAGAAGTCTGCATCTTAAGTAACATTCCTGAGCTATAATTTAGGAAAATGTGCTTGGCTCAACTGTCCCTTATGCTATTGTGAATAAAATTTTAGAAACAGATGGGGACCTTACTCAAACAGCACCTACTTTGTTGTACTAGATGCAGCTGCTACCCAAGCCAATATGTGATGAGACATCCTGTGTGTACTGTATGTATGGGTGTCTCTGTGTGTGCGCGTGTGTGTGTCTGTGTGAATCTCAAACACTGAAAAAATGGGAACACTTGGAGAAAATTACAGTGAGAATAACATCGGTGCAGAAGACACAGTTCGTACCCTCTGCAGGGTTTGCCAAGCACGTTCCAGTGCTGAGCTCACTTTAGTTCCATTATGAACCAGTGGGCAAATATTATGCCAGTATGAAGCCTCTGGGAAACTTGAACCTATTATTTCTTTTTTTTCCCCCCCCGCAAAGCCAGCTAAGTGAGACCTTCTTGGATTGTTCTGGGTCTGCTGGAGAATCATATTCCCATGTGCGGCTGTTGGCAACAAGACAGCACAGAAATCTCCAGCCAAGCTGACCTGAGCTGAGCCCAACTGACGAGACTCAAGCCTATTACAGTGTTCAGTGATCCCAGATGACATGATGGTCTGTCTCTCTCCTTGTGTGTGTCTGCCTCATTCTCTTGGTGTGATCTTCCTCTTCTGGACTAGTGAGTCAAGACTGTCTTATTCTTGCGTTTGAGTTTTCTGTCTGATTTTTTAATCTTCTCTTACTCCCAGGTTCCTCGTCCTTTTTTTTGTATCTTTCTCTTTCTATGCTGACATGAAGATGAACTAGTCAAAAACGTTCTTGTTGCTCTGGCTTGTGGCTGCTTTCTTCAGCTGGTCTTTATTTATAGTGTCTTTCAATTCATACAGATTCATCTAATCACTCTGATCGGCCCTTGAGTGACTGGGTGAAAGACTGCTGACCAGTAAGGAAGACGGAGTCAAGAAACTTTGGTCTAATTTGCAGGTATATTTTTTTATATTCTGGATTCTTGTTAATGCAGGCGTTCATTTCACAGGACGAATTTGTGGGATTTAATTTTTCACACCAACCTTGATTTTTTTTCATAGCCGAAAAAAACAGATCTGACCAATGAGACCACTGAGGTTGGTAGCAAATGCAATGTAGCTATAAAACACCCAGTAGTACTCAATATACAATTATATAGAAATAGTAAAATAATACAATGTTTTTCTCAGACAAACAGCTAGATGCTGCTAGATGCGGGTCAGTCGGATCTCTGAAATTGTTTCTCCATCCTCAGATGTGTTCCCAGCTTTGCCAACAAGAGCTGAAACTGCCCCACTGACATCCTGAAATATGTATGAAAATATATACGACTGTTAGCCTGAGTTACTGCTGTGCTATAGATTCAAATATGGCTGCCAAAATGGCACATTAATGATGGCTTGCCCTCATTAGAGTGCCCATGTGAATTCTGTTTCAAAGTTATTTTTCCTTTCAAGTTTGAATCAATGCATTCCTATACCTCAGCCCACTTTGTTCCCTCTGTCCTGCATTTTTCCCTCTCCTTCTTTTTGTCTTCAGTCAGTTCTTAAGTCACACGCAGTGCCGCATATACATTCATCTTTATTATTCACCCACCCAACCACCTCTCCCTTATATCTTTATTTTTTTTTTCTATTTTCAAACCCTTTGTCTTCCTCTCAATTTGCTTTCAACACTATCCTGGTCTCTCTCTCTCCACGGCCTCTCCGTGGTAATCATTAGCGCTGCCATCATGCTGAAGGAATTTGTCAGTCTGTTTTCCTCCCTTTTCTTGACATTTATGACTCCATGTACCAAATTTATGGATAATTTGGCTCACTCAAAATCTATCAGATAAAGGGGCCGGCGGGAGGGGGGTTATTTTCCATAATGGGTGACCGTGCTGCCCCAAAAATCTCAATCTCTGGGCTGAGTTAGTGATTCATGCCACCATTGAGCAGAGCCGACAGCTAAGTGACTTGCTGGCTGAGGACTGTTCATCCACCTCACTACAAGCACAGGATGTGTTGAAAAGAGAGAGCCTCAACAGTTCTTAACAAAGCAGTCTAGAATTCAACCAAACAAAGTGTTCACTGCTTCTTGCACTTTATATTTTTATTCATGGACAATGATTTATATAACTTGATCTGATTCTTTTTTTTCAATTCTTGCGTGTTTGCTGGCATTTCAGCAAATAAACAAGACATCACAATAGTGGCTAAAAGCATTCCTAGGTAAACATCAGTGTGTCAGCATTGTTGCTTTGAATGGGTTAGTCTTCAGCTCACTAAACAGCTAGCATGACTATGTATTCTAACATAAAATACTGTCAGTGTGAATTTGACCTGGAGTGCCGCACTGGGCTTTGATCTAGTCCAATAATGTAATTGGTTGTGCTCTTTGTCTTATTGTTTTACCCCATGCAATATTCAGGAAGGACATTCAGCTGGTGGACTTCATTTTGGAACATTTCCTTAAGCTAATAGGACAAGCATCATTCAACACTTATTTAATTCTAAAAATAAATATTCAAAATATACAAGCATCCTTTTAATATGGATAAAAAGGTTTAGATAACTATACATAAAGACCGATGTCATCTTTGCAAGTTCATACTGGTTGATTCGGCGATGCTCTGTATAATTAATACATCTCATTTAGTAATCCTTGCACAAACTCATTGTTGAATTTTATCTGTCATAGCTGGAATTTGAATTGATGGGTTTACAACTGCCAGTCACATATAGGAACGAACACTGGTTTGTCTTTTTTCCTGTGCCATGCCCCTGTCAGTCACATCTTAGTGAAAAGGCTCTCATTAAATCCCACCCGATTTCTTGCAACAACAACTTCAATAATCATCCGTCTTCCTCTGTGCTTTTAATTCAATTGCAAACATGACAGACAATAAGGTTGGAGTTGGGATGTCTTCAGGCGGATGTGGCAGTGCCTTCTATCTCTCGCTGTCTTTCACTCTGCAGCGATGCAGGCTGGGAGAGACGGAGTGGAAAACAGAAGGTCCAGAGCTGTCAAGAAAGCTGCTATCTCCATCACTTCAAAGTGTCTGTAACACATTAAAGGCGCCATCCATCATACATTGCTGACACTGCTGCTCACATAATAGTTAGCAGCAAGTATTTTATGTTCTTCAGTCTCTATAGAACCTCTATATTAAAAACTAGATGGAATAGTTTTTGAAACAAGTTCGGTCACTGCTCAGTAGATTGATTGATCTCTTGGAACAATGCCTCAACACTTTTACTTAACCAGAACATATATTCTCAAAGTGAATGTGAGTTCTGATCATAAATACACTCTACAGTAACGGAAAAAATAGCAACAAAATTCTTTTGCTCCTAACATTTAGCTTTAACTTCTAGAACACCCCCAAAAGAAAGTTTTCAGGGTGGATAAATCAGATTTTTAGTATCACATCAAGCCGTTGTGATATGGCCTATTGTTTTTAGATTCATTTTGTAGCCTCAGTGTAACTACGTCGTTTTATTAGGGCCAGAAATTACCATATCTGGAAAAGAGGATTAAGTGTCTCTGCTTTCCCCTCACTCCCAACTGGTCATGACAGATGGCTAACACTCTCTGGGCCTCGTTCTGCCATAGTTCTTCCTTCCCAAGCCAAGGTATTGCTCAGAAGCTTTGTCTGATTAATGGAGTTCTCTGTCTACTATTGTAGGCTCCTCAACTTTTTTTTTAAAGCGTTTTCTAAGGACAGCGCGAAAACAGTGAAGAAAGAAAAAAAGCCACCTCTTTCCTATCAGTGGAAAAATGTACCATGTCAACCAATTTTTAAAAAAGTCAACACGTGGGATTTGGTTGTTTAGGAAGAGGGGAAGGTTTTGGGTAGTGGTTAGACTTGTAGTCAAGACCGCCTAAACCAAGACCAAGACAATACCAAGACCAGAGGGTATCGAGACCAAGACCAAGACAGACCGAGTCAAGACCAAGACAAAGTCGAGACGTGACCGAGACAAAAAAGTCTTTAAACTGCAGCCAGACGCTGCTTTGTGTCAGGCATATTTATGTGTTTTTGCGATGCACTCGCAAACGCACGCTCCACTTGACTGTTGCGTCTCTCACCCTCTCTGTTTTTCACAGAATGATATTATCCTATATCCTCGCATGTGATTGGCCACAATATGGAGGGATTGGAGCATAGCTGAGCCACTGTGTGAGAGCTGAGCAGCGAAAGGAATTTAAGTGAGGAGCCGGCTCGCGCTCAATGGGAGTCGACTCTTCTGATTCACTACAAAGCACTCTCTAAGCACGGCTCTTAGAGCTGATGCTTTTGCGCATGACACATTATCGAACGTTACGCTGTGTGTCATGGATACTGTTGACTCCAAATCTCCCGACCACTATGTCAATCTGAGACAGCAAGACCGAGACAGCGAGACCAAGACAAGACCGAGGGATCCAAGACCAAGACAAGACCAAAGTCCGTCGATACCAAGACAAGACCAAGACCACTTTCATGTGGTCTGACACCTCCTGTTGGCCTGCAGGTTTAACCCTGTGCTGTTCTCCTCCATGTTTTGGTGGAACAACGTTTTTCACCGGCACACATCATTTGTGGGGCATCTTATTGCGAGACCGGATTGTTTTCTCATTTTATTTTTATTTTTAAATGGTTGTACAAAATAAAATAAAAAACGGCAGGTGTATTGGCTACATTTTTAGATAAATAGTTGTATATGTTTACAAAATGTGTGCATAAGTTTTCAAAATGTACAATTTATATTTGCATTTCAAGCTACAAAAATAATTTACTCAACATGTCTGGGGTTTTTTTTACAGTAAAAAAAGAAATACTACTAGTATTTTAAGTTTTTTGTGTGATTTCAGATCAGTAATATTAATACAGTATGTCAATGAAAAAACTACTAAATTCAGACACGTGAGGTTGAGCTGAAAAGAATGATACCAAGCAAGGCAGGAAAAAAATAAAATGAAACAATTTGAAGGTGAAATACAAATGTAAACTCAAAAGGAGTCAAAAATGACCAGTTATATTTTGGACCTCAGAGGGTTAATCCAACAAATCATGAAAAATTAGGTTTAAATTTTTGCTCATGACTGTGCAGATTTCTGACATTTTGTGTAATTTAAGTATGTAACAATCTGATTATTTTCTAACAAAAAACAGTGTGAAACTTAAGTTAGACTTGTGTTTGTAAATGAACCGCCCCATGTTGTGTAGCTTTCTGGATTTTATACTTATTGGGCTACATATTTATTTATTATACAGACTATTCAGTACATAAAATCAAAACTAACGTTTTATGTAACTAAAGTGTTTAATTATGTGGGCTGCAGACAATATTCAAGTTGTAGACTATATTTATATAGTCTACAACTATATAGTCTATATAATGGGGCGATCGTGGCTCAACAGTTGGGAGTTCGCCTTGTAATCGGAAGGTTGCCGGTTCGAGCCCCGGCTTGGACAGTCTCGGTTGTTGTGTCCTTGGGCAAGACACCTCACCCGTTGCCTACTGGTGGTGGTCAGAGGGCCCGGTGGCGCCAGTGTTCAGCAGCCTCGCCTCTGTCAGTGCGCCCCAGGGTGGCTGTGGCTACAATGTAGCTGCCATCACCAGTGTGTGAATGGGTGGATGACTGAATATGTAAAGCACTTTGGGGTCCTTAGGGACTAGTAAAGCGCTATATAAATACAGGCCATTTATATGAAAAATGTGTATACTTACTGCATTTAAATCATTTTAACCACATGTAACCATCTGCATATGTGTTTTGATTTTGCCACCCCATTTGATTTCTTTGCCACCCTCTTGCCACCCTAAGAAAATTTCTCTAGATCCGCCCCTGTAGAGGAACTGGATTTTTTTGCAATTTCCATGTTGGCTTGATTTTTGGCCCTTGAGGTTTCCACTTCTAAAAAGATAATACCTCATTTAACTTCTCATAATCTGATACCTTTCCAATACATAGCAATAAAAAGAATTTACTCTTGCACATTTGTATCTATAAATGCTGTCAAAAGGGATCAGGTAGAGAGAAACAGAGCAGAAAATTGGTCTTAGAGAGTGATTCATTATGATACACTCTAATTACATTTGCTTCTTAATAAAGTAGGCCTTTTGTTTTCAGATTAGCTCGTAATCCCCCAAAGGCTTGCAATTTTTCCAGACACATCTTCCATAATTAGTTGAAAATCCTTCAAGAGGATAAGAGCACTCTCTGTACTTAAGCTGAAGTCATAAATTCATAACCAACTATACATGGAACTATTAATATTGACACAATCATTAAAGTTGCATTTATCTCAAATAAAAGGGAAGGATTTGCAAGTCTTGCAAAACTTAGTAGAGCTGTGTTTTATCACAGTAAATACAAACAGAAACACAGAGGTTTTGCTTTGAGAACATTTTTAGTTAGAGCAAAGTTGTGACTAACCGTTTAGAGATAAACCTCCTTTCTCTTTTGCTTGAAGTTAAATTATATTTTCAGTGAGGAAACTTTTCTTCTCCATCAGCGTTACTGACCTGACCAAGATTTTTTTCACCATAGATCAAGCACCGACCTGAATTTCTGCATAACATTTTTAGAGCACCGTGCTCCAAATGGAAAACATGGTCAGTACTATAACACAGAGATAGAGGGAAAGTCAACCTTTCACAGCGCAGCATCCAGTTAATATGCAGAAATGCATTGATCCTTGTAACCATTTTCAATGTTTTAATTAAAAATAGATTTTTTAATTTCAGTAAATTTGGTGTATGCTTTTTAAACTAAGCTTGGGGAGGATGTCAAGTTCTTTCCAGTCAAGTAAAGACACGAATCATTGGAGGGTTTGTTCTTCCTGTTTTTTTTTTAAGTCAGCTGTAGTGAAGTTATTCAATTCATGAATGAATACAACAGTCAATTAGACTATTGCAACATGATGTTTCTTTTTTATTTAATTTTGTTTTTTAGGTCAACTCCAAAACAATGCTAACATTAACACACCCTAAAGCAGATAGATTGATAGACAGTCAGGCTTTCCCACATGAGAAACCGAAGCTTTGTGCCCCAAAAAGCCACAAAACACACTTTTCCACTTGCACAATGTCAGCCGAATGAAACTGAAGCTTGTCCCAGTAGAGGCAGCCATGCTATAACACACACACAAATCCAAACATATCTGACAGTTTTACACTTAACATCTCAAACACATCACCTCATGGTCCTTCTCATTTCTATCGTCTGAATGAGAAATGGGAATCATTTCTGTTTGGGAAACCAATATGTGCACAGGCACAACACATCTGGGAAGTAAAGCCATCAGCATGTGTGCTTATTGGACTCTTGTGGGTGATCAAAATGTGGAAAAAAAAAAGCTTGAGCATCGCACCTTGAGCCTCTAAGTCATAAAGAAGATCTATCACAGCTAGAAGAACCATTTTCCTTCGTGTTCAAGGTTGGTGAGGAAGCATCCAAATCACTTCTGTCCTGATCTATGACACTCACACATCATAGACAGAAGGAGTGAACGCCAGCAAGAATGACACCAGTCATGGCAAATACACTTCCAAGCTGATTATGCCTGGAGGAATGACTGATTACTATCTAGGTATGGGTACAAATGTGACTTTCTCATGTTTCTCATGTAAAGTAGTGACCAAAAGTCCAATTCACATATACAAGAAATATGTGGTATTGTTGTTTGAGTCCTTCAGAAATGTCACTAGGCATATAATAATGCTGAGTCATTGAAGCTTGATAGGAAAAAACTATAGACAGTGTACTGTTTATAAATAGCATCAATCTATCCAGACCGTGAAGCTTATTTTACAATCTTAAATCAATTACAGCTATCTATCAAATAGATTATATTCGGGGTGTGCATCTGTCTAGCTGTCAGACCCTTAACTGCAGTATGTGAAAATCTGCATGCTGGGGTTGTTCTGAACTGACTACTGAATAAATATATCATCTACCTGCACTAAACAGCCAAATGCAACACACTATATGTGCGCTAACTGGTACATGCTAATGACTTGGTGCTTATTCAGTTGTGGAGGTAAGCATCAACGAACCAGAGCTCTCAGTTCTCACTCCCTCTTTATTCCTCTCCAACATCAACTGCACATATCTCGCCACAAAACACAGGAACACACTTCCTTAACACTGGGTGTGAGTGGAGCCCTCTAGTGGTCCACCACACATTCATCTTGATGCATTTTCAATCATCCAGGGAAATAAATCTCCAAAAGTCACCAACTTGGAGTGTTTCAGTTTGCCATCTTAGGGAGAAATCAACACACATGTGTGTATGTCCTTTGTTGCTGAGATTTATTGATAAAAACAGTACAAAAAACCAACCGTTTGTACACATATTTACAAATGGCCTGCTGAGTGGTGCATGGAGCATGTTCATTGGTTCATGGACCTCCCTGAACTAATGGCATTTATTGCAATTGTCATCTTGCGGGGGGTTAACAGGGTTCCATCTCTAAATGACTGCTGGTCAGCAAACCTGGGAAACCCACAGATAATTGGAACCCTGTATGGCCCGTCATATGGTGGATGCAGCGGAGTCCTATGGGCATCGTGCCTGACGAAAACGAAACGAGCAGAGTCCAACGAACTCGGAACAAAAGTGTCAGGCAGGCAGTGGTGCACAGGACCAGGAATGGGAAATGAGTCTTTTGGGGGGCGAAAAAGCAACAAAGAGGTATCGAAACATGGGGGAGGGCTCTCAGGTAAGAATTCCCCCGGGGACCCGGAGGGGCTGGCCGAGGGCCAGTTCAGCCGGGGAAACCCCGAGGTCTTCTTTAACCGTGCTACGCAATCCCAGCAAAACCCACGGAAGACAGTCGACCCAGTCGACACCTGTTAAGGAAGCCCGGAAAGTGACCGGTGAAACCGTTCGCACATCCCGTTAGCTTGCGGGTGGTATGCTGTGGTGCGGTGGACCTTGACCCCCAGGCCGTCAGCCATAGCAGACCAAAGCTCAGAAATAAACTGGGGTCGTGCGGTCCACCACAGTCAAAAGGTGCATGAAACCCTGTGACTGCGGCAAGGGACCAACCAGGTCCACATAAACGTGATCAAAACGCCTACCGGGGACACGGAAAGGTTCAAGGGGTGCCTGCGTGGATTTTCGAGCGTTGGCATGGGATACAAACTGCCGCCCATTCTTTCACCGTTTTGCGAAGGCCCGGCCAAACAAACCTGGCGCTGACCAGCTTGACCGAGGCCCGGATGCCGGGATGAGAGAGGGCATGCACCGAGTCAAAAACACGACGACGCCACGAAAGGGGAACCACCGGGCGGGGGCGGCCGGTGGAAACGTTGCAAAGAAGGTGCGAATCGCCGTCCCACACCGGGGTGTCCTCCAGCACGAGGCCCTTTTTCATTGACTGAAGGGCAAATACGTCCGGGTCAGCACGTTGCTCGGCGGCCATGGCAGCGTAGTCAACGCCGACATTGCATTCAGGATCCCGGACCGTACGACCTGAGACCTGAAACCCGATGTTCCAACACCCCACCCACTGCAACGTTGGACACGTCGGTGGTCAACGCAATCTCCGCCGACGGAAGCGGGTGGGCCAGCAAGGCGGCATCAGCCAGCGCAGACTTGGCTGCGGAAAACGCATGGATGCGTTCTGGCAGCCAGTCAACAGGATCTTAGGCTGTTTTACCTTTAAGGCAGCATAAGAGCAGCCGTTCTGTATTGCCAGCGGTCGCGGCTGCTACGGCACGCTGGCGGGTCCCTTTCCCTGGGCCGTGAAAGCACAAGACGGCAGGCAGCGACGCGCTCTGTCGCCAAAACGCTGATGGTAGAAACAGATGCTCTTTCTGCGGTGCTGGCGTGTAGCAATCCCTGCCATCAGCAAGGGGGCGGATGCTCCGGGGGAGGCAGGTGGAGGCGTGGAAGGTGCCGCCGGCAAGTCCGTAGCCAGTGAACGTCGAAAGTGCGGCTAGCCAGGAGAATGCGATCCGCTTCTTCAGCCAGGGAGCGATAAGCCTTCGCAGGCAGAAGCTGGGAGTTTGCGAGCACAGCTCTCACGGCGGCCGGTGGTTGGCGGGGGAAGAGGAATCCCCTGTCATCCGGCCGGAGCAACGATAGCATGTTCTCCATGACCTCGAGTGCGGTACCGCCACCCAAGCCTGACAGGTTGAGGAGCTTTTCGGCTCATTCAGCGTCGGAGAGGGCATAGCACCGAAGAAGCAGCTCTTTAAGGGCGGCGTATCCTTCCACTGACTGCTGCGGTACACCTGCACCAGGGCAAACCTCTGCCGGCGCCACATTGCAGTTTTTCAGTTGCCCCTAGCTGAAACAAGCACACGAGGAGGCCATGGAGCCTTTAACATGGCGCTTTGAAGAGGAACTACCTCCCTGACTCCTGCCTGTCACGGTTCTGGGTCAGTTTCTACCCAGTATTTTGAGTTTATTATGTTTTGGTTTAAGTTTGCATCAGGGATTGTTTTCTTGTTCTCTTGTTGTGTTGATGATGATGATTATGATGTTTATTATTAGAGTTTCATGTTTCTGTTTGTGTTTAGGATTTGTTCTTCGGTTGCGTCTGCTTAGTATTTGTCTAGTTCCATGTGTCATTTTCTGTCTGTCTCTCTATGTCAAGTCTGCGTCTTAGTGTGATGGTTTCTTGTTCCTGTTTTATTGTGAAGGTCTGCGTCTCATGTGAGTGTGTTCAGTTTTACCTCTGTCTCGTCTTGTTGATTATTCCCAGCTGTGTCCACCACCTGTGTGTAATTCCCCTGTGTTTCTCTGTGTGTATTTAAGTCGTGTCCTCTGTCATTGTAGTTGCTGGTCCGTCTGCGTATCCACCATGTTTCATCCGTGTGTTCCCTGTCGTCATCATCATGTACCATCGTCTTCCTTCCTTTATGTTCAGGTTCATGTTCTTTTTCATGCTCTGTAGTTTAGTTGTCCCAGTATAGTGTAGTTATCCGTTTTGCCATTTGCCTCTCTATATTTTTGTTCAATAAATCACCTTCACACCTTCACGACTGCCTGCGCTTGGATCCTCTTTTTCCTTTTTCACACGGCTCTTCTCACTCGCCGTGACACTGCCAAGAGATCAGAAATTGATAATGGCCCAAAGTGTGGGGCCCGCCCCCTAGGGGGGCTCAGAGCCATTACAGGGGGGGGGAGCGCGGCATGAAAAGGGGAAAAAAAAACAACAACAACGCTTGAACACTGCTAGCACGGGGCGCCTACACAAACGCAAAGCAGGAGATGAAGCATCGCTGAATATGTTTCCAAACCAGCTTCATTCTAAGCCAAAGACTAGAAAACATGGTGAAGCATATCTTCCCTTTGGCTTCACCTGCACAAGTGCCAAGGTAGGTCTCCCCTGCAGAATTGGTTTTCCCTTCGTCAGGAGCAGCGCTGGGCTCTTCAATTCACGGACAAACAGTATCCCACATTCTTGATTTTTAGTTCAAACACTTGTTATAATAACTAACTACTCCTGACATTTTGGAGATGTTATCTCTTTATACAGTCAAGTTACAGTGGGATACAAATAACATCAGGCTGATCCTGCCACGATTTGTTCCCTGGTTCAAATCACGGACAAACAGTATCTCACAGTTGTTTATGTTTTTAAACCCATTTTGCACAGAGAGGCATTTTTTAAAAAAAATGTATTGATAGCAATGTTGAATATTATTACACAGGAAAAATAATTACACCGTGATGCCTCTGCTTTTCTAAATAGAGGGACAGTAACTGCGTGTTTATATGCAAGTGTGTAAAACCTGAAGATAGAGACAAAATACTGTTTACCTGCCATTCTGCAATTCCTCTCATGTAAACAATAACGTGGCGCACAGCATGACGTGGAAAAAGGCACATACCTTTAACATTGCATGACAAACTCTGTAGCCTATTCCTCGTTCACACGTAAACGCAAAAAATGAGTTTTAGAAAACCTCAGTTTTCGGTGATTCGAAACGCCGTTTACGTGTGGACGAAACAGCTGCGTTTTCAAAAATACCCGTGTATTGTATACCCGTGTATTGTAGCATAAAAGATTTAGTAGTTTATTTTCTTACTACCTGCAGATTACTTGTATTTGCTTAATTGTTTACTAAATGTTTGAGGTGTGAAATAAACTTTGTAAAATTGAGCAAAATAAGGGTGTGTGTGGTTGGAGGATGTGTTAGTGCGTGCACGCGTGAGGGGGGGCGTGAACATTTTTCTGTAAAACAAAAGGGGGCCCAGCAAAAAACGTTTGGGAACCACTGATTTAGGGGAACATGAGATGTCAGTCATTTATATCCAGCAAGCTATTCAAGCTATTTTTCCATCTGAGTGGAATACCTCTCAATCGTTTTATTTCTTCTCTTTTTCCACATTGATATATGGATGTCTGACAGAACGTATATGCTCTTTTTAACAATGTTCACATGGTTATGCACATTTGGGAGCTGTCCAGAAAACCGTTGCCTCACACAGGTGGCCATCAAGAGCAGTCCAGAAACACCGCATTTTTCTACTGAAACGCTCCACTGAAGCAGCTGGAGGTTGCTCAAGGGCATTTTAACACTCTAAAGAAAGGGCGAACATTATTGGTGCACTTCCGCTGCCATCCACCATGATTGAGATATTGTCTGAAGATGTGACATTGCAGGGTATTATTTCCTGCAGAATGTAAGATGTCGCTGTCGGGAATAAATTGAAGGGTATTTGGACGAAGGATATAGAATCATTGTGAGGCAGTACTTGTATGCGTGTCAGTGTACATCAGTGTATGTTACTGGAGGCGAAAAAAATACATTTTTCCATCTTTATTTTCTCCATTCTTATTTATATGTCACTACTATTCCTCAAAAGACCCCGTGGTATTTGAGACACCTTTTATGTATACAAGGTTGACATCATTAATGCAGTCTTTATAAGAAACCACAAAGTCACTAGAAGAAGAGTAACTTTGTCAAAAGAATGATTTTCTTTTTTTACAAGAATAAAATAGGATGAATAAACACACTCATGCATAATTTCTAACTTATTAAAAAGTCATTACTTTTCCAATTGCTCAACTTAGTCAACTCAGTATGCCTCAAAGTTTTGTCAGATGACTTTCTAACAACTGAAATCTGATCACTCCTACTTTACACAATGACTGGCATGGTGTAATAAAGCTGCACTTGTTTTATTTATTTTTTTATGTACACTGTGACTTAAAAAGCCTTAATTACTATTATGTTGATTCATATTTCAGTCATATGTGACTGAAATACAAAGGATCCAGCCGTACAAAGAGGTCTTTAAAGGGTCAGGAAAATAGTACACTAAAGCCAAGAGAACCACAGCAGGTGTTTGCTGAGACAGTCAGTGCACACAGGTTAAGCCACCACTAGAGTGACTATTTTACACCAGCAAAGATTTACTAACTTTTGTTAAATTTGAATGGGTTCAAGCTGATACTCCAGAGTTTATTCTCTCATCCAGCTCACAAAGTAATTTCACAAACTTTATTTAGTAATATCAACTGGCAATTAAGATTCTGCATTTCAGAGAGTCTAGCTGCTACATAAACCCATTCAGGGACATCTATGCAACATCATAACTGGTCTTGTGTGGGGGCCAAGTCTGACAGTTTCTACTTTCTGAACCTGTCAATCAAACTGCTGTGACTGGCCAGCTATGAAAAGAATTGAAAGGTCTAAAGCTCTCTGTGTCTGTGACTTTTTATATGAATAATTGAAAACTATGAATGCTCTCTTGAGCCAACTGAAAAAAGCTGACTTAAAGGAATCTGAACCAGCTTGTTTCAGACAGAGGATGAACAGGGGGCTGCACCAAGACTCGGTTTCATGCACGTAAATCATGCAAAGTAATCTAGCAGAGTCCAAATGTGGAAATATAGATAAATTATTTTATTTTGAACTTTAAAAGGAACAAAGTGCAATATATTGTTCACAATATATTATTTGACTGATTTTATATAAACAACTTAAATTATGCTTGAACAGGAGTAGGAGAGTTTTGATGGAAAAGTACAAAAAGGGTCAGAAGGAGTTGTCATGTCTTTGTAGCTCTTTGTGGAACGCATATGACCGTGTCTCAAGAGAGGAACTCCAATATGCATGAAGAAGTCAGGGGTGGCAGAGAAGTATGTGAGGGCGGTGCACTAATAAGGGCAGTGAGACATTGGTGAGGTGTGCAGTGGGAGTGAAAGAGAGGTGCGGGTGGGATTACAACAAGCATTGACTCTGCACATCTTCTTGTTTGTGATGGTGATGGACAGGCTGAGAGATAAGGTCAGGCAGGTGTCTTCTGTTTGTGATGATATTGTGATCTTTAGAGTAAGGAGCATGTGGATGAGATCCTGGACAGGTGGAGGTATAAAAAGAAGGGGGACGTAAATCAGTAGAAGGAAGACAGAACACGCGTGTGAATGAGAGGGAGACAAGTGTACCAGTGAAGCATCAAAGAGCAGAGGTAGTGAAGATAGAGTTTAAATAACTGGGGTTAACCATCCAAAACAACAGAGAGATGAAGAAAAGACTTCAAGCAGGGTGGAATGGGTGAAGATGAAGTGTCAGGGGTGATTTGTGACAGAAAGATAGCAGCAAGAGTGAAAGGGGAGATTTACAAGGTGGTAGTGAGACCTGCTATGATGTTTGGTTTGGAGACAGTGGCACTAACAAAAAGACAGGAACTGGGCTGTAAGTAGCAGAGTTAAAGATGTCAAGGTTTTTCTTTAGGAGTGACCAGAATGGACACGATTAGAAATGAGTATTTCAGCAGGACACCTTAGGTTTAGCAGTTTGGAGACAGTAGTTCAGGAGGTAGCGTAGGTTATCTGCTAATGGGAAGGTTGGTGGGGTGCAATCCCTGGTTGCTCCAGTCTGCATGCCAAATATCCTTGGGCAAGGTACTAACCCCAAGTTGCTCTCTGATGCATCTGGGTTGAATGTATGTGGAAGTTAGATAGAAAGCACTTATGTAGAAAAAGCACAGCAAAACAAATGCTTGTGTGTAGAGCAGGGCGATATGGCCAAAAATATTTATCACGATATATATTTGTGATAACGATATAACTGACGATATAATTGATGCAAGACAAAATACAACTCCACAACTTTACTAGCGCAAAAAACCCATCCATTTATTTTCACTTAAACAAGCAGCTGTTTTTTATGTGCATTAAAGCTATATAAACATTTAACAGTGCAAATGCAAATTCCTTGTTGAAAGTTTAACCAAAGGGCATTTCCAGTAGAAATGGGCTGACATATCCTGAGCATAACCATGTATAATATCCACTAAAGTTAAAAAGAGATGCTTTGCAACATGAAACTGCAGTGTGTCAAATAAAAAAGTCAAATACGTATTTTTCGGACCATAAGGTGCACGGGATTATAAGGCACAAGAAATAAAGTAGTCAAATAAATTAAACTTTATTAAACTCATTCTTCTTGCTTCCTAGCTCCACTTCAATATTATTGAATATTGATTCAATAATGCTGTATTCTATCACAGCTGCTCTATTCCCATGTTGTTGCAGTATATCAATGACTAACTTCGTATTGTAGATTGATTTTCTCAGTTGTTCTCCTGACTGAAGCTTGGTCTATTTGCAGCATCCTGCCATGAGATTGCATTTGTCTCTAACCATCAGGAACCCTCACGTTAACTTTTATCGAGTGGAAAAAACTTAGCGTTCATCCTCCAACTTCACTGTTTATGTTATGCTAACATAGCTGTGTCGCTAGCGATCACGTAGCACATCATTATCTACCAGCTAGCAAAATTCAGTAACCCTACAAACGTCACTGCTGTTTAGTTTTCTGTCTTAATTTATGTTGGAAGTGATAGCAGAGCTGTACGTTTGCATTTGTTCAGAAATCTCTCAGTCAGAACATGCTATATCATGCTTAGGTAACTAGCGAAACTAGCAAGCTAACTTCCACTAACTTCATGCTAACTTCTAACTTAAATGTAATGTAAATGTAATAAATTCTGTTTTCATGGATACCCGGATGTCAAACTTAATTGTTACACCTGGTAAAGCAGCAATGCTGATCATTTTATCAAAGATGAAATAATTTAGACAGTTTTTAACTCTCAGTGATGCCGCAGTGTTCGTTTAACTTTGGGACATGAGGCAGGGGGAGTTTTGGACCCAGATTACTCCCAGATTTACGAGCAATTTAGTCCAACAAATACGGGAATAACAACTGTCCGCTTGCATGTTGTACAAAAAATGTGCTTTGGTGGGTATCTGATGGACAAACACCAAACCAGTTCCACATCAGTGAAGCTGCACCACGTTTACAAACCAATTCTGGTTCATCCATTTCACTCAACGATCCACCTTCCCCCTTCTCATTCCCCGTTGTTGCCATACTTTTTCGGCCATGTGCGTATGCAAACAAAGGCACTGCGCATACGAGTTTTACCCATATTCTATCGCGATATTTTATTTTCTTATCGTTGCGTAACATTGTACTGGTATTACCGTGAACGGTATAATATGGCCCAGCACTACTTGTGTGCTATATAAGAACCAGTCCATTTATCATTTACAAAGTTAGAGAGGCAAAGCTATGATAGTTTGGGCGTGTGCAGAGGAGGGATAGAGGATATACTATCTAATTAACTTCTTGTTAGCGATCAAACTGGTAGTTTCTCTTTGCCAGTGCTGATTGGACTGGTCAATACTCAAAACAATGAAGAAGTCCAAGTCCAATGTAAACCTCAGAAGCAGAATTTGCATTTGTGCTTTTAAACAAGGTGGGAAGGGGTTTTAGAGGCATTTCTAAATAACTGCAGAGTCCAGCATCGGTGCAGTTGTGCTGAAAGACTATTCCATAATTTGACTCTAGCGACAAAAACATAAAATATTTACACTATTCTTGTTTGTGCTTTACAGAGTTTCATATTAAATGTTCCCCACTTTATTAAAGCCCACCTCTTTATCAGAGAACACTTTCTGTATACTGGTAACAGTTTTGGATTAAATTATTACTTCTGACAAATACAAACCATGTGTGCTTCCTGATCCCATTTCCTTGTTTTTGTTTGCTGTTTAATGTTCTTTATGACATGATTGCTTTTTCAGTCTGCTCTCACCAGCTAATGATACATAATCAATCAGGCATACGACTATGATAATCAGTTATCATGTTTATAGCAAGCATCCTTCATGGCAGAATATCAGTTCTGTTTTTGATTTGTTTCCCCAAGCGATTGTGACCAGTTCTCACTTTACTTACATTTCATTTCAGTTGCAAGCAGGTACTGTATATTGGAGAAACACACACAAACACACACACACACACACACACACACACACACACACACACACACACACACACACACACTTTTCATATATTAGTGAGGACGTCTCATTGACATGATGCTCTCCCTAGCCGCTTACCCTAACCATAATCATCAAAAATGAATGCCTAATCCTAACCTGCAGCATAACTCTGACATTAAAACCACATTTTGAGCCTCAAAAGTGCCATCAAACTCATGTAAGTTACTGTTTTGCCCCACAAGTATAGTACCATACTAATTTTCTGTCCTCGCAAAGACATCTAAACATGTACACACACACACACACACACACACACACATGTAAATCTATTTTATTCAACTTGTGAGCAGAGGAGAATGCCAGTTTTATTAATAGAATGAATAAATGCAGTGTAGATGGATGATGCCAAACCTTTGCTTAACCAGTGTAAGGCGGTACTTAACATGCAGACCTCATAGATTAAAGGCAAGCCATTGTGCGGTGTGATGGCTCTGCCTAATAAGAGGGCATTAACCTTGAATACTCCCAAGGTCTCAAATAGGAAAAGGAACCCAGATGGTTCTGAGCTTCATTTGTTTGTAGACAGATGGGTTTTAACAGGGCATCCGCTCAAGCTGCAAATGATCTAGTTATGGAGGCACTATGTTTATGTTTTTTAACCTTTGGCATTACCGGAGTTCTTTTATGTGTGAATATTATGAATCTAAATGTGAAAGTTGGCTATGCATGAAGAATAAAGGCATACAATTTGAGATCATTTCTATTCAACTAATCTACATGTTTGATTTGGCAGTCAAATTCCAACTTTAGTCTTAAAGGTTACTTGTTCACAACGTACTTAGTGTAATTTGAAATGACAGCAGCCAAACTTTTCTCCTACAGTCAACATTATAATTTCAATTTATGCAGTACTTTGGTTGATAAGAATATGATATATAAATATGATATATGATATGATATATAAATATCAATTAAATGACACATATCATGAAGTCATGAAGGCAAGACTTAGTACAGAGGTCCTCAGTACTAAGTCAAGGGGTTAATCTGTTAAATTCTGTTTTAATATGTAATAATCTTTTCATATAAAATTATGTTTTTATACACTTCTGAGTCTCTGAAAGTGGGGGACTGTGTATAAAATGGCTGTAATTCATGAACAGTTCATGAAATATTTTTGTCAACCCCCTTGAATTAAAGATAAACGTCTGCACTTCAAGCACATCTTGACTGTTTGAATTAAACGACTGTGGTGGTGTACAGGGCCAAATTACAAAAATGGCATCATTGTCCAAAAACATTTTGACTAAACTATATAACGCCATTATGCCAGATGCTGTCTGCATGTTAGACACAAGGCGTCATTTGGCAGTAGTCCTGGATGTTTCAGTTGTTGCCACACTGGCAGTCAAGAGATACAGTAGCGACCTTTAGAGACCTACCAAGCCCATTTGTGCCATATATCAGAAACAGAGCAGACTAATAATATCAGAAAAATGCAAAGAGGTTAAACACCTCATCTAGGCTAACATTTAGGTAGGAAAAGGTAGGAGAGCTGACACAACTTTATGAAATCTTCAGACAGTTAATATTATCAATATAATCACATGGTCATTAAGGCTGGGGTCGATCTGGATATAGTCAAAACTATTACATTCATGTTTTTTTTAGGTTGTATAAAAGAGCTTTTTCTTTCAGCTGCAGTTCTGACAGTGTTAAACGGTCACCATATAAAGGCCTAGAACAATGGAAACCCCCCACTGAGAATCTGTTGACTCTCAATGGTGCTTGTCTGGGAAACTTAGGGTCTCTAAAAACTAGCAACCTTCTTTCTATCCATACATGAGCGATCTTATAGAAATCAGGGCTCTAGACTAACTTTTTGACATGGGCGCACCGGTACGCCTAACTTGAAAAATTTCGGCGTACCGGCACAAAAGTTAGGCGCACTCAAATTTTTCAACCGCATCACTTAACACTGCAGTTTTACATGTGCACTTTCTTTGGGGGGGGAAGTCCATACAGACAATATTCATTTCTAAATTATTAACTAACAAACTTGTGCTTAAAGTGCTTTGTCAATATTGTAGAAAATGTTAAACTTAATCATCATCTCGGCCTCCTCTGACGACCTGTTTGCTGCTGTCTGCAGCTGAAAGGCCGTGGGGAGAGGGGACACTTGGGCAGTGCATTTATTGCAGCATACAATGTGTTTCCTGGATACACTGTGCTTTTTCAGCATTCAAAGATTGATGGCACCGTGTCAGAGCACTGGCTATGAATTTCAGAAGGATCAGGCCTTAACTTAACAAAAAAGTTATCAATCGTTCTTTTCATCTTTTCTTATTACCCACAGCTACATCCACTTCTGTCGGGCGTAGGCTGCTCACTAGGGCTGGGTATGATCACTGATTTCTATAATCCATTCGATTCCGGTTCTCAAAGTCCTGATTCGATTCAATTTAGCCTCAGACAGTCAGAAATATTCTAATTCTGATCATTTATCAGTACTGATACACATGAGACTTCATCAGAATTGTGAACATCACAGCACATGCCTTTGTGTGAAAGTAACTGAGAATAAAACACAGAAAAACATGAAGGAGATTTTCCGGGTCTGGCTTTTTATAGCAGATAACCTTAAAAATATCCTGCAATATTCTGAAATTTTGCATAATTTTAAGAAGTTTAAATTTCTCCAGTATTGAACAGCAGAAATTAGGCTTTCTTGTCGGAGGTAATTTAAGTGAAAAAAGAAAAAGACAGCGCTGTAAACAATGGTAGACTTGTGGGTAATAAGCAAATGAATAATGCAGAAAACAGATTTGAGATGGGAAACTGTTCCTGAAGTACAGAGAGAGAGAGAGAGAGCTGTGCATGAAGTGTAATTTTTATTGTGGTGGAAGCAAAACCGCAAAAGTCAGAGGGAATTCATGACGACATTGATCAAATGTAAAGCGTAGTTTGCTGCTTCTTTTACTGCTGGCTCTGCAAATTTTGGTTGGAGAGAGACAAAACCTGCAGCTCAAAATCAGCGCAAAAAAGACGTAAACAGAGCGCACCCGGCGCATCAGAATTGCTGAGCTCCGACAGCGTATCCGTGTACGGGCCGTCGGGTGAGAAAGCCGAGAAAGACAAAGCTGATTCTGATGCGTCGGGTCCGCTCTGTGTTTACGTCTTTGTGTGGAATCCGTTAATGAATTGATATCGCCTTATTCAAGCTACTCACCTCTCTTTCAACTGGACCACGGCCAATCAGAGAGGTCCCGCCCCTGACTATCTCTGATTGGTTTAGTCCATGATAGGGGCATAATGTGTGTCTGTTGTTGACCACACGGAGAGTTGCAGAGATTTTTTTTTTTTGTTACCCGAACAGTTGGTCGCACAGGTGCGACCAAATGTTTTTTTTAGTCGCACCACTGAAAAATTTGGTCGCAGATTGGTCGCACTCTAGAGCCCTGGAAATGGTGCTATTTTCCAAGAGGATTTTTAGAGATGGTGATTTTATAGAACATTAAGTGCTAGGAAGTGGGTTAGATGTGCAGCTCACGTTACTATGGTGATGTAGAAGATGTTAGAGCTAATGGTTAAAACTGAAGTTACCTGTTTCATAGTTCAGGTCTCGGGTCATCCTTCTTTTTTTCCCTGTTAAAGGATTTTTGTAAAACAAAATGTAGCACCACTGTGACTGTAAGACTTATTTCCTCATTAATTCAAAGGACAATCTTTAACAGACATTCAGCACTGGCTTTGCGTCAATTTAAGATGCCAGATATATTTTTTATTATGCCACCATTTGGGAAATATTCTAAACTTCTCAAAGCCTTTGAAAGTGAGGAAGATGATTAATGGGAAAAAAATAAACAATTCTTTCAATTGTTGCTGTTTTGCTGTTCACATTGACGTCTGTCAGCAGATAGCATTTATCCTTCTTTCTCTCATTTGTGTTTCAAGCACTTTTTGAAGCATCTTTCTCTTGAATTGCATTGAAATAGAAGCTGGAGGAGAGGATTTTCCCCTTACTGAGCCTAAAGAAAGACATCCTTGGGAAAATTTGCCTTGTGAGGTAAAATCTCTCTGTCTCTAACTTTGCAAGTATTAAGTACTGAATAAAGTATTAAGTATTTTTGGATCACAGAAATTTGCCAAACCACCTACGCTCAAACACGTAGAAGCCAAAAAAGAAACAAATGTACACAATGTTGTCTCTGTAAAATACTTCTGGAGTAGGCTCAAATGTGGCATAAACCCTTGATGAACAATGATGCGATGATGGCAATGTTGATGTTTGCATGTGGACATGATATGCAATCTGTACCCTGCTGAGATGCCAAATTTAGCCTTTGTTTATTGATCTAAGTATGTTTATTTTCTGCAGCACCCCCTTGAGGTCACCGTGCTGGCAATAACACGTGAGAACGTCGCTCGGCTATGAAGTGTTTCAGCTTCTCCTGCAAGATGTTACAGATGTTATGGGCCCGGGGCAAAGTAAAGGTAGGTGCTGTTTGCAAGAGGCTTAGACTGCACTGAGCTCTCTGCACTGAAGCAATGGGAATTACTTTGTTTCCCGCAGGGGCTCAAGGGTCGGTAGGAGGAGAGACAGATTAAAAGAGATTGGCTGAGAGAACGGGAGAGATACAGATTGCTGTAAGGGATTTGGCAAGCGCTGGCACCACTCAACTTGTGCTGAAGAACTGAAGCAGACTTTTCCTCCCACACTTAACCTTTCACACAGAGAGAAATAATTACAAATCCTAATGAAGAGCCCATTGCAAATTCATGAACAGCAAATTTGGTCCCAATTATCTCCTACCATACGCTGTCGCTGCTAAGGTGAGTAACGAAGGGCTATAAATATCCCACGTCATCTGGTGTGGAATGATGAAAGGTGATCATCCCATCAAGATGACTTCTGTTTGCTGAGTAACTTGACTGAGTTCCTTACTGATGTAAACAGATACACAGTGGTGTGAAAAAGTGATTCCTGATTTTTTGTTTATATCCACTGTGTTGATGTGACTAGTGAAGGATTCTACTTCTTGGGTTTTGGTTTTGACCCAAGTGTCATCAACTTAATTGTACCAATGGCTTGGTGCTGTCCCTTTAAAAAAGCCAAGAGCCTTTGTTTCCACTTCCTCCACGTAAAGGTTGACTACAGTAGGTGACACTGGGGAGCCCATGGCACATCCATGTTTTTGTCTATAGAAACCCTTGTTCTCCAGAGGCCTGGTAAAATATATTAAAATATTTAAAATATTAAAATATGTGGTGGTAAGGCAGAGGTTTAACAGTGTGCAAATCGGATCACGGGTGAAGCTAGTTCTGTTTTCCAAAGAACTGTCTTGTTATAGTTGTTTTCTGCAGTTTCCATTGCCTCAGTTGTAGGCATTCAAGTAAAGAGTGTGGTGGGGTGTGTTCCCCACAAGGGGAATGAAGGAGTGTTTATTATTAACCCTCTCAAGGCAGGCGTTGCCGATTTGCAACAGTTAAAAACTAACAACCTGATTGCCCCACATACATATTTTATGAGTTTTTTTTACTCAGAAGTACCACTGCAGGACTTGGTTGTGCATTAGCAACAAAAAGTTTAATTTGAGCCTGAGAGGGTTAAGGGGGAAAATACTCCAAAAATGTCCCTGTAGTTTGTAGCTTTTTCTAATGAGAGTTAAGAAAAGTTGCTTAACAACACAGCCTCTACCAATGTTCCCATTTACTGTACTTAGTATAAGCTACAGGTCCACTACTTTACTGTTCAACACATACAACTTCTAACTTGTAACTGTGAAATAAATTACATTGCTTTAGGGTCTGACAGTTGGTGTGTCATTTGGTCTGATTCATTGTTCTCTTTTTAAAAAGTTAAATCCAGAGAGGATGAACTTTACAAGGCCCTAAAAAGGGAGAGAAGAAACTGTCTTTTGCTGTAGAGGCTCGTTAATGAGCTGCTCATTAACTGGAAGGCCTTGTGCATGGTCATATGCAGCTGTGACTCACACCAACACATGGGTTTAAATGAAAAATACACAAGGATGTGGGCATGCATGCACGCACACACACGTATCCTGTGATGACATTTGATAGGCTGTGTTTCTAATTGAATCTCTAGAGAGCCACACTGGCACTTGGCACCAGGAGAGTATTGGTTCAGCAAGTTAGGCCAGCAGCTTGAAAACACATGACAGCAACAAAGAACAGTATGACAGTCTTCACAGAATGTGAGCTTTTTAAAAGGATTCTCTGAGTCAGCAAGTGTTTTAAAGGCTTAACTTAACTTGATAGGGGTCTATCAACCAAATTTATCCAGCTGTTTATTCTGTCCACTTCATCTTCAGCATCTTTCATTTCCTTTGCTTCGATGACAGTTTACAATACTGTAATTTTTGATTGTTTAAACCTATGATTCATCTTGTGTTATTTCATAAATCCACAATTTTAACAGGAATATTATTATCATATCCCAACATGTTCTTATCATACCGTTGCTATGTGACAAATCGTCGCTATGTTATGCTTTTGGGCGCCCAACCTGTCTGTATGTTAAGTGTTCCGAGGCATGAGAGTGGGTTGGAATTAATCTATAAATGTAAGGTTATGATTAAGGTTATGGTTAAGGCTGCAATAAAAAGCTCAGAGCAAATAAAAAAGGGAAGCAAATAAGAAAGCTGCAAAGCAGCGTAGAAAGCCGAAGCAGCTTCAGTTAAGAATCTGGAGCATTTCATAAGGGCGTGGAGGGGTACCTTTTGTGTTACTATGACATGCCTTGGGCTGTGACAAATCATTGGTATGTTGGAAATGAGAATGCTCTGCATATCCTTACTTTGTTTGGCTTCTGACAAATAAAGTATGGTGAGTGGTTCAACACATTTAAACAGAAGTAGCTGCTACACAGTAGAGATTTCATGTTTTCCCAATAAGCTTTTAAATATGCCAGAAAAAATTGTTTTTCTTGGAAACCGTTTTTGAAGCTGGTTATCCACTAATTATGCCACAATGATATTAGAATCTCTTTAGCATTTATTTGGAGAAACACGTCTGAGCAACCCATTGTTACTCCCAGGGTGTTTAACCACGTAGAGCCTGAACCATGAAATAACTGCCAAAAACTAAAATGTTTATTCAACCCTCTGACAAAGTAAACATTTGTAGATTAAATATAAATTTGTATATATGAGTTTCAATTTGTATTATTCTGGCTACATTTGACATTTTGGGAAATGCATTCTCGTAAAATGTGTTGTGCAATTGATTTAGGCTTTTCAGGAAAAGAAAAATCCCACTGATGAAGTGGAGGTCTCAAAAACTTGTGCATCAGATATGATACACTTGGCAATATAGCAGTGTTTCCCATCCACTGTGCCGTGGCACATAGGTGCGCCGTGAGAAATGATCAGGTGTGCCGTGGAAGATTATCTGGTTCCACCTGATAAGTACTCTAAGCGATCGCAACGGGTGTAGCAGGCAGAACAAGTGCATTCTCTTCCACTAGAGGCCAGTGCAATTACCTACTCTAATTTAATGGGTTGCCAACTACCAGTACAACAGAAGAAGCAGAAGAAAAAGTAGTCAGTCTGACCTGGGTCCTGGAGAAAATTCTGAGCCAGACGAAGGCCCTAGCATGACCAAATATGCTTTTTGTGACATTTTTGTTTGGTGGTGTGCTGTGTGATTTTTTCAAATGTGAAATAAGTGCTGTGGCTCCAAAAGGTTGGGAAACACTGCAATATAGGGTTAAAATTATCATCAAACCTGTTGATCTCTCTGTAAATCACTGTGTCACTTAGTTAGGGTTAGACACACAAAGTATCTGTTTATTTTACAGAAAACATGGTTTTGAGTAAAATGCACTGGCTCACAGCATGAACCCTGCACACTGACAAATGATGCTAAAAGATACACACTGCTGAAAAGCATGATGGCAAGTCAATGAGCTTCGTTATGTGACTAGCTTTTACAAGTTTGGAGTGACACCATTGTCTCCTGAAAGCTTGATGAATAATTCCTGTAATTGCTCAGAAGTGTCTCCAAATACTCTTGCAATTTAGCTGGTTAGTTAGCTAACTGCTTGCATTGTTATCAGTGAGGTTTTCAACGTGTACTTGACGTTTAGCAATTAAAAATTCACTTTAGCTATTTTACCCACTGTTTATATGATTGTCATATTATAAATATTCAATGCGCGCTCTCCCCACACCAACATACTCAAAGTGTCCCTTGGTGTTGCCGTCCTGATGCACCTGACACTGCGGTATTAAGTGTGTAGCTATAACTGATGTTCTCTAAAGAGCCAGTCTACATAAAACCGTTGCTGTTTGAATGTGGAGGCACCTTCAGTATAAGACTGCACTTTGTGTCCCATTAATGGTTTAATGGATTGTTTGCCTTTGTGTTTCACTCGTGGATGTGGTTCCTCTTCACTTGTGTGAAAATACTTTACTACCGCTGCATGTTGAAAAATGGCATTCCCAGTGCATTTAAATGTGAAGCCACAAAGGGTAGTTTACATCATTATCGTCAGTATGACGAACTGCGAGTGAGAGACTTGTCCGACTGTTGTCATAAACAGTGCATGACACTACTCATGCTAAACAACACCTGTATATTTGTTTGACCTCGGCGGCCTCGGCATACATTGTTGACTCCAAAGCAGACTGACATAATAAGACATTTCCATATTTGTATCTTTAGGCTATTATAGAAAAAGAAATTATAAAGTACAAAACATCTCTCTTGTCGATTGCCCAAATTCACTTGCATTTTGCTAAATCTACCACAGCCACTGGAAAACATGAAACAAATTCCCTTGCAAAGTGCATGTTTACCAATTATTAGCCTCAAGATAGACTATGGGTGCAGATCTGACTCTGACTGCTCGGTGAAGCCATTCACTCTTCCGTTTGGCCATGAGAGATTTCAACTGGCGTCATCTGAAGTCTCCAGCCGCAGAGGTTACCCGCTAAATAACGCATCCCCCGTAGCAGCTCTATACCACCGTCTTAGTTATGCTGCACAGAGGTCGTCTCTAGGAAGTAAGGAGCAGTGATAAGCGAGTGTTCATTACACCCACCGATTGTCCCCACCCACCTAGAGGGAAGGATAGCACCTCTTTTCTCTCCTCTTATCTTTATTTTCAGGAAAGGGGTGATTTTTTTTCTCAACACTTGGGGAGGAGTAGAGATTAGAGTAAAAAGGTCTGTGTTGTGTGTGTGTGTGTTCCTATGTTTGTGAGTATGTAGCTGACAACAGAGCATCTCCTCTTATCGCCTGCTCTAAAAATCCCTCTCTTAAAACAAATCTAAAACTATGGCTCTGTTACAAATCTTAAATTAGAAAAATCTGACATGGTGTGCAGTGACTCCTCTCTGCATTTCCAGTTTGACCATCTTCCTGCGTTTCTCATTTTTTCCTCGATTGCTCTGACTCTCCTCACTTTTCATACTTCTCACGTTCCTTCAGGTGATTAATACTTTTTCTTTTTACTGGAAGTCCTCCTCTCCCCTTCATATCATCCGCTGTCCTCCCTCCTCATCTGCTCTCCCTTCTCTGTGTCTAGTCTCCTCTCTTCTGCTTTCATTTCCTCCCTCCCTTTCCTCCTCTCCTTTGATTTACCTTCCTCCTCTTTTCCATCTCATCACTTTTATTCTCTACACATGTTGAAGGATTAATAGCTACCAGGTTATGCCTCGCAGAGCCCCGGCGTCACCTCCTCTCACCTAGAGCAATGTCCTGAGATGAACTGCCACCACCTACCTATTTGTCAGCTTAGGGGCTCATGCCCTTGGGCTATTTATGGGCCTAGACGTGGAATAAGTAAGGGAGAAAAAGAGCCTATTGAGTGCTGCTTATTTCTTTTTCGGGGCTTTTACTTCTTTCTTGTCCTCGTCTGTGCCCCAGGCTCCCGTGTTTCTGTCAAAAATCAAACTGACGACTTGTCACTCCAGAACATCTCTCCGTCTCTGTCTTTCACTATAATCCTGTGATCTGCCACTGTCTCCATCACCTCCTGCCAAAACCTCCTTCACAGACATCTGTGCTGGTTAGCCAGTGCCAGCACTCAAGTCTTTTGGGAGATTATCCTTTTTCACCATGACACACACACTACCCACTTTATCGTTCTGGTTTCACAAACTGCTCCTCTCAGCATTCTTCTACCTGTGCTCCATAAGTGCTGCTATGATGCTTGGGGTCAATAAAAGCTGACATGCATGCCTGGAACATCCACTGACTACTGAAGTTAGTGTGAAAAATGTAAAGAGAAAACTATTTAAACAGATTACACAAAAACAATGATGAGTAAAGGCGTGAATGATAGTTTGAGCTCTGAGGGAAATATGTAAGTAAATGGTAAATGTCCTGTATTTATATAGCGCTTATCTAGTCCCTAAGGACCCCAAAGCACTTCACACTACATTCAGTCATTCACCCATTCACACACACATTCACACACTGGTGATGGCAGCTACATTGTAGGCGAGGCTGCCGGACACTGGCGCCACCGGGCCCTCTGACCACCACCAGTAGGCAAACGTGGGGTTAGTATCTTGCCCAAGGATATTTGGCATGTAGCCAGGAGGCAGCCTGTGATCGAACCACCAACCTTCTGATTAGTGGCTGACCTGCTAGTACGAGTACATTAAATATATACAATAAATGCCTTGTTATTCAAAATCCATTAGGTGTGAGTAGCTTTTGTTTTTTGTTTTTTTTAATCTGAAATAAGCGTTAATATATTTAGTGTCAGAAGAACTGATTTTGGCAACCAGAAAAACAAAGTTTGGAAAGACGTACCAACTGTTGTGTTTTAGAACACAATATCTACAATATTTTTTGCAACCTACCAAAGTACTGCCTTACGTTAGCCAAGTAGTTTTTAGTGCCTAAACCAAACCAAGCAACATGTTTGTCATTAACAATGTGTTTTGTTATGTTGTTTTTTTAAAATCCCACAAATGATGTGTGAATATCTATGATGTTTGTGAGTTGAATTTGACGTGAAATCCAAGCCGACTCAGTTCATGATTATAAGTGCCCTGATTCATTTCTGTAACCAATTGGGAAATTTATTTTTGATATTTGACTAAATTTAAGTATCCCAATGGGAGACGAGATGAAGTGACATGAACCAACTATAGAACACATGTTCACTCACAAAAGCTTTAAACTCTGATCAGTCACTCAGATAGCAGAAAAAATATAAACCTTTAGCTATTTTTTTTCCCAACAATAAGCTTCATACTCTACAGTACACTAAACAGGAGTGAATACTGGATCCAACTGCAGTAGCACTTCAGGATGTGGCCCTCTTCTAATATACATTTCAGATGACACCATTTCTTATGCGAATGCACTGTTTACTAGACAAATTTGTGTTCACTGACATGAAAAATGTAACAACTGATGTCCAAGAATACATAAAGGATTTATTTTGATGATTACTTCACAAGCTGTTGTGAAAGTGGGCTGAGTAGTTAGGGGTCTTAATCACAGGACACAACACATTCACAACACACTGCCCAGGTGATACAATAGTTATGTGATACTAGATAAAATGTAAGACAATCTCAGCAGCCCTGTTTTTAGCGTTTTTTGTTTTTGGAAGGGCGAGCAGGGGTGTTTCACATTTTGACCGCATAGAACTCTGCATAGAAAATGACCCTGCTGCTCCTGCACGCGTCACGTCTCAAGCTAAGCCTCAAGCTAAAATTGTCAGCTTGAGGCTTCTAAAATAGCGTGTTCATTTTTTTGGTAGCCTACAGTTACCAGATATCACTACCTAATGCGCACTTACTCAATGCTTTTACCCGCCCACTGCTTCCAGTTATAACTGGTGATCACCAGTTGCTTTCTGTTTCCACAGTTTTTAACAACCAAACAAGAGGGGTCCAAGCAAGTGTGCCAGAGATGGCCAGAGAGAGAGAGAGAGCGAGACCCACAGGAAACTAGTAGTTGGACTGAGACACACTCATCTCAAATACACTTCAGTTCTACTAGAAACAAAGTGGAAATCACCATCAGGGAAACAAAACGCACACACAAACACACATACAGAGCAAGAAGACATGAACACATCCTTATTTAAGTGTAAGATCTCTGGGAGTGTGTGTGTTACACAACATTACAAAATACAGTCTGCATCCACGCTCTCCTCACATGTGCTGGTTTTATGTGTGTAAGCGTAATTAGCTGTGGCAGATAAACAACAAGAGCATCTGGCTTTTATATGCCTTAAGAGATGGTAAAACAACTGTACACGGAGTCTGCATGGCTGACATTCAGACAAGAAAATGGAAAGATTTTTGTCCACTAGGGAAAATAAATGTGCATCAGAAAAGCTGCCATAATTCTCCAGAGACCAGGGTTTTAATTGTTTTTAGCGCCAAAGTCTACAGTGGATCCGGAACATATTCACAGCATTTTAATTGTCCCTCATTTTGACATATTGACATGTCTTATTCCAAATTTATTTTCACCTCAAAATTCAACACACAGTACCCCATAATGACAAATTGAAAAATGAGTTTTTTAATTTAAAACAAACAAACAAACAAAAAAAACAGGTAAAATGTACTTTTCACAGCTTTTGCTGAGGCACCTTTATATTTGTATTTTGTGGGCATCTTCTCACAATCTTTTTTACAGAACTAATAAAGCACCAGGTTGCCTGGTTTTCTGCAGATATGACCCTTGGCACTCAGTGTGAGCCTTTCCAAATCATGCCATGTCAAATCAACTGAATTTACCACTCAAAGCAAGTTATAGAAACAGCTGACAGAATATCGGTTGAAACACTATATATCTGAATGCTGTGAATCTGTGCTATAGAGAACTTTAAACTTTAAACTCACTGTACTGTAACTTTCTCTATGTCAAACAGCAAACAACTCGATTTTGAAATAGAGAAAGTGGACAACTAAGCAGCTGAATAACCAGATGTTTCCCTCAGAAGTTGGTAGAGACTGAAATCAGAGGTGAAAATTGATGAACACCTATGCTGATCTACTGAATTTGGTATACATGAGATGAAAGCATTAGGGGTGCAACGATACACAAAATTCACAGTTCAGTTCGGTTCGGTACTTTGGTGTCACGGTTCGATATTTTTTCGATACAAAAAAATGTTCATGCTTTTTTAATTTGTCATTTATTAAAATTATAAATATAGATTTTAACTCAAACGTAAAGTTTTTAAATTTAATGTTGCTGAAACAACAAAGTAATAAAATAATAAATCTATCTGATCGAGAAATCACTCATCTTTGGAAAAGAGAGTTTATTACAGAGAAATGGCTCTTTCTAAAATAAAAGCTATACTATCTTCTGGGCTATATTCTCAGCAGCATATTAAACATATCAGGTCCCCATAAGGAGAATCCTGTGCTAACGGCTGTCTAAATGACTCGGGTAAAGTTTGTAGCATGCATGCTTGTTGTTTTTGTCTGCTTCCACTTGTCTTTGCACTAGGATGATGTCGGCGTAAATGTCATATTCGTTGTGTTCCCACTAGTGCTGTCAGCGTTAATCTTGTTAAAATGACATTAACGCCACAACGCGGCAAATCTCAGTTAACAAGCTACCGCGGATCGCCCCGTGTGTGGGGCTGGACGGCGTCAACACGTTAACGAGCTAACTGCGCTAACGCAGTAGTTCCCACCCATGTAATTGAGCATTGCGTGGCACATCCAACATAATGTTTTACTTTAGTCCATGACGCGCTTACCTTCAGGGTCTTACTTCACATGAAGACCAAAATAGTTCCAAAGGCCAGATCTGAATGAGGGTGGGGGAGGTTCAATTTGCCATGTTGCAACGAGCTTAGCTTCTGTCTTGCTAGCTTGCGCTGCGCTCAATATCGATATGACCTGAATCATTTGGCTGACCATGTCTATGCCAATTTTCTGATGCCTTCATCAAACGGGATACTGCACCATGTAGTAAAGAAATCTGCAAAGTAGCAATTGCATGATTTAAATGTGTCAACATGGACCAAATCAATAAACTGTGATTTCACATTCTCCAAATATCAGAATTTAGATACACTTTTCTCGTACCAGGTTGGACCTCAATTTCTCTTCAGTCAATCAGTCCCAGCCTGCTTCAAAATGGCCACCGTCGTCCCTGTACCCAAATCCTCCACCATCTCCTCATTGAACGACTGGCGACCTGTAGCCCTGACCCCCATCGTAAGCAAATGCTTCGAGAAGCTGGTCAGGGACTTCATCTGCTCTGCACTACCCGACTC
>NW_005187478.1:1570469-1571585 GCF_000239375.1 Pundamilia nyererei | reverse complement strand
ATGTACTGTACCAATGTACCTGCACATGTGATGTGACAATAAAAGTGATTTGATTTGATTTGAAGAATTGCCTTAATTCTTTGTGGCATAAAGATCCTTACCAAAAAAGTGGAAGAACTGTGAAAAGGGTTCAGCCGCGCAGTTTTATTTCATTTTGCACTTAAAATATAATGTAGTAATAGCTCTGCTCAGCAGTGCCTCTCTGCTCCACAGGTCTGGTTCCAGACATTGCATTAACTGCCTCAAGGGCAAACTGCTCTCTGCTTACTGTACTAACTGCATAAACCTTTATTTTAATATATAATCCATACTCAAAACATCTGTCGGGAGTCAGATATGCTGAGGTAAAGTGTTGGGAAGCTGAGCCACCAAGGTAAATGCCACGAGAATCCCACGCAGTCATAACTGAGACATTTGCCGCAAAAACATCTGTGACTGTGATGGGTAGCATAAGCTCCTCCCATCATGCTCATCGCCATCACTCTGGAAAAATTCAGCATTTTGGTTTCTATGGTGGGCAAAAGCTGTCAATAGCACTGTGTAGGCTGTGTGCCAGAGTATTTAATACAGAGGCAGGAGAGCGCAGCAGGTCAGGTAAAAAGTCAGCTTTTTGTTACTATTGGCAACTGTTTTCAAACAAAAACAAAATCTCTTTTGGCTTTTTGTGCAGGTGTAAAGCATGAGAGCAGCACTCTACTCTTTCAGTCTAACATGTGAAAATACCATGATGACTTGCACATAGCAGCCATTGTGTGAAACTAATTAAGCACAGCATTTTCGTTATTTGAGTCTAACATTCAGGTGCAACTCAGTAAAGAATTGCTGATGGTCAATCCAACCAGACAAAAAAGTAGTTCATTATACAAACTCACTCTCTGTTGGACCACGCTCTTCTGTATTTGAAGGAAACAAATGACTTCATTTGTTAATGATAATAATAATAATGGATTGGATTTATATAGCGCTTTTCAAGGCACCCAAAGCGCTTTACAATGCCACTATTCATTCACTCTCACATCCACACACTGGGGGAGGCAGGCTACGGTTGTAGCCACAGCTGCCCTGGGGCAGACTGACAGAAGCGAGGCTGCCATATCGCGCCATCGGCCCCTCTGG
>NW_005187478.1:1549839-1570449 GCF_000239375.1 Pundamilia nyererei | reverse complement strand
GGCGGTAGGGTAAAGTGTCTTGCCCAGGGACACAACAACCAGGACAAAGAGCCCGGGGATCGAACCGGCGACCTTCCGGTGTTAATGAGACCTTTTACAATAATAACAAAAAACCCTGGGATGTTAAATCGTGTTGCCATTCAGTACACACTCTGGCTTACATAGAAAAAAGCTTTGATTTTGTGAATTTGTTTCACATGGTAATAGCACGTCCTTTGTGATCCCTCATATGAGTCTCTGCTCACTTAGCCTGGCAATAGCAGGCACCTAATCTTTTCCCACTCAGCAGCTGAATTACCTCATGGTGGGGTGCGGGTGACCAATCCATTAGAGTGAGTTGATCATGTGTGTGTCTGTGTTTCTATCAAAGCAATTGTTGGAACTTAAAACTAATAACTTTATTTAACCAGGAAAAACAACCCATTGAGATTTAAAATCTCATTTACAAGGTTGACATTATCATTGTGAGAGAGCTTTCCAACTAGAAATATGTTTTTTTTTTTTAATGAAGTATAAACCCTTTAAGTACTAGAGACAGAAAAAGGAATGCAAACAACATGTCTGACACGTTTCAGGTAAGGAACAACCCACACAGCCAGAGTTATGCAAATGCTACTTCTTTGCTGTCTTTGTCCTGTTTTCCTCCTCTCTTAACAACAGGTAAGGGCAGATGGCCGCCCAACTCTGAGCCTGGTTTTACCGGAAGCTTCTTCCTGTTAAAAGGGAGTTTTTCCTCTCCTCTGTCGCCAAATCATCTTTTTCCCTCTTTTCCTCTTCTGTTGTAGGTTTTTTACCATACAATATAAAGCGCCTTGAGGTGTCTGTTGTTGTGATTTCATGCTACATAAATAAAACTGAACTGAACAAAATTTTCCAATATGCCCCACTCTGACCCATTTGGTCATAGCCAAAAGCATCATGCACTTGGCCACTTGAGCTTTCATTTAGAAAACAAAAACTCAGAACATATTATGTAAACAGGTTGTGTGTTTAGCATACATTACCCCAGTGATTTAGCCAGGTAAAAAGAACAATTCTGCTGCGATCCTGGTCCTTGCTTGGAAGTGAGGATGAATAGAGCTTATTTTATGTTATCCTCAGGCTTTTTGAGTAGGTTACAGGCTTTGGTTAGAAATATGAACTTAGGTTACAAAAAGTCCATGTTTACTGTCTGGCATTTAGGTATTCAAGGACCAAATGAAAAGCTGCCAAATCAGAATCTAACTTGCATATACAAGTTTCTGCTCAGACCAGACAAAATTGCACCACTTCTTGCTTCCATATGTTATATTCTATAGCTATTTAGCCTAAGGTCAGAATAACATCTTTTCAGCTTTCAGCAAGCATTTTGCTGTCACCAGGGCTGGACTGGGACAAAAAATTGGCCCAGGCATTTAGAGACCGGTCCACCAGGTATTCTAGGAAAAGCCATAAAGCCTTTGAATGAAAACAGATGCTGTTGTTACAGTGATGTACAGTCTTGTTGCTATATGTATGATTTCTATACATTTTACATCAGATAAAAACTTTGGTTGTAAGATTCAGATAATTATTTATTAAAAGCGAGACATTTTAAATGAAAATAAGAAAGAAAAGTATTTCTTTGTGCCCCCCTCTCCCTGTTAATGCCTGACCTGCCCCCCTGGCAAAACTTTGCTAGACCCGCCCCTGCACAGTTACCAGCTGTCAGTTACTTAGAAAAGGATCCTGGTGTTATTTGTCAGAAACAGTTTATAACTTCCCTTCAACTCATTCATGTCACCTAAAAGGTAAACCTGTTTCTCCATCATCTGTTCAGCTGTGATGATTCAGTAAGGACATCTCCTGGTTTTATCCTCATGTTTCCCTCTCAACAGATCATGACCAGCAGCTTTTACAGCTGTGGCTCCAGCAAACATAGCAAATATATTTTTGCTCCAGCAAATATTTAAAAAATTCTAACAACAACTGATCAATCTTAAACGGGCTGCTGTTGTTCCGCTGGTTTCGTCTTTCTGGCGCAAAGTGGACGATAAACAAACGATGGGATTTGCAACAGAAAAGCCAATCAGCTGATCATTGATCAGTTTCATTGAAGTAGCAACAGGAGAGGGAGGGGAGAGAATGAGAGAAGAAGAGGCAGCTGTGCAGCATAAACACACAGAGTAACTCCAGCTTTGTGTCTTTTTCCATTCTAGCTGAAGTACGGGACAAACTGTGTTTCTTTTCAGCTCAATACAAAACGCGTAATATTTTCTCTGAATAGAAGACGATTCCATTTTTTATGGGACGGTTGGCAACTCTACTAACTAACCTTATAAATAAAATCAAGTTCACTATCAGTAACATCATAGCACCCACCCAGCTGTATAGAAACTCCGTCATGCTAGCTAGCACGCAGTAGTTATTGTAACTGACTGTGAAAAGTCAGCACAACGAAAATAAACTCCACCTAAACTTGGTTTATATCTGACCCAGATAGACTGCAGGTCATAACTTCTTACCTGAAGTTCAGTTCACCTGACACTCGGACCGGCGGCCACCTCGGGTCTCTGCTCCTCCTGCCTCCACTTTCCCTCATCCACCTGCTGGCCTCTGTGGAAGCTCCGCCATAGCCACTACAAAGCAACTGAGTTATTTTTACACATCGGCCAGCATCTGGCCAATCCACCACCTTTCATTGTTGATACCATTACAGAAAAAAACATCGGCCCATAAAAACGAAAAATCACCATCTGCCCACCGAGCGATGGCCAGTCCAGCTATGGCTGTCGTTGACCATTTGTCTGAGAATGATTGCATATGGATTTTCTTTGAAAATAGCAATTATGCACATGTACTTCAGGTGCCTGTTCTCTTTTAAGACCTCTACTGCTGATGTTAAACCTGAAGGGACGAACATGTCAAGAATTTAAAGCCTTGGGATAACTTGGACCTTTTACTGTTAGCTCTGGACAACTCATAGTATGCAATCTATATTTAATCTTTCAGTGATCGTTCATTCAGTGGTCAAAACGACTGACTCAGGTCATGTCTCTGTATACAAAAACGGCCAGGAACAGACTGACCAGCGTTCCTGTAGTATCAGGAGTATATAACAAGGAAACACTTTGACATTGTGCTCTTCTGTCCATTATTGTTAAATAATACTTGCACTACACTAGTAATTATGTTTATTTCATAACCAAGAAATTGTGCTTCATTCATAATGCACATGAAGATGCTCGTTTCAGTGAGGAGAAAACACAACATGTGTGTTGATTCTCACTGTCACCATTTTCTAATGTTAAAATGACTTCGGGCCAACAGTACAGTCCTATTTTTTTCCTATTTTTCATTTCTGGCTGAAGATATAGTGTAGATGCCCCAATTTTAATGCCATTAGGTGGCATGTTTAGGTTCACCGAAAGTATTACAATAACTATTCTTTTGCAGTGCTTATAATGACCAGATTTGCATTTACTACAAGTTTTATTCAGAGCAGATAGTAAACCCAAATGTAAACATTGTGTGCTTTAAAAATATATGCTACTTCCAGGTTCATCTTCTAGTCCTGTGCAGATCAGACTCTTGATGGTAAACAGTTTGTGCTGTTTTAATAGAAAATTCTCGCATTTCCCTGACTGTTGGTTATATTGAACCTTTTGGAGCAAGCCTTTCTGAGAATTTGAGGCACTAAAAAGCAAGCATTTTCTCACTCTCACTAAGTGTTTCATTTTTAAAGGAAAGTTAATACAGACAGGAGAAGTTAGTCATGAAAGCATGTGGTCCTAAAAGTTAAACTATTTTTTCTCATCTCCATGTTTTTCCATGTTTTTCCCAAGACAATTGGGTAATAATAGAAAGCAATGGATACAGAAAGTCTATAAATATGTACATGATCATTGGTGCATTTTTTTAATAGTTTTTTCAAATGGGATATTTCTGAACTATGAAACTACATATTTTATATTGGTGCCTTTCTGAACAACGCACTAATGCAAAGGGTCTCATGCTTTGTGTTGTATGTGAACATGGTAACAATGCCGTGCTTGCTTTTCCTTGCTTTCACAAAACATATACTGTAGCGCACAATGAAAAAATATATACACTACTGATCAAAAGTTTTAGAACACCCCAATTTTTCCAGTTATTTATTGCAGTTCCAGTCCTTCAACTTCATTGAATAGCTTGAAATGGTACAAAGGTAAGTGGTGAACTGCCAGAGGTTAAAAAAAAGAAAGAAAAATAATGTACGTTTCAGAATTATGCAAAAAGGCCCTTTTCAGGGACCATACAATGGGCTGTTCTGTAGCAGTGGAGGTTGATCAAGCCTTGAAAGCTGGTGCTACTAATTCCTACAGGTGTTCCACCTTTCTGGATTTCTTAAAACCCCCTCTGTCTGCATAATAGCAGGAACACACTGTGCTACTATGCCCTCGTGAGCATCAGATGAACGGTATTATACTGCAGAAAGTAGTGAGTTGCTACAAAAATGGCGAGAAAAAATAAATTAACAATGGAAGAGAGACAGATCATCATAACGCTTAAAGACTTAGGTCTTTCCTACAGAGAATTTGCAAAGAAAGTCAAGGTGTCAGTGAGTACAGTTTCCTTCACCATCGAAAGGCACTCTGAAAGTGGGAAAACTCTGACAGGAAGCGACCCGAAGCCACAACTGAATCAGAGGACAAGTTTCTGAGAGTTAACAGCTTGCGTTTTAGGCGGCTCACAGGACAGCAGCTGAAAGCACAGTTTTCGTAGCAAGCAAGTCTTAGTTGTTGTTTTTTTGTTTGTTTGTTTTTTTCAGTCGTTACAGACGGGACAGACATGACTGGGGGATAAGACAGGGAGAAAGAAAGAATGAAAGAAAGAGAGGGAGAGAAAGATAAAATAGAGGGGAGAAGAGATGGTGAGAAAGGGGGGAAGAGAAAAAAAAAGCAAGACGACAGCGCACAATGTGCTTTGAGGTAGCAGCCAAGAAAGGTAGTTTGTGTCTGTGCACACCTGTGTGGAACAGCGCACTTGTATTCAAAAGGTTTCTCCATGTAACAATCTGCTAGGGCAGACCTTCCCAAAGTGTGGGGCTCAGAGCCATGGCAGGGGGGGCATGGGATGAAAAGGGGGGGAAAAAAACAAAACGCTTGAACACTGCCAGCACGGGGCGCCTACAGAAACGCAAAGCAGGAGATGAAGAATCTCTGAATATGTTTACAAACCAACTTCATTCTAAGCCAAAGACTAGAAAATATGGTGAAGCAAATCTTCCCTTTGGTTTCACCTGCACAAGTGCCGAGGTAGGTCTCCTTGTAGAATTGGTTTTCCCTTCGTCGGGAGCAGCGCTGGGCTGTTTAAATCACAGACAAATAGTATCCCACATTCGTGATTTTTAGTTCACAAACACTTCTTGTAATGACTAACTACTCCTGACATTTTGGAGATGTTTGCTCTTTATACAGTAAAGTTACAGTGGGATACAAATAACATCAGGCTGATCCTGCCACGATTTGTCCCCCGGTTCAAATCCCGGACAAACAGTATCTCACAGTTGTTTATGTTTTTAAACCCATTTTGCACAGAGAGGCATTTTTTGAAAAATGTATTGACAGCAATGTTGAACATATTACACAGGGAAAAAAACAACGACACGTAAAATTATCACACCGTGACGCCTCTGCCTTTCTAAATAGAGGGACAGTAACTGTGTGTGTATGTAAGCATGTAAAACCTGCAGACAGTCAGATTAACAGTATTTTGTCTCAATCTGCCATTGTGCTATTCATCTCATGTAAACAATAACGTGGCGCACAGCGTGACGTGAAAAAAGGCACATACCTTTGACGTTGCGTGACAAACTCTGTATTCCTCGTCCACACGTAAACGCAAAAAAGGAGTTTTAGAAAATCTCAGTTTTCTGTGATTCGAAACGCCGTTTATGTGTGGACGAAACAGCTGCGTTTTCAAAAATACCCGTGTAGGTGCGAATGTAGCGTGAAAAAGTTAGTAGTTTATTTTCTTACTACCTGTAATTTATTGCAGATTTCTTGTATTTGCTTAATTGTTTGCTAAATGTTTGAGGTGTGAAATAAACCGCAATGGAGCAAAATATGGGCGTGCACACGCACGCGCGAACATTTTTCTTGTAAAACAAAGGGGGGCCCAGCAAAAAAAGTTTGGGAAACACTGTGCTAGGGAGCGTGGGGAGCCATAGCCCCGTCCCCCAGGGCATGAAGCAGGTATGGAGGAGATCCAGGCCCCAGACATCCAGAGGCCCCAGAGTACAAGGACCCAAGGAGGACCACCAAAGGGGGGGGGGGACCATGCCACCCTCCTGGGAAGAGCTGAGGAAAGCCTCAGGTGAGCAGTCACCCAGCAGCCATGGAGCAGAGGCCGGAGGGGGTTGCAGTGACGTGCCCGCGGGCTCTGCCAGCAGCCAGCTGTGCCAGAGAGGACCGAGCCCCAGGCCCAGGGGCCTGAGGGCGCCCCACCCCCGAGAAGGGGCCCAGCTGGGCCACAGGCACCAGGCCCCGCCAAGCGGCCACCAGGAGTGAGCCGGTACATACATGAGCTCCCAGCCCCTGACACCAAGAACCACCAGCGCACCAAATTCTGAGGGCATCAGCCACCAGCAGGGAGTGTGGTGAGGGGAGATAGGCCTTCATACCTTGGAGAGCCTGAGGTGTTCCCAGAGAGGTGGAGTCTGAGACCCAACCTGACATATAGACACAGACGAACATGCGAACGCAGACACAAACGTGCATTCCCACCCCCATATACACATAAGCAAACATTCGGCACTCACCCAACGTGTAGCAAGTCTTAGTTTTTAACAGTCAAGAGAAGACTTCGAGCTCGAGTCGCAGCAAGAAAGCCCTTGCTAAGGCATCACAAAAAGACAAAGAGGCTTGCCTGGGCCATGAAACACTGCTATTGGACTACTGAAAACTAGGAGAAGGTATTATGGACTGATGAATCAAAATTTGAAATCTTCAGTTCATCACGCAGGATCTCGAGTAGGCGAAAGGATGGTTCCACGGTGTCTGGCATCAAGTGTGAAACATGGAAGAGGAAGTGTGATGGTCCAGGTGTCGGTGACTTGTACAGAGTGAGGCACCTTGATCCAAAACAGCTACCACAGCATTCTGCAGCACCATGGAATAACCTCTGGTATGTGCCTAGTTGGTCAGGGGTTCATCCTACAGCAAGATAATGACTCAGAACATAAGTCCAAGCTATGCGAGAAGTACCTCAGGAAAAAACCCCAAGATGGTTTCCAGACTTAAACCCCATCCAGCTGGATGAACTGGACAGAAGAGTGAAAGAGAAGCAAGCTACAAGTGCCACACATTTATGGGAACTTCTGCAACAGAAATGGAAGGAACTTTCTGAAAAATATTTTATTTCTATTATCATTTCAGAGTGCAATGAGACATTAAACTGCATAATTTTCAATAAAAAAAAACTGGAGCAATTGAGGTATTCTAAAGCTTTTGACCAGTAGTGTATAGATAGATAGATATTCCTGCAGTACACAAGGAAGATGCAGAGATGCACAGGTAGAGGGAAATAGAGAAACAAACAAAAGAAAAAAGTACTAGTAGCACAGGCAAAGACTACCTCTGCCAAACATTTCCTCCTGTGAAATAAATGAGGAAGATTAAATTAGGAGGGTAAATGCTGCCAAATCTTCAGATTACATCCTTCTATCCATCTACAAAAGAAAAAAAGAACCCTACTTGTTTTTTTGCTTTAACAAATCACCTACATCTACACCTCGACACAGCATGCTTTATGACAGCAATAAAGGTGGAAATGGGCAGAGATTCAAAGCAGTGGGGTCCTGATAGCACTGAGTGGAATCCATGCCAGGATTATTTGTAGGTGGTACAAATGATCAGACAGATTCCTGTTAGCTTGCAGGGAATCTTTTTCATTAACATGATGGAGGAAGAGAGACAATTAGGCAATCTGTCCTGCGCTACAAAATTACAAGAGGAGCGATATGAAGCAGAACGAAGAAGTTGAAAGGAGGATTACAAGTGTACAGACAGAAAAAAAGAGATACACTTTCATAATCAGGATTTATAGATTAATCAGTAATAAATGTCTGCCTGTTGTAACAAGACGATGATGATTAAATAGGGCTTGCTTACTTGCACTACAGCAAAGGGGAAAGATGCTAAGTTTAGTGGTTTTTAGATACATTTTCAGGCCAGTTAAAGTACATTTTACTGATTTCCAGAGGTGAGAAGCAACAAAGCACAAACACTTCTTTAGTGTACTTAAGTAGTATTTTCAGGTATCTCTATATTAAACGGGTATTTATTTTTTCTGACAACTTTCTAATCCTTAAATTTTCAAAACGGGCACGTTACTTTAGGTTTAACACATTTTAACTTGCGCCTTCAGACAAATATCAAACTGATTTGAGCCTAAAATGAGGGAGCAGATGAAGAGGAGAGGCTATATATATGGGGCGATCGTGGCTCAAGAGTTGGGAGTTCGCCTTGTAATCGGAAGGTTGCCGGTTCGAGCCCCGGCTTGGACAGTCTCGGTCGTTGTGTCCTTGGGCAAGATACTAACCCCATGTTTGCCTACTGGTGGTGGTCAGAGGGCCCGGTGGCGCCAGTGTCCGGCAGCCTCCCCAGGGTGGCTGTGGCTACATTGTAGCTGCCATCACCAGTGTGTGAATGGGTGGATGACAGGTTGTGTAAAGCGCTTTGGGGTCCTTGGGGACTAGAAAAGCGCTATACAAATACAGGCCATTTACCAGGCCATATATTTAAAGGTGCAGACTGACATTTGACCAACTGTAAATTTAAAGCTGATGTATAATGGTCTCGTTTTCATATCCAACATTGTGTATTGTGTTAGTGAAGTCGTGTTTTTTTCATATTGTGAAACATCATTCAAAACAAACTGACTTCTACTAACTTCATGTTACTTCAAGGTTGATGGGTGGCATTCTGTGTTGTAAAGACAATATAAACAGTACACTCGAGTGTAGGGAAAATTAGCCAAGATGGGTTGTGAGATATTGGGTTACATCTTGTTGAATTCAGTTGTGTAAATCCATAAAGAGCAGTACAGCTCAAGGCAGCAGCAGCGCAGGTCAGCTGATCAGCTGTGAGTTGTGATTTTTTTAACCACACTGACCCACTATAGCCAATCTTGGGGTGCCCCACCTGCCAAATCTCACTTTAACTGTTGATTTTTTCTGTTTCAGTTAGGAAGCAAAGTCAAAATAATTCCCATGTACTAATATTTTGTTAATATGGCATAAAGATCAGCTAGTGTTGCACAGTAATAGCTGGTAAAAATATTCTTTCTGACTTTGAGTAAGCCTGTAGTTTTTCACTTTTTACTTGGGTAAAAAAGAAGAATGCCTGAAACTTTTGCCACTGTTGCTGATCTCATAATGACCCAGAAATGGAATAAATTTAAGATCCTTTGTGTAAAATCCAAAAAAAGTCACTTGACACTAGAATCTTTTACATGAACTTTTACATGAACTTCACTAACATCCTCCTATCCTATTTTGTATGTGTAGAGCTCACAGCGCTTTTATTCACATATGAAAACCTCCAATGTGCAAGGTGCTAGTGGGTGAACTACCAAATATATGTTTTTTAAAGTCCACATCAGTTCTCTGTGTTGCCTGACAGTTTTCCGTGCTGCTTTCAATTTCCTGCAAGGTTTGATGGCAAATTACTGAGCAAATGCAAAAACCACTGCAGTTCTCACTACAAGCTCATAAAATACAGGGATATTTAGATCTGCAATTGCTTCTAAATTCTGATAACCACTGAGTAAAATGTTGAAAACTGCGGTTTAGTTTTCATCCATTATACCCATTTTCAAGTAAAATTTTCAAAATTACACATTTTGCTGACCCACCCATCAACCCTGCTCTAGCTTCGCTTTTTTGTGAACTCCATCAGCCAGTGAATGAAAGAACTGCAGTAAACTGGTATTTGTGAGTGCGCTGTTGTTCTATTTGACCACATTTAAAGCTAGACTCCATTTGGAATCTAGCCTTGAAGAGAAATAGTGTTTGCACCACAGGAAGCATCTGTTCTCTGAAAATGACTTCATATTCCTTTGCTGCTACTCTGTGTTACCATGCAGAGCATTTAAACGAGTTAATGACTCCAAGTAGATGCTGTTGTGCTTCTGCCAGAAGTTAAAGGTGTCCCTTGTTGATGAGCTTTGAATCACACACACTGTTTCTCTGCTTATGTATGCTTAAGCAGAGAAGGTTTCCTTTTAGCGAAGCCTCACTCTGCAGTGTACCTGCATCCTGCCACGTGGACAGCCAGACTGTGTTTGATGTCTGTGTATGACTCAAACATACTAAAAAGAAACAAACCTTTTCTTTGGTAAAGAACTATCTAGTCAGTGTCATACTTTTCCCCTCAGTATTTCTAGCCTACTTAATGGTTACTACCAACTTCGCTCAGCATATCCAATTAACATTGTGACTGGTGTTTTGATGCAGAAGGTACAGTATGTCCTCACAATGGTAACCTGTGTATAAAAGGTTTTCTATCTTTCTTCTTCCTATTCTCGATGGAGTGCTTCATTATTAGTCAACTAATTCAAAGAAACATGCTACATGCAGCTTATACGCACCACTTATGCTAAACAAAGACAGGATAAGAGTCTGCAGCCATGCCAACAGCTCTCAGAGGTTGTACTGCTTGGAGAAAGAAAAGCATACTGCAATATGGAAAGAGGTTTGAAGTTCGGCAATGAGCCTGTTACTGAGGAGTAAATATAAATAAGATATAAACTATAATGGTAGCAGCTTTTATGTAACATCTGCCATCACAGTTTAATCTGATAAGCCTTCATCATATTCCACAAGAAATATAGACAACCTGCAGACAAGTACACACCAACATCAGTACAGCACCTTTGTTTCATGAATTGTCCACGGCAACATCAAACAGTACAATTAAAATTAAAATGAGTAAATAAAATAAAAAGCAATGTGCTACTACTTGATAAGACTCATAATGCTGGTTAAGTGATGACGTATAGAGTCTCTGTTAGCTGCTGAAGCCTCTCCTGTGTTTGCTGAGGCTCTTGTCTTTTCAATGGGCTGCAGTGCTGTATTTCCTCTTATCGAAAGAGACACGGTCCTTGTCATTCTCTTGTACACCATTTTATGTGGATGCCTTTAAGCTAAGCTTTTACATCTTTGCTACATATTCTGGGCTTACAGTGTTCCTGACTCCAATTTTCAATAATGAGTCAAAATGTGTCACTATTAAACCAAGTACGATTTCAATCTTGATTTTTGGTAGGAAATTCATTCAAACAGTGTAGCGTGTTAATGACTAAAATGAAGCTTATGCCAAAGTTCAATAAGAAAGATCAGTAGTCACACATCTGTCTGCTTCCCAGATGTTAGGTGGCTAATCTAACTTTTATATCCCTTCCACTTTCCCATGCTGTCAAGCTCCTCCAATCTCCACCTCTCCTAGACTCCACAGGATCCTGGCCTAATTCCTATCACCGCTGGGATTCCATTCTGCTGTGCGGTGTTCAGTTCCTAACAATGACCCCTCCCTACTGAACTCTGCTGAATGTTGTCTGAAACACTCTTGGTTGCAGTTTAGTCTGTTTTGTTGTCTTCTTCCAGCCATATATTGAAACTTGTCTCTGCATATTGTTTCAATGCTGAATCAAGTGTAGCAAATGGTTTACCAGCCACTAAGAAACATATAAATTACTCATCTTGTGCTGTAAATGGAGTCTTGTCAGTGACTCTCATGCTGAAGCTTTGTTTTGGTTTCTTGTCTTTCTTTCATGTTGGTGTTTGTTTGTGTCCACTGTTCATCCATACTACTGCACCACAATGACCATCAGTTTGTATTTTCTTTGTTTCTGATGAAAAACGTAACCCTCATCCTAAAACTTTAACCATTATTAAATACATTTCCAATGCCGCCCCTACAAAAGAAATTTCTGTACCAGCACAGCGGTAACACTCTTTGCTGTCTCTTATGTCTGCTTAACATTTCAAATGATGTCATACTGAGATGTAGCTAATTTTAAAACTCTGACTTTCTCTCAGTAGGGAGTTTACACTACCTACTATCCACCCCTGGAGCAGGGAATTGAATCTTAATTACCAAGAAGCTCCATCTTACGTTTCATGTATGAGTGACCTCATTCGTTTCCTAACTCCCTGCAACATATATGGTGGGCCAAGAACTCACATTCCTCACATCAGCTGTAAATATCCAGCTTAATGGGTTGTTTGTTGAGTGGAACATTCTTATGATATGCTAATTCTAAACCCTATCAGAATTTCATTACAAAATTGGCTCTTAAGGCTGGCACTTCAGTCCATGTGTCACTGTAGTGTTGTGTCACCTGTGTTGGCTCAGTTCAGTTAATTATCTTCTAAAGTCATGGATCACTGGGGGGTTTCTGATTGCTTATAACAATGCTGGGAGGAGTATCAGGCTATTCAAAACTGCTTGGATACATGAATGATTCATTTTGTTTCATTTTAACTTAATGTGACCAGCCCTGTACTTATATTACGTATACATTGTAGTTTGCTTGGAATCATTCCCACATAAATTGCCCAGAAATATAAAACAGGGAATCAGTTGCTACTTTTTATCTGTGACTCTTTGGTTTCCCTCAGCAGAAGAGTTCTGAACGTTGGGCACAATGACACAAACTTAGTGTTGACTTTTGGGTTTGGGGGATTTATAAAAAACAACAAACATACAGTTTCTTTCCCTTTTCTGATCAAATCACAAGGCCATGAGTCAAACTGCTCCCAAACCTGGTATTTAGTTGTTTTTTATATAAGAGCTTTTAGGTGCTTTGTCACTTTTGTTGTTGTCGTCAGCCAGATCATGTTGTACACATTGTAAAGAACTCATGCAATTCAGTTGTGGTATTGTAACAGGATGCCACCACTGCAGGTCAGGTCACTTTAGGAAATTACTTCTCTCCTAGATGTTCCATGATAAACTGTAAGTGGTGTTAAGTGGAAGTGTTTAGGAACCACATCAACTCGGGAGCAAAGTGCCCACACAAGTCACTGTGTGTTGAGCTGCATTGTGCATGAAAGTTGCCAGCTACTCCAACATTAACTTCAGCTTCAAAGCTATGTGCAGGAGATTCATGGCATACAGTCTCTTCAATGTGTAGATATCCATTTTGTCCATATACTATATGCCTCATTTTAATTAGTAAATGGAGTGGTTCTTGGAGTGGTTCTTATATGATGCGTTTCTACTTAAGCTCTCAAATCGCTTTATACAAACTGTCTCATTCCCACAAAGCTATGCGGGCCACATTCTAAGTGCTTTCTCGTTAGCATTCACACTCACATGAACACATTCAGAATTAATGATGCGTTCTTTCTCAAGGAAAGAGAAAGATACTCAGCGCTAATGTGTCCTTAGCACATAGACTGAAGTCGCCAGGAATCAAACCACCAACCTTCTGATTAATGACCTGCTCTACCTCCTGAGCCACTCAGCACATGAGAACAGATATTCTGCACATTTTATTAGGCTTTGAAGACTGCTTTTACCTCTAAATTGCTCTCAGTGTTTGTCTCTTGTGAGGAAGTCATTTGGAGTGCAATGTCAGACTAACAGGTGAAAAAGTCAATGTTTAGAGTGCGAGCACAATGTGCAGGAATGAGTTGCCTTCACCTCCATATGCAGTTGGAAATTCTTGTGTTGCCGAAATGTTGTAGTTGGTGTATGCTTAGCAGAATCAAAAGAACTGGACTTTGAATTTAATGGTTTTCCTTTTTTAAAATAGAATGATTGTAAAGTATTTAAAGTATGGGGCCATTCACCTGAACATTATTTTGGTTAATAATTCGCATGTCATGTGTCAGTCTCTCACCTGAACTGAACACAGCAGAAAATGAAACACTTACTTGAACTTTTTCCTTTTTTTTTAAAACTCTGACTTTCTCTCAGTAGGGAGTTTACACTACCTACTATCCACCCCTGGAGCAGGGAATTGAATCTTAATTACCAAGAAGCTCCATCTTACGTTTCATGTATGAGTGACCTCATTCGTTTCCTAACTCCCTGCAACATATATGGTGGGCCAAGAACTCACATTCCTCACATCAGCTGTAAATATCCAGCTTAATGGGTTGTTTGTTGAGTGGAACATTCTTATGATATGCTAATTCTAAACCCTATCAGAATTTCATTATAAAATTGGCTCTTAAGGCTGGCACTTCAGTCCATGTGTCACTGTAGTGTTGTGTCACCTGTGTTGGCTCAGTTCAGTTAATTATCTTCTAAAGTCATGGATCACTGGGGGTTTCTGATTGCTTATAACAATGCTGGGAGGAGTATCAGGCTATTCAAAACTGCTTGGATACATGAATGATTCATTTTGTTTCATTTTAACTTAATGTGACCAGCCCTGTACTTATATTACGTATACATTGTAGTTTGCTTGGAATCATTCCCACATAAATTGCCCAGAAATATAAAACAGGGAATCAGTTGCTACTTTTTATCTGTGACTCTTTGGTTTCCCTCAGCAGAAGAGTTCTGAACGTTGGGCACAATGACACAAACTTAGTGTTGACTTTTGGGTTTGGGGGATTTATAAAAAACAACAAACATACAGTTTCTTTCCCTTTTCTGATCAAATCACAAGGCCATGAGTCAAACTGAAATGCCACCACATTAGATCGGCTGATGGCATCAAATTTTGTATCTGACTTTGTATCAGTGTCATGTCTGTTGTCATCAGTGCTTGCTTTGTTTTGTGTTGCCATCCTGCTGCTGCAATATTCTTCAATATTCTGTGGAAGGGCAGAATGTTCCAAAAGAGAGACAGGCCACCAAATATCATAATAAAATATCGATCTTCTGTTAACTACGGTGTTATTTACTGAACAATTTTGGAGATCACAGACTATGTTAAGAATCTGAAGCATAATTTTAAGAATTCAACTTTCTTTCCTTTACCCTCTCATTACTGTCATCACTGCTGACAACCCCAAATCTAACCCTGCAATATGCAAATGAAGCCCCAACCCAAGGCAATCAGAATGTAGAATTATTGTTTTTATTAAGTTGTTGTCAGAAATCTTGGCAACCAGGGACCAATGAAAGCAATCATTTTAACTTAAACACACCCAAAACGTTTTCATTAGGGTCAGGGTTACCAGCTAAGATGCCTTAAACAGCTTCTAATTAAATCATTTCAGCAATGTAATCATGCTGTGCTGTGTTCACACTGGCACAGTGGTGGCATCTCGTTCCTTCATTCTGATTTATTTTTCTTTGTCATCATTACTCCCATCTGAGTGTACCAGTCTGGAGATGCCTCACTAAACTACTGGAGGGCTTTACATTTGAAACTATAATGTCCCGAGTTTAAGAGGGCAAATTAGAGTAGATCAAAGAAAAACCCTGGACCAACATATGATCAGTTACACTGATTAAACAGGGAGAAATTAAAATCCTACCACTAATTACATTTTAGCTTTAAGTAGAGGCTTATAAGGCCTTTATCTTATGTGGCTGGGGAAAATAAAGCCTCTGGTCACTGTTTGTGGAAATATGATTATATATGTTTGTTTATTAGTGTATGTGCTGTCACAAAAGATGGCCAATCAGACACTAAGAAAATAAAACTAAGCAGTATTGTATCAAGGCAAAACTACTCTGTACCAACTTTTAAGCCTGTGACAGAGGACACATAAATTACAGCACTGTATTACAAATATGTCACTTCAATTTCATAAACACACCATGAAGTCAAGGTATTAGAGGATCTGGTGCTAAGCCTTAAAGCTGGTAGTGTTTTCCAATTTCACGAAACCAAAGGTGTGATGTTCCAACTTATTCACACCTTCCTGGGACATCTTGCCTCCCAAAACCTTGCATAAGATCTATCAGAGAGAGAGAAGAGCCTTAGAGCAGAGAGCTCTTGTGATGTATGTGTGTGTGTGTGTGTATGTGTGTGATTGTAGCTAGCTATCAACCTAGCTTTGGGACTTTGGTTTTCAAATTGCAATTGGCTGAGGTTCGAGGGTATTATTCTCCTCTTTTGTTTGGCACATAAAGTGATGTAGTCTCTTCTATGTCCTCCTTCTGTCTCTCTGACACACACATGAGCAATCTGTCACACACACCAACCTCCCAGTTGTTTTCCTCTCGCCACAATAAATTTATCAGCCTGTCCCAGCAGACGAGATTCAGCCCAACTTCCTAGACAACCCCAGAAGCTAGAATCCACTTTGTGTGTGTGTGTGTGTGTGTGTGTGTGTGTGTGTGTGTGTGTGTGTGTGTGTGTGTGTTCGTGTTCGAGTGAAAAGTTGCTGAAAAACTAGCAAGAGAGAAAGAGGGAGAGACAATGAATACTAACACCTGCTCTTAAAGCTCTGAAAGTCAAACAATATTTGTCATGTAGATTAGCCTCCTCTCTTTTTTCTGCATTCATTTTTCATCTCAACTCGCCTCATGCTAGGTGACTGGTAGTGTGTGAACGTGAAATTGGATTGTGAGTGTTCCCTAAAATTAGATAAAACTTTGATGATCCCCTGAATGCAGTCATGCCTGTGGCTGAGCAATCTATGCCTGCCTGTGCTTTGGTCTGCCCTTTGTTGGTGTGTTACAAACTGGGGAGCCTTTCCGGATATTTTCTTAGCTCATTACTCAAACACACAGGGCTGCAGATGTACTAAAGGCCTCATATTCTATGACAAACAACACAAAGTTAAGCTCCTGACAAAACCCATAAAGTCAGCAGAACAAGAAAAGCCATGCAATTACACATCCTCCTCCTGTCTGTGCTCCTTGTCAGCGCCTCTTTATAAAGACTTAACACGCAGCAAAAGGAAGTAAAAGAAACCTTGCAAAGTCAGGTGCTGTCAAAATGAGCCTAAGTGAATGCACAAAAATGCTGTTTAGCAACATAATGTCACTTAAAGAGCAATTTCAACCTATATGTCAGCACACACACACACAATCTGCTAATCTCTGTGAGGAAACTCAAGATGCTCACAAAAAAACTGCCAGAAACCCGTCTCCAATTAAATTCTGCCTACATATTCCAAGTCATTAAGAAGTGAGCTGGTGATGTGTTGAGATGTAGCAAAGGAGAAAAAAAACAATGCTTTATCCAGTTTAGGAAATGATGTCCGAGTTATTCTGCATCATTGCCATCATTATATGACACACCTGTGTCTTGCTTTCTATGACGAATAGGTCGGCTTGCTGGAAAACAACAAGAGTGAGATTGTTAACCTGATTGAGGCTCTCTCATTGTTTCTCAGCATGCTCAAGTATAACCTTCACTTTCCTGTAAATTGGTCAGAAACCATGGTTATGGCCAGAAATTTTGGCAGTGACGAACAAGCTTTTCATGTATTCTGTAGCTTCTGTGTTTTTATTTTTTGTTTGTTGTTTTTGAAAATTTTCAAGTTTCAAAAACTTTTATTGGCAGTAAATCAAATTTTTAATCTGGACTATGATTGTACTACATTATGTTTATACAGCACCGGCTTAAATACTAAATTCTACAAAGTAACATCAAATGTATTGTGTGCCTATCATTTGCACATAGATTGAGACAACATTTAACTTTTTTAATAACTACATACTTTCCTCACCTGTGCCCAGATGCATATTTTCTATATAAATCGTGTAAACCTCAGTAATGACAGTGCTTATAGTCTGTGGTTCCAAAGTATCCTCATGCAATCAAAAGTTAAAATACGGTATGAGCAAACTGCAACCATAAACCCATTAGGAAAGTGATTACTGAGGCCATAAATCAAAAATTGCTCAAAAACTTAAATACACCTTCTTTAAGTATACAGAGGAGTGTCCCCGCCGCCGCTGGTCATTGCCACCAATTTGAAATTTAAGGTACTTCTGCACTGGCTTTAGATTTAAGGCTCGGGAACATTGCTCTGTCTTTGAGGATCCACATTACAGCATTAGCATTAGTGTAAGCTAATGCTGCTTGCCTTAGCTTGCATTGCTGCTAGCAAAATACTGATTTGAGTGGATAATGTAAGCTAGCGCATTCAAACTTTAATGATGTCTCTGCCTGCATTCTGCTGATCTACTTGGATCAATTAATGCTGCAAATAAATGTAAATCTAGTTAACTTTAGCTTGCTAAAATTATTACTAACACAATACTATCTAAATTGAAATAATTAAAAAATGTAGCAATGTTTTCTAACTTTTTAAATTATTTACAAAGAACAGCGGTTTTCTAGATGTTACACAGAACAGCCTACTTTTAATTATACTTTGCTGTATTTGCAATAAAAGTATCATTACTTGTATACATACTTTTCATTCTTTCCTACTATATCCTGACCAGCCACAGTATTAAAATCACTCGTCTAATGATGTTAGGTACTAATTCTTGGTCACTGAAAAGTAAAACTACAAAGTCACTTTAAGGTTTAGATAGATAATGTCAGAGGTCAGAGTAGAGTGGCCAGACTGCTTTGATCTGAAATAAAGGCAAACATTCAAATGACCGCTTTCTACAATCAAGTGGTTGCCAGAAAACAACATCTCTGCTTATCAGAAGAGCATCTCTGAGCATACAACATGTTAAACCTTGGAGCAGATGGTGCCACTTCAGTCAGTTCGCTCCACTCAAATGACCACACAGTCACCAGATCTCAGACCAATGAACCAAACTGACCAAAATCCCCCTTGTTGAATCTATACAACAAAGAATTAAGGCGATTCAGAAGATACAGGGGATCCAAACTCTTACTAACAAGAAGTACATACTTAAGTGTTTAGTGAGTATATCAGGCTGTTAATGAAGTTTGCATTAACTGAGCTGTGAACCGAGTACCAACTTATTGTTTTGGTCTGTCAGAAACTTGCAAACTGACTAATTATGAACATAATCATAGCAACACTTCACAGGTACACACTGTATAACCAGAGTGTTACTGAGCATAAACTGCTTCCAGCTTGGAGGAATAAATCATCACCACCCCACCTGCTGCATCTACATCTGGTACTGGAACCGAACAAACTTGTGCAACACGCTCCCTGTCCAGCTGTCCACAGCTCATCCTTTCTGTACAGCCTACCTCAATGCAAGGCCAGCAAATAAGATTTTCAGTGTTATTATAGCTGTGTGGAAAATGTTGCTAAGTCATGTCAAAACTAAAGAAAGCGAATCTGCATAAAAACCACAAATACTCTAAGGATTTGTAATTCATTGAATATTTGTTTTGTATCTAAGAGGTTTAAAGAGCAGAACAATTCAGTATCAACTCATTTGTTGAACAACATTTCTTCAAGCTTCTTTCTGAAATTAAATTGCTGCTAGTGCTGAGTGCACTGCACTCTTGCTGGTTATCCAACTATTTCATTGCAGCTCCAAGCAAGCATTAAATAGACATACTGTGAGTCTTTTTGATTCTCAAGTGTAATGCTAATTATGCTGAAATATGAACAAAAAATATGTTTTAGTTTTTTTGGACAGTGTAAGATTGTGGTTCCAACACTGTGTGCTAAAGCAGACTGGTGTGGTCTATAAATATTCAAATATTATTTTAGATTTACTAAATGCATAGAAGGATAATTGTCTTCTGGACTGTAAGTGGCTCACACTAGCTGTGTGTTGAATGTGTTACATACATATCTGCTGGAAGAAAAAAAAACCTGAACCTCAAAGATCCAAGTCAAGTGGAACATATTTTTCGAAGGATGTTAAAGTTGTTCCCATAAGTGTTACAGGTTTCATCACAACGACAACAGTGACAAGACATATAGCATCTGAGAATCAAACTCAAAACACCACACCGCAGACTTACCGCCAAAATACATCTTGCATTAGTTATCAGCAGGCTTTTGAATCGCCATACAAACCTTTTATACGCATTCAGATGTTAAGTGAAGCATTTTTCTTCCAAAGCAGTTCAGAAACGAAACCAAAGCATTCTTCAGCGCAACCTCTTTATAGCTCAACTGCAGCTCAACAGCTTGCTTAGAAACATGAACCCATACCTGATTCCATGAACTCTTGGTTGAAGTTGTTCCACGCCTCTTTGCTCTTTTCCAGGTTCTCCTCCATGACCTTGATGTCAGCAAAAGGACAGTTGCATTCTGGGAAGCGAGGAGAGCACCGGCACCAGCAGTCATTGTTGCGACAGAGCAACTCGCCCTCCGAGTTGCATGCCACGTAGCTGAGGGCTGCCTCCACAAAACGCCCACGCAGAAACTCTGGCAGGACATCTTGTAATCCTGGAAAGAAAAGGAAGCACATGGTAAAGCATTTGGGATTTTTTTTTTTAGAATGCTCTTATTTTTGAACAAGCAGACTCTAAAAGAGTCATATTTTATTTTAGGCTATTTTTAAGGCTTCAAGTAAAAATACATTTTTAGCACTTGCGATTTCATTGAGAAGACTGTGAAGTAAAATTCTTGACATTTGGCATTTCTAACCCAGCTGATTTCTTGTAGGATTTTAAACAATTGTTAATTTCCTTTATCATACACTCAACAAAAATATAAACGCAACACCTTTGTTACTGCTCCCATTCCCCATGGGATGGACGTAGAGACCTAAAATTCATTCCAGATACACAATATAACCATCCCTCCCAAACAGTGGTCACAAATCAGTCCAAATGTGTGGTAGTGGG
>NW_005187478.1:1544284-1548770 GCF_000239375.1 Pundamilia nyererei | reverse complement strand
CTGGAATGAATTTTAGGTCTCTACGTCCATCCCATGGGGAATGGGAGCAGTAACAAAGGTGTTGCGTTTATATTTTTGTTGAGTGTATATAATATACTGAACAAAAATATAAACACAACACTTTTGTTTTTGCTCCCATTTTTCATGAGATGAACTTAAAGATCTGAAACATTTTCTACATACACAAAGGACCCATTACTATCAAATATTGTTCACAAATCTGGTTAAATCTGTGTTAATGAGAACCTCTCATTTGCCAAGATAATCCATCCCACCACCATGTCAAGGTGCTGATTAGACAGCATGTCTATTGCACAGGTGTGGCTTAGACTTTCCACAATAAAAGGCCACTCTGAAATATGCAGTCTGATCACACAGCACAATGCTACAGATGTCTAAAACCAGTCAGTATCTGGTGTGGCCACCATTTGCCTCACACAGTGCAACACATCTCCATTAGATGTGTTGCACTGTGTGAGGCAAATGGTGTGCAATGGGCATAGAGTTGATCAGGTTGTTGATTGAGGGCTGTGGAATGTTGGTCCACTGCTCTTCAATACTTGTGCAAAGTTGCTGAATATTGGCAGGAACTGGAACACGCTGTCATATACACCGAGCCGAGCATCCCAAACATGCTCAATGGGTGACATGTCTGGTGAGTATGCGGGCCATGCAAGAACTGGGATGTTTTCAGCTTCCAAGGAATTGTGTACAGAACCTTGCAATATGGGGCCGTGCATTATCATGCTGTAAAATGAGGTTATGGCCATGGATAAATGGCACAACAATGGTCATCAGGATCTCAACATGGTATCTCTGTGCATTCAAAATATCAACAATAAAATGCACTCGTGTTCACTGTCCATAACCCCACTGCCACCATGGGCCAGTAAATCCACAATGTTGACGTCAGCCAACCGCTCACCCACACGATGCAACACAAGCTGTCTGCCATCTGCCCTGAACAGTAAAAACATCTGTCAACAGAACACCTCTCCAACGTCCCAGACGCCATCAAATGTGAGCATTTGCCCACTCAAGTTGGTCACAATGACAAACTGGAGTCAGGTCCAGACCCCGATGAGGACAACGATCATGCAGATGAGCTTCTCTGAGACGGTTTCTGACAGTTTTTGCAGAAATTCTTTGGTTATGCAAACCGATTGTTGCTGCAGCTGTCCGGGTGGCTGGTCTCCACCTGGTCGACCATTCTGGAGGTGAACATGCTGGATGTGGAGGTCCTGGGCTGGTGTGGTCTGCAATTCTGAGGCCGGTTGGATGTACTGCCAAATTCTCTGAAACGCCTTTGAAGACAGCTTATGGCAGAGAAATTAACATTCATTTCACAGGCAACAGCTCTGGTAGACAATCCTGCAGTCAGCATGGCAACTGCACGCTCCCTCAAAAGCTGCGACATCTGTAGCATTGTATTGTGTGATCAAACTGCATATTTCAGAGTGGCCTTTTATTGTGGGCAGTCTAAGGCACACCTGTGCAATATTCATGCTTTCTAATCAGCACCTTGACATGCCACACCTGTGAGGTGGGATGATTATCTCGGCAAACGAGAAGTTCTCACTAAAACAGATTTAGACAGATTTGTGAACAATATTTGATAGTAATGGGTCCTTTGTGTATGTAGAAAATGTTTCAGATCTTTAAGTTCAGCTCATGAAAAATGAGCAAAACAAAAGTGTTGTGTTTATATTTTTGTTGAGTGTATATAGTAGACATAGCCTTAGGAGGATATGATCACGGTTTTCACAAACTACAAAGTAGTTTCAGCTATAACATCGATTCACAAGCTATAACACTGGAGCGATGCCTTGAAGTGAAGTGCCAATATTTTTGAATCAGCCACAATATTAGAACCACCAGCCCATTCTCATTGAGGTAATACCATTTTGTCAAAAAATACTGGTGTGGCCCATTTCCTTCCATTTTCTCTGCCATGATACACCGTTTTATGGCTTTAGTGAGACAGGCCAGGTACTTCCAATTCCTAACTTGTCAGTGATTGTGATTACTCTTGAGAATAGGTATATTTTACCCCAAAATAAGATTGTTTTATGGATCTAACGAAGCAGTTTTTAAACCTCATACCTTACCCAGGATATTTCACTAGTTAAATCTAATCAGTCTTAGGGGCCTAAACTTAACAAGAAAGTAAAAAGTGTGTAAAAAAACAACACAAATCTGTAAGAGAGGAAAGAAAGACAGAATGATCCCACACAGGTTTCCAAATCATGGTATCTTGGCTGACATACCTGCAACTTATACCACCACTAGTCCCTGAACCTACTAATGTAGGTCTCTAAGATCGGTTCACTTCTTAACGGTTGATATTGCTGGGACTAACTAGCACTGTATTACTACTTAGGATGGGAAGTCGTTGGAACCACTGTCAGATAATTGAATAATATTCTGCTGAATATAAAGTTCTGCTGGTAAACTTTGGGCCTTGGATTTCATGTGGTTGTTACTTTGAAATGTAGCATTTCAAAGTCGTTGCATATCAAGGACACTTGTTGACCTAGGCTACAAACAACAGACAGATTCCAAACTAATATGTCGGATATGACATAACAAGCACAATTCATAAAGACCCAAACCCACTGCCAAGATGCCTGACATCACAGATACACTCACAGAAATGTGTACCATTTTTGAGGCAGAGCTGTTTTGTAAATAAACCCAATTCCAAAAAGATTGGGTTTGTGTAAAAAGTAAATCAAAACACAATGTAGTGATTGGTAGAACTTAGAAACTTGTATTTATAACAACAGAACACAGAAAACATCAAATGTTTAAACAGAAATTTTGCTATTTTATGAAAAATCTTTTCATGAAAAATTCATGAAAAATTATTTTTTAATTTGATTGCACAAACAAACAAAAAGAAAAGACAGAAAAGGCTGAAAAAGAAGAAACAGTATGAAGAATATTTTGTCTGCTTTGCAGAAGATCAGTAACATTATTGGGTGTAAAAAGACTATCTTATAGAAGCAGTGTTTCTTAGAAGTAAAGATGTGCAAAGGTTTACCAATCTGCAAAAAAAGGCAAATAATTGTGGAACAATTTCAGTTTGTGTTCGCATCTACAGCACAAAGTGCATAAGAGAATCTGGAATAATCTCTGTGTGCAAGAGACAAAGCTGAAGGCTGAAAATCAGTAAATCAGTATGTAGATTCTTGTGATCTTTAGGCCACACATCTGAAAGCATATTGATTTGCTCTCCTGATATTTAGACTGTAGTATTGATATTTTAACCTTTTTCACTTAGAGTAAAGATACTCTAAGCGATCAGCGTGAGTAACAAGCAGAACAATTACATTCTCTTCCACTAGACTACCTGCTCTAATTAAATGGGTTGCCAACTGCAAGTAAAACAGAAGAAAACGAAGAAGAAGAATAACAATAGATAAATATTTGAAAAGAAAAAGTAGTCAGTCTGACCTGGGTCCTGGAGAAACTTGTGACCCAGTAGAAGGCAAAAAAGGTATACTGGGGAAAAACTGAGCTAATTCTGCTATGCCTGGTGCGCCGGGAAAAATGATCAAAATGCTTTTTGTGACATTTTTGTTTGGCGGTGTGCCGTGTGATTTTTCTAAGGTGAAATATATGCCGTGGCTCCAAAAGGTTGGGAAACACTATTCTAAACACATGTTGCCATGTTATCTACAAATACAGATTAAAGCTCACTCATGCAAAGTAGAAACTATATGTGAACATAATCCAGAAATGTTGCTGTCTTCTCTGGGCCAAAGCTCATTTGTGTATAAAGAGTCCAGGTGCTAAACTTTCCTGCCTACAGTCCAGACCTCTCACTAACTGGAAAGATTTGGTGCATCGTGAAAAAAAATGCAACAGAAGAAAAAAAGACTCTTGATCAGAGTACCAAATTTTTCAGAATTAAGTTGCACGTGGATTGTAATGTAGTGGCACATGCTTATATATAGTTAGAACATTAACTAACATACACTATGTTGACAAAAGTCACTCCTCTCAGTCTCTAAATTTAGATGTTTTCAGTCCCTTTGCTACAGGTGTATAAAATCAAGCACCTAATCATGCGGTTACAAACATTTGTGAAAAGAACTGGGTATTACAAAGAGCTCACTGAATTTGAACATGGTGCTCTAATAGCCTGCTAGCATTGCAACAACTCAGTCTGTGTTATTTTCTTTATCAACTCTAAGTTACTAACACTCTGCTGACTAAATAAATGCAGAGAATCCTCCTCGGGCATTAAGATAATCACAAAAACTGTGCCCCAGGATTTTCATGACTTGGGTTTCCATGCCCAAGCAGCTCCTGAAAGCGTCATGTAGGTGGCCTAGTAAATGTGTTCATGTACACATATGTATATACACAGTACAATATGAGCAATTGTATTAACCCAGTGAGATAAAGATGGTTATGTACTTGTTTTATTTTCAGTTGCAATTCCTAGTTATGATGACAAGTAGGGATGGGTACCGGTGTC
>NW_005187478.1:1541159-1543534 GCF_000239375.1 Pundamilia nyererei | reverse complement strand
AAAAAACAGCTGAACATGAGAGGTTTTTGGACCAATTTTGTGTTCTCCATTCTTTAAGCACCGGTTTGAGCACCGTTTAAGCACTGGCACCGTTTCAAAAGTACTGATTTGGCACCGGTATCGGATAAAACCTAAACGATACCCATCCCTAATGACAAGTCTTGACTGGGACGTATTTCAGAACTAATCATCAGTAGCAACTGTCACCTAGTCTATAATCACCAAAAAAAGCCCTACAGCCTCAGCCACATGCAGCTTGTTTGTTGCCTGCAGCTTTCACTATTTCTCAGCCTGATATTAAAAAGAATACTTAATTCAATAGTTATGGACGTGATGGATATGGAGCCTTATTTATGTGAGCAATCCAAATGTATTCTGCATGTCTTGTTTTGTTTTTCGCTCACCTTTCAAAATAATTAGTCTGCAGAAAGAAAAAATTTGGTATTTTATTAAAAGCTGCTTCTTCCTAAATGTTTTTTTTTTTGGTTGCTTCTTTTCCATATGAAAGTGTGGACCAGCCTTTCACAACGGTTTACAACGACTCAAAGCAATGGGCCAAATACCCCTTACTCCCAAGCCGCCTTCTAAAGGATATCCTAAGGGATGCTGTCAGATGCCTTCTGCAATATGGTTTCTTCCACCATTTGTTTCATTCCTTTTATAAAAGGAAGAATTAAAAAGTTGTTGATACAACTTCAAAAAAGCCTGAAAAAGTCTAATCAAAGTAGACTGTAATTGTGTTTTGTTTTGCAGTTTTGTGGCAGAGTTTTTAATTTCATTGAAATCTGTTTGGGTTCTTAGCTGTTGTCACACTAACAGTGGAATCCTGAGTGAATGTAAGCCATCGTTAACATAATCACATTACATTATTATTACTTTGCAATGCCATGCTTTTCCACCGACTGGTCTTCTAGTCTGGCATGATGTTGAAAGCCCAACTGGCAAATGAGAAAATTGCACAACCAATGTTACATAATCAACTACCTATAAGCCATTACACCTACACGAACACCTCTTACAAAACAAGTGTTTTTATGCTAAGAATGAAATGTTGCAGGATTTAAGATAGTTAATCATTTCAGATTGATGTTACACTAACTGAAGATTCAAATGCTCAGGCTGTGGGAAATACTGTCCGCCTTCATGTCCTTTAACAGCAGGGTACACGCTTGTTTCAATTTTGCTGCTTTTATTGTTGAAATTATTTTAAATTCTAGGGGTATGCTAATTATGGTGCTGTTTCATGGGTGCACAGCCTATTAAAAATCAAAAAGCTCACGTGTGATATTTAGAGAGCAGCATCATCCCGTAGAAACTAGCAGGCAGCTTTCTTTGTGGCGCTCATGCTGCTTCTCTGAATCTGCCTCCCTGTCTGTCGCTCTAATAATCATCAATTTGTTGTGTCAAAAGCTTCCTCTCTCCTCGCTTCAGAAGCTCATTCTGGAGGATTTTCAACAGCCAAGTCAATCCCGCTGTGCCCTGCTATGAATATGCATGTCTCTTCTTTGGTATTTACTCTTTCAATGGCTTGGAAAGAGATGTAATTAGTCACATTTTTCCTCTTCCATGATTTGGCAGGTGTTTTGAGGTCTTTGTGTGTGTGGGGGTGTGTGTGTGTCTGTGTTTGTGTGTGTGTTTGTGCTTGTTCCAAATCTGGACGGGGCTTCTTCAGTTTAGGAGACAGCTAAATAACACAAATAACACACGTTCCATCACCAGCCACTAAAACACTTTGTCTCTATTCCACCTCACTCTTTGTTGCTCTGTTTTTCCACTTTGCTTCTTCTTGTTTTTTGTGCTTCATTCTTTAGCTGGAGTAACAGAATAACACTGGGAAAGTTGTTGTTTAAGAATTATTATCCAAGTAAATATTGGAATTAAAGAATCAGATCACCTTTTTAAACGTTTCATTTAATTAGAAATACTGTAAAAAAAAAAAAAGAAAAAAAAAGAGAAGCTCTTTTTGTCATATTAGAACAATGCTGACAACACAGATACACAGTGCAACAATATCCTCTTTAAACCACAGGGAGTCTCTCCCATGTATTCCTGCTCTGTATCAGAAAACCTCCCAGCAGATTATGAAGTTTCAAGTATTATAAATATATAGCCAAGTACTTTTCTGTTTACTGGTTCTTTTCAATTTTACTCAGTAATGCATTGACATTACCCAAAATGAAATGTAAACATGTCATTATGCAAAACGCATTATAGCCCCATCTAAACATTCCTTCTTAACATGAGCTTTGTGTTTTGCAACAAGATGAATATTTAAAACAAATTAATAATAAAATATTTTGCGGAGAAAAGTGCATTTTTACACCAGATTAACCTGTTTCCCTTCTGAAGAATGCAAACAACTGTGTCATTAATTG
>NW_005187478.1:1539160-1540896 GCF_000239375.1 Pundamilia nyererei | reverse complement strand
AAATGAGAATCTTTACCACCTGCTGCAACCAATTTGTAGGATGGTCATGCAGAAAGAGGTGTGTTAAGTAATACGCAATAAAAAACTTGAAGTGACACACTTCCAAAGTGTCGCTGGGCATTTCAGCACCAATAGGCTGCCCAGAGATTTTGTACCAGTCTACCGCTTTTGTGCAGCCATCACATATTAGTACTTTTTATATGCAACATAATAAAACTGTTGAGTGAAAATGAAGACAACTAATTCAGCACGGCTGTTAGGCAGTGACTGCTCCTCCTCTCACCTTGATGCTTTTCACATTTGAAATGCATGTTGTTATTGAAGGGGCACATTAGCTTCCAGCAACTTCAGTGAAAGAGGTTGCCTTGATCATCATGCAGCTCACATCTGCTGATCCAATGCGAATAAAAACACGAACACTTTAATTTGTCACATAGAGTGTCTAGGCCGAATATTAGTCCCCATTTGGCATTTCATATCATTTAAAGCCCCAGCGATGTAATTAAACCTGTATGAATGTCACTGAGGTGGGATGACATGGCAGACTTATTTTGGTTAAAAGGGGCCATCAATGTGACTTTTTCTGAATTGTCAAATAAACTCAGAAAGGAGGATTAGCTGAAAAGGAGTCACATCCTCTGACATTTGAATGGAAGCTGAAATGAAAGCCTTTTCACCATCTAGTCAATCAAATGAAAGTGCATCTCCTGGCTCTCAACTTTTAAAGAACTTGGAAAACAGACTTGTTTTCCCATTAACCCTCCGAGGCCTGAGCCATCATCCCAACTATATCTCTGTCTCTAACCCTACTCAGTCAGGATGTGTTTGTTTCTCGGCCATCGTAGGTTGTAACCCTAAACCCTACACTAACCCATCTTGAAAAAAAAATCATTTTCAATGTGTAACTGTTATATAGATTATTTTGTTTTGTTATCTGATTTCCAAGACTTTAAAAATCAACTGAATAAAAAAGAGAGAAAGGGAGAGAGGTTATAATCCATTTTTTTGAGTTTCCTGGTTACATTTTGTACATGTTAATAAAATCTGAGCCATTTTCACAGATGATGACTGCAGACGACTGTAGGAAAAATCAGGTCACACTGTGACAAGTTATTTGGGGAATCTTAAACCTGTCAAACTGCATATGTCATATTTGTGTATGGTTTTTATGTGGAGCAGTTGTGACAGAGTTCAAAGGAAACCCTGAAACTCTTTTATGTGTGTTCCAACTACCTTTGTCCAGGTTCCCATAGAGACAGGCACCCGGTGTTCTTTGAAGGGTCATGGAGGAGAAACGGTGAAATAGTAAAACAGCACAGGAGTGATCATAGATGGTACACAAAAAGAACAGAGGTCATAAAGAGGTCAGAAGGTGCCTTGAGAGATGGTGCCCGGATACAGATATGAGATTCATAGCTGCTGCACACCACAGTGTTGGAGGGGCTTGCACTGTTGCCTTACAGCGAGAAGGTAATCCCTGTGGGGCCTTTTTTATGTATAGTTGCCTGTATGGCTTTCCTTCAGGTAATCTCGCTTCAGTAAGTTTATGAAGACACCTGAAAGCCCATGCCCCTGCATATGGGAAACACATGCTAATTTCAATTTTATCACAACAACAACGCCTCAAGTTGCTTTGTATTGTAAGGTAGATCCTACTATAATACATACAGAGAAAACCCAGCAATCATATGACCCCCTATGAGCAAGCACTTTGGTGACAGTGAGAAGGAAAAACT
>NW_005187478.1:1532902-1539108 GCF_000239375.1 Pundamilia nyererei | reverse complement strand
CTTGCAATAAGCAAGTTTTGTGCTCTAAGTGTTAATTAGTGTTGAATTATCATCCATAATTATAACTGGTCGTGGTAGAGATTTATTTATGATATCACAGTGAGGATAGTGTTGATGGTTAGGCTTTAATAGTTATGCACAGTCATATAATCAAGTTCTTGCCAGTTTCATCTCCAATAAAATACTTTTTTAACAGCTGGTGTGTTTTGATGTCTTTGATAAAACAGGATATGATTCTGTGTGATAGCAGATGTTTTCGTCCAAACACAACCAAAGTGTTTTCGCTCTATTCTTTTCACTCTAAAATAATAATTAAGGGTTAGAATGTCAGATACATTCAAAATAGCGCCGTAGCGCAACATTTGGTATTGTGACTTATTATGAGGGAACAAGCTCCATTCTACATTCTTCTATATCAACAGCACAGCAGTGCAGAGGTTAGCACTGTTACCTCATAGCTAGGGCCTTTGTTCTACCTGTGCTGAGTGGATTTTCTGTGGGTGCATGTTAGGTTAATTGATGGTTCGAAGTTAGCTGTAGGTACATTTTGGAAGTCTACGTGAAGGTACAAAATTATTTGCCTTAACTACAAACTACAAGGATCCAAATAAGTATCCTCTGTCAAGAGTACCTTAGAGGGTACAGCTCCAGTGGGAAGCTGTTTTTACCCCTTAAATTATATTTAGGTATTTTAATTTCTGTGAGAGTAATAAGCAGGACAGAGAGGAAAGCATCTTAGAAGACAGGGTGTAAATGTGATATGAAGTGCCCACTCTGATACTGCATTTTAATAAATATCAGAGTTGGTACCTTGCATGAGTTTCCAGTAGTACTGCAGTGGGTAACTTTTTTGACAGTTATTAATGGTAATGTGGTAAAAAATTCAGAAAATAACAGAAAATGCTGATGTGATGATGAAGAACGGCAAAACAGAAAATAGTTCCTTGCTACTATGTCACCAGGTTGGTTGTTTCTTTTGTATTCCACATTGATTTATAGTCTGTTTTACATTGAAATCTAACACTGTTGTCATTTTATTAATTAAATGTTGCTCTGAGAAGGGCGTATTAAGACATTCATTTCATCACTTAATGATTTAAATAATCATCAGTCCGTCGAAGTGAGTGTTACAAAGTTAATTTGCATACAGATATTACACCAAGTTTTAAGCTTTGAACGGAGAGCTGGTTGTAACTTGCCTTTTGATCATTTTGTTATTCTGACAGATTATGGATGAAAAGCCTTATCTGTATTGACTTGACCTTTATGATTTGCAGTTTTGGCTAAAAACTGTGATAATATAAGACTGTCATTCGTTGCTTTTTGTTTTCAGCTTTCAGCTATTTTATCACACCTGGTTCCAGTCACCACCATGAATATCAGAAAAAAACTGTGGGTGTCTCTTTTTGATGTGGGCTTTTAGGGTCATTACCCAGGAGGCTTTACTTCCATCCAGCCGCAGATTTAGATCCCCCTAGTAGACCAAAAATAGCAGACCCATGGTTCCCTCTCTATCTCTCAATCTCCTGCAGAGAGCACACTTTCCATTTTGGGCAATTTGAAGCTCTTAAGCCTCCACCATTATCACTACCCCTCTTTTATCAGTGTGTGTGTGTGTGTGTGTGTGTGTGTGTGTGTGTGTGTGTGTGTGTGTGTGTGTGTGTTCTTTCTAAGCCTTTGCTTTGGTGAGAGCTTGGTCCAATACACTGGAATGCACTCGTGGCTGAAGAGGAGATGGTGTTGTACCCTTGGATTGTGCTCCTGCTCTCATGACCTCAGGATTCAGGCAGTCCTGCTTTAATGCACAGTAGAGTAAAGGCCCTTTCATGCAGGAAGCCACATGCACTGTGCTCCAAAACCCATTGTTTTCCAAGGCTTGCACCTGTACAGCATCTAGTAAAGCACAGCGCAGTGTGACGTACATTCATGCAAATGTACATCACATCAGTCTACTAAGGCTTTAATGGGCTGGTATAGATGCTGCTGTATAGTATGTAACACCATAGCCCTGTAGGCCAATTGTCTAGTTCTACAATATAGTTCATTACCTTTATAGTTGAAATGACAAAAAATCCATTGTCCTGACTTAATTTGGATGTCCAAGAAGCTGTTTTCAAAAGAATAGCTTGCACCTTGCAATATAAAAGCAGAAATGCAAAAGATCCTTAAGAAATTTTATTTGACTCTGATGTGGTGCTCCTTTATTTTAGTGTGCATCTTAAAATTGACTTTAGCCCACCTTAAAAGGATCAAACTGAAGGTTTTCTTACAGCTCCCATAGCATTATAATCTGAATATCACAGAAAATCTATGGATAGAACTCTCAAAAGAGCAGGGCATGCATGGTAAAAGGAGAATCGCACTGAATTAGAAGACATTGGCAATAATACCAGTTTAAACTTCCCACCCTAGTCTTGTAGCTGTAAATTTAAAAAAAGAAAAAGGCTTTCTTTTTTGCCATGTTTGTTTTGAACACTTAAAAGTTGCACATTTAAAAAAAGTAAAGCTCAACAATGTGGATGTATGTAAAAGGCAGGGCAGTAAGGCTGGGAATAGATGAGGGCTTGTTGTCAAGTGAGTTAGATCTAATAGATGTTTCACTTAAAAGGAAAAAATGTCTCCAGAGTTGCAAGTACTTTTTCAAAGCATGAAGTGTCATTTGGCTCTTTCCTTTTACCTTGTGCTCTCTGTTTAAACAACTTTTACATTTGAGACTGCCATTTAGAGCTTTAATGTCAGCCGCTGATGAGAGATTTGGCAAATGACTAGCATGCTATGTTATATAGTGACAGCTGGTGTGCTGAGAATTTGTTTCAGTGACTGCCCAGACTTAGGCCTGAGCAGAGGGAGGCACTTGACAGACCTCTCACCCTGCAGGAGCTCACAAGAGTAATACTGCATCTGTCCCCAGGCCCTGCTCCCACTATTGATGCAATTCCAACAGAGTTCTAAAGGCCTGTTTGGGGTGCTGTGAAGGGGATCGGTTAGAGGTTTTCTTGGAGTTTGTCTCAGAAGGCTACCCAGCAGCTGTCAGCAGGCAATGGTGTCATTTCTGACCAAAGAATGAGGCCTGCAGCTTCATCTTTGTGCTGTTATTATAACATTTTTCTTACCAATACAGTAAGGACCTACTTAGAGTGTGATACACTAGGGACAAGCTGATATCATGTTCCAGGTATATTTGTGTTATATAACTACTTTCATGATGAAGATCCTAATCAGACGGGGAAAAAACTCCAAACAAACAAAAATAGTAGTAGAGATAATTTTTTAGGTTAGAATTGGACTATGTAAGGTTTGATTCAGGTATTATTGGGTCAGGAACTGAGTCCATGTTAAAATGAACTTATATTTAGGAGATCATGATGATAATCTATCATAATGACATAGGAGAAGGAAAATGTCATGCTGTGACCAAGGGACCTCTAGCCCTCTGAGGTCTGACTCATCATCAGTGATGACCTCAACCTGAACCCTAAGGGTATTATTTAAATGTGTAATTATTATTAAAATGTTCTACCAAATCTTGACAACAAGACAAAACAAGTAATATAAAAGTAATAACAGATAAAAAAAATCTAGCTTTTTTTCCCCCAAAGAATCTTTTCTTATGCCTTCCTCCACAGTATGGGGTTAGGTAAGGTTACCACCATGACCACAGCCTGGAAATGATAAAAGCTAGAATGCTTTAGAGCCTATGGACAGAACCACAGATTCTTCTCTATATAGCTGGTGGTTAATAGATAAGACAAATACAATCTGCAGGGGAATGTGGAAATAGAACAGAAAATAGGGGCAAGGTTACAGCAAAGCCATAAAATGGTAGTGGTTGATGCAAAAGTCCTTTGAGTCTAAAATCCTGGCTGCAAATGAACTGGCTGTTTTTACTCTCTGGCATCACTTCTGTGTGTTGAGCCCCTAAAAGACCTGCAGGAGGTCTCAAAGGATGACTAAAGTGGCAATTGTGTACATGCCAGTGCAGAACAGAGGCCGAGGTCTGGTAAATTTACAAAGTAGGCTTTGTTCTTTCTAGCCAAAAATGTAACAAAGCTTGTTGTTACAGCTTAATGCCTTTGGGTAGTCTTTTAATCAGCTCAGTGCCATTAGAAATTTTGCCCATGTGGACAATGAGCCTTGCTATTTACAGACGATTTTAACATTCAGTGCTACTATAGAAACTTGTACATGCTATATGAAGCCATGCAGATAAATGTGCCCCCCTTGCCAGGCTCCCAACTTCTTAACAATCACATTGAGTGACAGTGTCTATGTCCAATAAAAAAAATGTTCACAAGGTTTCCTTTTTTTAGTGGCCACAATCCAAATCTCTCCCTAACCTGAACAACCTGAACCAAACATTTTAAAGACTAAAATTCAATCTAAACATCACAGTGGCCCCTGGTCACGACCCCTCATGGTTGCAGTTGCCACTGGATTCAATTCTAACCAAAATTAAGTGTTTTATTTGCTGAAATGTAAACCATATTTATTCTGTAATAAAACAAAAACTCTTAAATATTCTGGATAATGAAATATACATTCAATATGGGAGTGAAAAGATGTGTGGCTGAAAAATGTAATTTTCCTGGTTATTTTTCCTTGACCTCGGTGGAAAATGTCACAAGGTCAAGAACAGATGTGTGAAAACTCATAAGGACCGGAGAAAAGAGAAGCTCAATGCTCAGAGAAGCAAACTGCACTTCCACTAGATTCCTTAATAGATGAGCTGAGGTGTTGAAACTACATTTTCCAGGTAGTGCACTACAAAATGTGCTTATAACTGCCATGTCATGTTGTTTTATTCAGGTCATATAAAGGAGAACCACCGGTGAAAAATATGAAGAGGAGGGTGAGACGGGAGGTAAGTGACCCATGTTGTAGGTGACGTCAGACGCTGAAGATTTGGCAGAAAAAAAGCGAATGGTAGGGTAGAATTTAACAAAGTTTCTTTAAGCTTCAGTATTGCCAAATAAACTAATCAATTGTCATATAACTAACAACATCTGTCCAATCATCTCTAACACCCTGGAGGACAACGGGGAGAGTTTAGACGCTCTCCAAGATTACATCGACCGGTGCTTCCAAGATTTAGTAATGAAGAAGGCTCAGAGTGCATCCTCCCCGGCCAAAATTGAGACACCGTCGTCAAAGAGATGTCGCCCGGCAGACTCCCCCGGCACAACATCGCCTGCCGGCAAAGATAAAGCAGACATCCTGGAGTCAATTGACAAGCGATTGGCCAGTTTCGATGCGAGGCTGTCCCTGGTGGAGATTTTACACCGGGAATTTAAATCTCTGAGAGAATCCCTGGACTTCAACCAGCAGCAGATGGAAACGCTCGCTGCTGAAACTGCCACGCTACAGGAGTCGGTCAAATCTCTCACCGATAACGTGACCCAGTTAAACATAGAAAATAAAAAAAATAAAAGAATCTGCTATTGACCTATAAGCCCGTAGCATGCGAGACAACCTTGTGTTTTCTGGTATTCCAGAATCTGCCGGAGAGGACACGGAAGCAACGATGAAAAGCTTCATTAAAACCCACCTGAAGCTGCCGTTGGACACCGTAAAGAACATCGACTTCGAAAGAGTACATCGCTTGGGGGCTGTGAGGTCGCCGACTGGGAGACCACGTCTAATTGTTCAAAAGCAATTTGGCCAATTCAAACAGAAGGAACAGGTGAAGAGTTGCGGCAGGGAGCTGAAAGGAATGGACTTCAGCGTGAATGACCAGTTCCCCAAAGAGATCCTGGAACGACACAAGGCCCTGTTCCTAGTTTGACGTAGCTTCATCCAGAGAGGCTCCCGCGCTGTCATCGCCGTGGACCGGCTCTATGTGGACGGACAGCTCTACCGTGACCCCGGCACCACTCCGTGGTTATATTGACTGCACTCCAGATAAGAACCTGCTACACTCTTTTCTGATTCATTCACACTTTCTCCTTTAACATGGGTTTAACCTTGTAATATCAGTATGATGTCATAGCCGATATAACACCGTCACCCTCCGTCATTGCTTTAATTGGAATGTTTCCGTTTCTTTTCTTTTTTGTTGTCGCTCACCGTTTCTTTCTTTCTCTTTTCTTTTACTGCTGTGATCAACTACTTCCCCACTCACCTACAAACAACACCCTCTATTTCTGCATATTCACACACCACGATCACGCAAACACACGCGCTCAACGGCACCACATTTACAACAGCCT
>NW_005187478.1:1518083-1525908 GCF_000239375.1 Pundamilia nyererei | reverse complement strand
GATGATAAAACTGTTCAGTGGTTTCAGTATGTGGCTGGCTGAAGTCTTTTGAAGGTCAGTCCTGTGGATTTGGGAAGCTGCTTATTTTGTTGCCAGAGAGCAGCATCACTGCAGGTCCTAATAAATATTTCGTAAGAAGTAGCCAGGCTGCCCTACTTCAGCGAGGTATGACATAAATGGCATGGATCTGTAGTCTCAGAGTTCCTTTTTCGACGAGCACCCGACCTACACTTGCCTCAGGGTGAAGTCTGAGCTCTACAGAATTCTTCCCAGTGAGTTCATGTATATACTCACACTGGGCATTGTGTCGAGAGCGGGGTTGCTTTACTTAGTTTTGTGAGAAAAGATTATATAAACTAAAGCTTGGCAAAGCCGACTTATGCACTTGTTTCTGTATTTTGAGTCCCCCTATCTCCCCACACAGTCCAATGTATTGTTATCAGACTTACTTTTTTTGACTCTTGATGTACTGTTGATCCACTCACACTCAAGCACACCACCCACACTTGCTCACAAATATGCATCTTCATATATACAATGGACCTGTGCAGATAATAACCTAGCAGGTTTAATTTTGCAGTCAGAAAACCTGGCAAAAACATTCAATAAAAATAATGATGATTTTGCAGCTCCACTTCAAAGCAACACTCTGATTTGAGACAAAAGTCAGGCTGTTTTCATCAACAGTTACTGATGAGAAAAGGGTAACCACTGCTGGCATCAATGAAGGCTGAATTTATTGCATAGAAACCCCACCACCACCACCACCCACAAACACACACACACAGACACACACACACACACACACACACACACACAGGAACACAGCCGAAAGATACAAAATATAAGCAAACAGGCATGCAATCGGAGTCAGAGATCAGGGAGTGAAATGCTGAAACAGTTGGGGAATAGAATAATAGAAAAAGAGGGTTTCTTCTGGCCTGAAGATTATACAGCACAGAGCTTTTGAGCTGCTACCTTATCACCATAGCATAATGCTTCTGTCCTATTTGTTCTTTAGTGATTTATGTGTCCAGCAGGGCCTCAAACTCAAAGAGACTGTGTAGTTAGAGTGGTTCATCCTATTATAATGGAGTGGATGTTGTGGGATATACATCCTGCATAGAGAGACAACATTCATTCATTCTGTTTCTTCTGTAATTAAAGACTATATACCTAAATCTTGACTTTACTTAGTGCTAGAAAAGCCAGCAACACATTCAACAGAATGCCATAATGTTTATCAACTGGCCTCTTGGGACAAGAGGTTTTGAAGTGCAAGAAATGAATGCCATCAATCTAACCGACTGGAATTTTGATAAAAGTTACTCTTGCTCATTGCTGTGGTTCTCAATTTCCAGAGCAAGCACATCATGCATTACGCCATTAGTAAATAGAATGACGACTTTTAGCAGTGACATCACTATATGGAATTGATAGGCTGCATTTGAGAAATTCAATAGCTGAGATACAATCAATATAAAACCAATGTTTTAATGTGGCCATGAAGAAGACTTCCCAGGGACTGATCTTGACTTATCCGACCACACCATGTCCTTACCACAATTTAAGGGAGTTTGCCCTCTCTTAGAGGAGAATTATGTACTGACTATTCTGTGCACCAATCAAACTATTCATTTGTATCAACATAAGCATTACAATTTAAGAAAAACTGCTTGCCTGTATTTCTGTTTTACATTTGTTTAAATTACGCTTATCCCGCCCTAGTGACAGTCAACAGATTTAGCAGTTCATGTATAAGTAAGAGTTTGTTTTTAGCAAGGTTTTAGCAATGACACGATTTGTCTTAAAATTTTGCCTTTGTACAACATTTCGAATCAAACATTCAAGAGGTAATTGTAGTGCAGACTTTCAACTTTAATTCAAGTGATATAGCATTCTATTGCATTAACTGGTTTTTACACGTAGCCCCCCACATTTTCAGAGGCTCAAAAATGATTGGCAAAGCAGCTTAATGACCAACTGAGACCTTTTTCCTTATCATTCAAAAATAAACTAAAAATAAACTATGCCATTAAGAACTAGTTTGTTTACAACTGGCTTACAATATTTTCACTGTTCATTTCTACCTGCATGTATCAACTGTCCACAGTTCATTTATACATTTATGGAACACCTCTCAATATTGTACTGTCTAATATGAGATGTTAGACAGAGTTTCTGCTCTGACTCCAAACCTTTTAAAAACTTTGTAAATGCACCATCGGAGCCCTATCCAGTGGTGATAACACTTGAAAAGCAGAATGTACACTGACTGAATCCCAGCAACACAGTTGCCTTTGGCATGGCATCAGAACTACGATGAAATGTTAAAGGTTAAAGTGGTACTCCAAGAGAAGTGGTGCTTTGTCAGCCTTGACTAGAGAGAAAGACTCAAATGGGGGATGGTTGGATTTGTTGAATGCAGTGCATAATCATACAGACCAAAAGTGACCACACCATCACAAGATCTAAATGTCATGCTTTGTTCACTGTACAAAAACAATGTTCAACCCTCTGCTTTGCATCTTTGTGGAGAAGGACAGAAAGAGTCAGACCACACTACGATAAAAAGCCCAAACACACTTCCAAACTACTACAGAACTACTTAAAGACCAAAGAAGACAAAAGAGTTCTGACTCTCAGTGAGTTTCCTCCATCATCACTTGATCTAAACCACACTGAACATTTATGGGGCACTTGAAGATGGAGAACCACGTCATGAGTTATCAGGTTCAGACAAATTGGTGGATTCCATGTATGTTGAGTACTGCTGTGCCATTAAAGCAAGAAGAGAGGCAGAGTAAGATATTTACGAAACGATATGATAAGGCTGATGTTCTCAGATCATCTGTATAATTAACAACCAATTTTCTTGCAGTGTCACAAGGAAAAGCATACCAGATGCATGTTCTTATATGGATAAACAAATGTTCCAATGCAGAAGTTAAGTGATTTGAAGCTTTCAGAGATCAGCCCTAAAAAATATCTAACATCTACACTCATTTCTCTACGACACTTTCCTAATGACTTTATAATAAGCTCAACCTCTAGTAGCAGGTTGTACTGCTAGCTAGTAGTTTATTGGTTGCAGATAATACCACATAATGCTTATTTTGTAAATTAGAGTTCATTGGAATCAAAAATGAGAACAAATCCAGGTACTCATTAGTTTACAACTTCTCCTTCAAGTGACAAAGCCAGTGAGCATCCCTTGATTACACTTTCAGATTCTATATGTTGTACACAACAGTGGGACACATTACATATAATGTTTCCCCAATAGCACACACAAATGTTGACCACTACTGCATGGCCACCCTGCCAGGCAGTATCATGCTAGTGTTTGCAGTTTAACAAACTTCACTGTAGTCACTCAAGTTACACAAATACAATTGAAACTGTTCTCACCCAAAGTTAACTGCAAAGAAATACTTGTTCTGACATCATAAAGATAAGTAAACGTGTCTGCTTAACCATCAAATTTAGCCTTTATAGGTGGGTGATTTAACCAATTTCATTTCTGTGTGCAAACAAAATGGCAATTAGCCTAAACAGGCACTTTTCCCTTGATAATTATCTTTCCCTGTCAGGAGAAACAGCAGGAGTGGAGTGCATAAACTAAGAGTAGTATGATTAACGAAAACACTATCAAAGAAAGCCCCTTCAATATTCCTGCAAGTATAAGCTACATGCATATTGAAAGAATCCTTTGTCTGCTCACCTTTGATCCAGGTAGATGTGTATGAAACAAAAACAGAATTGCGATGGAGAATGGGCGTCAAATTTATTTAAAATGCTCATCTATGCCTTTTAATTACCTGACCCGACTGAACTCTTTAGATGCTCATCAAAAGATTCTGCTTTATTAATGGATATATCATTTTATGTGTTCTAATGTGCATTTGTATGTTTCCATATCTCGAAATATTAGCGCTTAACATTTTTCAGTGACTATTTTAAAGTAGTATTCTTTTCTTTCTAAACACTACACACTATTAAGCATTAAAGTTTTCAATATACAATATAAAGCACCTTGAGGCAGCTGTTTTTTTTATTTGGCACTATATAAATAAAAATGCATTGAATTGAATTAAATTAGTGCTATTTAATATTTTGTTCATCATTTATAAATCACTACTCCTCCTTAGTTGGTCATTTAAAAACATGGATATACAATTTATATACAGTCAAGTATATAGTTACTATGTTTTCAAATTGTATGTATTTTTATACTTTATACCTGATAGTTACACATTATTCAATGTACTCTTTAACAAAAGTGTAAAACAACACTTTTGCACACTATTCCAGGAATAACTGCGCTGGATTTATCTTGGGTTCAGCTGAGTTTAGCTAGCGCAGCTCTATATGTTCTCTATTCTCCATAGTCTCTGTTGATGTGTTTGGATCACAGTCTCTGTTTTCCCCCATTTTAACAGGTGAACTTAACTTTACTTTACATATTTACTGCTATAATGGCCTGTTTTAAACCTGTGGTTAATATAGCATATTTCAATAATAATAAACTGAACAGGAATTTTCTAAATTAAGCTTTCTTTGCTTTTGTTGCTAGGTTACGGTTGTCCTGTGTAAAAGTTGCAGTGCGAACAGCTGCAGCGGCTGTCTATTAAGCTAAACACATACGCAATATATCTGTTAAAATACTTATTGTGATAAAAAGTTAGACTACCCTGAGTATTGCTGCAGTAACATAATGTAGCATAAATGTAAGGATTAACTAATGTTTTAAAGTAGCATATTAAGCATTTGTTTTATCTTAATTATGGTAGTTGCATACTGGTATTTCCTGATTTCATGCAAAACAGCCGTGTTTTATAAAGGCTGGAGTTTTGAGATTCTGTGGAAATGCCACATGCTTTGGGATTCTCCGTGACAATGGACATAACAACCCTCCCATGAACCTGGTTACCTCCTTACCCTGAGGTGCTGGTTTAAGTGTTCATTGTGCTGGAAAAGAAGACAATCCAGTACTTTGTTCATTTCAGTTCAACTGCGTGAACGCACAAAGCCAGAGAGCTTGACTTCTTCATTCAATTCACAGACACTTGGTAACTGAATCTGACTGGGCACTTGCATGTTTTAAAAGCTAAAGCTAGCTAACTTAGCAAGGGAAAGCTTACCGAGGAATTCCAAATCCCAGTAAAGACGTTTTCCTGTGTTGGCAGATTAATATGATGCACACTTGGTATTTACACTAGTTTATGAAATATTCACTACAGCTTTGTGAGAACCTTATTCATGTTTTCCATTAAATGAAGAAGCCTCAGTAACTGTAATATTAATATCTCTATCTGTAATATCTCTTCGTGTCTCTTTATCTCTTCAACCCTCTTAAAAACGCAGAACCTAGTCTTTCTTACATATCTGTAATTATTTGCATATAATGCAAATCTTGGAATAAATATTAATATTTTGTGCATCACATTGTCTTTTATTTGTTTCCTTTTTTCTGTTTTGAAGACAGCTTGAGACGTGTTTGAGTCTCAAGGTTCAGCTGACCTTTCACTTTCATTTGTTAATCTTTTGTAAGGCACAGACTCAAAATTAGTGGCAACAGGGTTTATGAAATATTGAATCCAAATTTGATAGTTTTAGTTTAAATTGTTGTCCATCAATATGTAGGGAGTGTTTTAGGTGAAAGGACCAATAGTGAGTGTCTGCAGTCTACTGTGAAACATGATGGAGGCTCTGTCATGGATTGGAGCTGCATTTCAGCCCATGGTGTCGGGGATCAGTGAAATTAGCAGAAAACTACCACCAGATTGTGATCCACCATGCAATTCCATCTGGCTTTATTTTTCATTATGACCTTAACAATCTTGAAGCACTGTGGGATCATGATCATTTACAGAAAACAGATCAAATGAAGCCAGCATCCAAGGATGAATTTTGAAATGGCTGTCAAGAAGCCTGTAGAGCTACTTAAAGAAATTAAAAGAAAGCTTGCCTAAGAAAATTGAAGCTGTGTTGAAGAATAAAGGAATAAAGGCAGTACAATTCTAACTTTCAAGCTAGTTTGAATTGTACAAACTCTGCTCTGCAAACTGATGCTGCACCAATTTGCATTCCACACACAAAATAAGTGTTGCTAATTGAGCCTTGTAGCAGTGGAGGCAAGAAAGGAATTCACTTATTGTCATATATTGTCATGTGTACTGTACTGTATCTAGAACCTATGTCATATAGACAGCTAGAGCTGGGCGATATGTTTTTTACGTAACAAGTCACGCGACGTGACGCTGCGGCTGTGATTGGTTCGGCTCTGCGCTACTTAGTTTGGATTGGCTGACCTTTTTTTAATTTAATTTAATTTAATTTTTTATTTTAAGAGGACAAGAGCGGCGAGGTCTATCGCGATAGCTTAATTTCTCTATCGAGTAAAAGTTATATCGCGATACATATCGTTATCGTTCTATCGCCCAGCTCTATAGACAGCCTATGTAAATGGCAGTATCAGAGTGCAGAATCTTTTTGTCATGTATTCATGTTCACTAAATGTTGTAACGCTGCATTTTTGACTATCTTTTCGAACCTCACATTTGTTCCAGACCTGTGCGTGCTGACTAAAGTTACTTCAGTAAACTGCACTGCAGTAAGGCGATCGGAATCTAAAGGTCACGTGATTGTTGATGCAACCTCCAACGTATGAAGGCACATGCACCGAGTCTCTGCCCATATTATTCTTCATGTATAATTTGTCGTATTGTGCAATTTAAAATGCAGAAAGTGTAATAGTGTTTTAGTTTTTTTTTCTAAACCTAATCTTGGATGTAATGGAAGTTATGTGTCATGGGACTAATGAACCTTGCAGATGCCATGAAGAAGTCCACACACAGTAAGGGGTCACTACCTAAGATGACACATGTACAAAGCCCCGCATCGTTTATTTGAACAGCAACATTTTTCATCAGTGTTTTAACATAGTCAAAAATTGCACTTAAAGAGTCATCTGAAGTTGGATTATTAAAAAATCAGACACAATCATGCAAACGAATCCTACATCATTATATCCAAATCTGTCAGCCTCCAGCACATGCACCAAAACATTTACAAAGGCCAGGTTATCACACTGCAAGTGAACATGTCTGACTTGCTGAATAGACTGTTTTCTCATGGTAAACAGCTGTCTTAACTTCTTTTTCCTAATTAAAGGAATGAGATATTGATCCTGTTATCTTTGGCAGAAAACTAGAAAACTGGAGTTGCTTTCTACCTTACTGTTGTATTTTTTCAACAATCACTCAAGTTGAAATCAACAGCCCCGTGTGTTTAGACACAAAAAATATATGTAGTGAAGTAGGGGTGGGCGATAGAAACGATATACGATAGAAACGATATAAATTTGGCCAACGACAGAGATTTAAACTATACCGCTCTATCGCGATAGCACATGTTGATGATGTCATCAAGCTGCGCCTGTTTTGGTCGAAAGCATCGCAGCAGCTACAACCATTATCATCTGCAAATTATGCCGGGCGTCAGTAACAGCAAAGAGATGAAGCACTTTTGAAATATGGGGAAAGCCAAAAACTGCGCTTCCTCCACTTCCGTAACATTGATTCATTAATGTTGAATTCTCTCACAGCTGCTCTATTCCCATGTTGTTGCAGTATATTAATAACTAATGAATTCCTGTTAACTTGTAACTCCGTTAAATTTAATAAATTCTGTTTTCATGGATGCATGGATGTTAAACTTAATTGTTACACCTGGTAAAGCAGCAACGCTCATGATTTAATTAAAGATGAAAGAATTTAGACCGTTTTTAACTCTCAGTGTTCGTTTGACTTTGGGACCTGAA
>NW_005187478.1:1516853-1517962 GCF_000239375.1 Pundamilia nyererei | reverse complement strand
GGTTCGAGGTCAGTAAGCACAACCAGAATTCATACATAAGGCACACTCTTGATTTTTGAGAAAATTAAAGGATTTTAAGTGTGCCTTACAGTGTGGAAAATACGTTTTACAGAAGAAAAGACTATATTGTGATACATATCGTTACCGCACGTGCTTCAAATTATATCGCGATATGGATTTTAGGCCATATCGCCCAGCCCTAGAGTGAAGACTAGATGTGAAATGTGACTACAGTTTCCTTCACTGTTCCAAATGTTTGGTGTTGAATAATGTCTAGGAAAGTGTTTTTGTTGAACATTATTATGACACCCATAAGATGAACTTTGACCTTTTGGATATGAAATTTCATTACCTTTTAGGCATTGAAATAATAGCACAAGAATTCACACAAGAAAAAAATAGTTTTTGGAGTTGAGTGATCTAATTCTCCTTTTTCCTCAAGTCCAAGTGAAACATACACTATATAGACAAAAAGAAGACTGAAAAGAAGAGGCCAAAAGTATTGGCCAACACCCCTCATGCTTTGAACTCTGGTGTTTTCAGTCACAATGCTACAGGTGTATAAAGTCGCGTGCCTAGCCATGCAGTCTGTGAAAGAGCTCACTGAATTTGAGCGTGACGCTGTAATAAAATACAATCACTGCAACAAGTCAGTTCATGTAATTTCATAGTCCATGTTCAACTGTAAATGCTATTACTGCAAAGTAGAAGTGTTTAGGAACCACAGCACAGACCATGTAAAGTTACAGAGCAGGGTCACTGCAGAGGCACACAGTGCATAAAATGCTCTGCTGACTCACAACCTGCAGATTTTAAACCTCCTCTGGCGTTAATATCAACACAAAAACAGTTGCTCTCCACAGCTGAGCAGCTTCTGTAGCTGTAATGTGTAGGTGGTACTTAGTCACAGTGATGTTTGACCACAAACTAAAAGCCATGGTTATCAGACATTAACTAAAGTGTGATCACAATCATTACACATTTAAAACCCTTCACAGGATGCCTACAGTTATAAAAATACCAAAACTGTTTAAAATTGTACATGAAAAGTGGTAGTGGTGTCCAATAGATGCCTTTAGCATTTTAGCATCTGGATAAAACACTAAATA
>NW_005187478.1:1512559-1515335 GCF_000239375.1 Pundamilia nyererei | reverse complement strand
CTCACAGTTGAAGTGTACCTCTGGTGCAAATTACTGACCTCTGTCATCATTTTAGGTGGGGGAACTTGCACAATCGGTGGCTGACTAAATACTTAGTTCAGCCCCCGAACTGATTTAAGTGGATGATAGGTTAAGAATTACTTAGTCAAACTGGTGTGTAGAACAGTTCATTCAAAACCTAAAAAGTAAGAGTACTCAAAACAGTAAGTATAAGTCAGCAAGATGATGACAACAAGCAAGGTAGGAACAAAAGACGAATAAAATGAAGGGGGGAAACCTTAAGGCATTAAAGCTTAAACAACACATCCATGACAGGTTATTTTAATCATGTAAAGCTCTAAATAGGACAGTTTACTGGAAGAGAAATACCAGCATAAATGTGACTTTTTATTAATCACCAATGGAAACTATAGTAATTTACTGTATCTACACATTTCATATGTTCAGACAAGACCTTAGCTTAAATAAAAGATATTTTAATAAACATAAACTTACAAAACACGAACAGAGAAAGTTCATGATGCGGGATGGAGCCAAAAAGAGTGCAACATTATATCCTCATCATCTTAGAGCCTAAGAACCCTCAGATGAGCTGCATCAGCTGATGACCCCCCTTAATTTTTAGCATGAGGATCAACAAGGAAACACTCCCAGTACAGAGGGATGAGTGTCATGATATTCACTAATAATTTGGTGATAAATATAAGCAAACAGTGTTTTACTTTACACATTAACACTTCAGCTTTACTTGTGAACTGAGTGCTCCAGGTAAGGAAAGGTTAGGCTGAGGTCAGTGTGGCCAGACATGCTCCATCTACAGCCTTGGTAAGATAACAGATTCTCTGTGAGCCTGAACGCCACTGAGGCAGAAACAGACATATAAACTACTGCAGCGTAAAGTAAAGGGTCATCCTGGCCAACTACTACAACACTGGAGGCGAAAGGCTTGGCATGGTGGTGGATGGAGGTGGCAGAAATGTGTGAGTTCAAGTGTGTGCGTACAAAAAGAAGAAAAAACTTATCCCATAAGTGGATCCTCCAGGGCAGAGGCTGTGTGTTTCCATGAATTTAAAACATAGTATATGGGGAAGTGTGTGTGTGTGTGTGTGTGTGTGTGTGTGTGTGTGTGTGTGTGTGTGTGTGTGTTGTGAGCCTTACCCTTTAGGTGGATCTTATTTTCCGGGCTGTGCACCAACACCGAGCTAACTGAATCCAAGCTGTCGTAGTTACTGCAGCCGAGAGGGCCTGTCCTTGTTTCGGTTACCTAGGAAATACAGGAGGGATAGCTCTGTTTACTTCAACAGCTACCTCATCCACTATTTAGTGGATGAGGTAGCTGTTTGTTTCTCTTTCTGGCAGTCATGTACACAGCTGTAGCAGGTGAAGTGTGTGAAGGCAGGCAGAATACTGGATGTGGCAGAGCCCTCTGACAGCAGAGAAACTGTCACCATCTTTGGCTTCACTCGTACACCTGCAGACACAGCTGTGTGCAACGTGAGGGCTTTCTTCAAAGAATGGTGGAAAATATGTGAAGAAAAGTAAAAAGTTAACAGACGCAGATACTTGTGAAGGACTCACAAAATCAAATATTGAAAGGTAGGCTGTTAAGCAGCTGTTTTTAGTAGAGGCAATAAGCATGGTAATGACCACTTTTACATGTTAGTGTTCTTAAATCATCAAAATCTGCAAATTTCTTAAATATTACACTAAGATGTTTATTACTTTTATGACTATAATTATTCCTATTAGCAGAAATCATGATATTTGTTGTTCCATTGAATTATTACAAATGCATCTTACTTAAAATGTTCATATAATCTGCTGATTTGTTTCAGCCTATATTTTTATCACAGCGTCACAGACAGGAACCCCACAAATTTAACAATATGTCTGTAATTCTACTTCATTATTAATTTTAGATACTTTGTGGTATGTATTTAAGAATATTTACCATGTAGTCTCTCTTATTATTAGGGTTTAAAAACATATTTCTATTCACAAGTTAAAATAAATAAATACATATAATTTATCTTGGCTTTAGAATAACTGTGAAACACATTTCCCTTAAGATTCAAGGCAGCAGGCTTTAGACAGCTGTAATGTTTAAGTGTGACCAATGATAATGCTGCATCTGTTACAGCAGCAAAACACTCAAGAGATAACATGCAAGAACTGTAATTTTAAGTAAACCTTGGAGCGGTTTAAATACAAGGCACTGGTAGTGCTCCACCCTCTCCACCCGTCTTATTCTGAGGCTGTAAAATGGCCATTCATAAACCAAATGCTGACATCATCTTCCAACATAAGATACTTTTGCTACACTACAAGAAATTAAGAATCAAGAATCATGCTCTTCTTTTTTTATATTATCTTTAAGCACCACTTCACACAACCTTACACTCTGTCGAGAAAATAAAGACAACTATTACTGATGCAAACATCATTTTTTAAAAATCGCTTATATAACATGTAGATAAAGAAATACTCTCCAGTGTGTATTGTATTTGATTCAAAGGTTTCTTTAAAATGCTAGTAGCATCAAAGTACAGGTATTGTGCATCGAAGTCAGATGCTTACGGTAGATAGAAGTTCTAACTGGTCATTTCTAGATCCAGCATCTCCTTAGCAGTAAAAGTATAGTTACAACTTAAAAACTATGGATTAATCTCCTTCACGTAAGACTTTGTTGTAAACTAATTACACTCATGTAGTGGTCAATCAAAGATAAGCTAGTGGCTATTTCCTGGCTATTGTCGACAATTCCAGCACACTGTAA
>NW_005187478.1:1473862-1511427 GCF_000239375.1 Pundamilia nyererei | reverse complement strand
ACTAACCAAACAGTGCATGTTTTTCCTTTTATTTGTTGTATTTTTGAGGTTATCCTCTGAATCTTTTAGCCAACAAATGATTCTGAATTGGGTTTGGATAAGTGGTTAAGAAAGTGGATGGATTGATGGATAGATGGATGGACGGATGGATGGATGGACAGATGCATGGACGGATGGATGGACAGATGGATGGCATTTCCCTTTTTTGTGTTAGTCTCTTTGTTTTCACTTCCTCTTTCTTTCTGATGACATCATTCTTCTTCCTGTGTGATTTTTTTGTCCCACGCTGACTCACCTTTGTTAAGTTCCATTCTCTGTATATACATACTGTAGTCTTGCATCGCCTTTATCAAGCTGCCAGTCTGTGTACTTCCACCTGCTGGGTGAGTTCTTTGTTAACTCGTTCTAGTTTCAAAGTGGATCCCTGGGGTTTTTCTTTTTGGACCGTCCTTTATTTTTGGACCTTGCTAATTATTAACGGGTCTTTCTCTTGTACTTCACCTACTATAATTTTCTCTCTTATGTACACTAAAAAAAAATCCATCACTTGTGTTATCCCACTAAAACACTTTACTACACCCAGCAGGAATATAAAGGAATACACGCTGCTTAGTGGGGTTCTTTGTGACCCTCAATCTCAACAAAGGAAGTGGAGACAGCAAACACAGCATGACTCACAGAACCACAACTACCACACTGAGGAAAAATTCATATAATAAATATAAAAAACGAGACTAAAGATGGACCAGTTTAGCTTAAGAGGAGAAGTTAGAGCAGGTCTAAATAATTTAGTTCATAATTTGGAATTTCCAGCTGTAGCACAGTCAAGAGGTCACATTCTTAGGCAAGAAAATACTGCCAAATTGTTCCACTGTGGACCTAGTTTAACAGTTTGTTAGTCTTTTATATTTTGTGAAACTGAAACCGTCTGTTTCTATTTAGTGCAAGAACTTTGAAGATTTTTCATTTTTCATGCCATGTTTGAATGCAGAATGAACTGTGAGATCAATACAGCTCGGTAAGTTTTGTTGTAGCAACAAACAAATTCAAACATGTACTACAGATTGTGTAAGAAGCATTAAGTTTGATCATTATTCTTCATGAAGAAAACTAAAGGTTTTAGCCACTTTTCAAGCCCATGGAGAGTGACGGTTTAATACTCAAAACCAACTGCACAATTATCACTATAATGTAACAATTTCATACATCTTTTTTCAAATTATCTACAGCGATTTTTGTTGTCATGATTTATTTCCTAAAGGTCTACATAAATTTTGTTCTCTGTCTGTTGAAATGATAAATGCATCAGAGCTCTCAGCTGTGTTGCAGTGAATACACACCAGGCTGTTTTGTAACTCCTGTGAGGAACTTCAATAATAACCCACCTGAGAGCTGCCACCCTGCCTCTGCTTTTGTTTCAAACTCCCAAGAGCCCTTCAGTGAGTGGATCATTCAAACTAGACCACTTTGTCTTTTGTGTTTACTCAATAACATGCATTGTTCAAACATAGCAGAGTAGTGTGTGTTTTCCTATGATCCTAGAAAGTTTTGTATGGATTGTGTGAGATCAAGTAATGCATTGCTGTTTGTTTCACTCAGCTTATTATGGCTGATGATCTAACAAACTGCTGTTTATACTCTTGTGTACCTTTAACCTCTTTATTGATAAAACAGGTTTTATTTTACATCAAATACTTTTCAGCTTTCTTATTAAGTGCACATTTGTTCGGAGTGAAATATATATTTATGCAGGTTTTGCATTGATACCATTCGTGCCCTGCATCTTAATCTTATTTGAAGTCAAAGTAATGAATGCAATGAAAACCTGAGAACACTTGGATAGAAGAACATTAGTACTGCTTGATCTCTGGATGTTTTAACAGCCCTGATTAGTCATTATTAGTTATTAAAAGTGTCTAGAATAATTCCTAAATATACAACAGTGCCTTGTTCATTTTTCACCTCATTTGGGACATGTTTTTATCATTGTGAAACTGGCTTGTTCGCATATGAGCTAGAGGACTCACTACTTTGGAAGTCATTTTTCCTTTTATATGGCATCAGCAAATCTACTTTGTACACCTCCAAGAATTATTGGAGTTTAACGTCATTGTAGAGGTGTGGTGTTTGTGCTTTACATCGTTTTCAGATCTCTGTCAGTGTATTAAAAGCGTTGGCGTGTTCCTTCTTGCGTAATGCGTTGTGATGAGCTTTTATTTAGGACTGGGGTTTCACTGTGCACTTCCCCTGCCGATCTTGGCTCTTGCTGACAGTGTGGTAAAAATACCATGCCTTCACTTGCGTCAACAGAGACAGTTCCTCTACCTTTCCAAACAGCAGATTTCACACATACGCTACAGAGGATTTATTTATTTATTTGTTTGTTTATTTGAAGTGTAGCTTAAACTGAACATGTGAGTTTCTTCTCCTTTACTGCTACAGATAGAGGCAATGCATGTGGCTCCTGCCGCCTACTCTCAGCTGCAGAGACAAAGAACCCAGGGGCCTGTATGCGCACAGGTCAAGTACATCCCACTCAGTGTTGTTCCCTTTTGGGTGATGAGTGGATGTGGCAGAACATGGCTCGGCAGGTGGCCCGAATGCCATTCAGAGAGCCTCATTTAGCACATACGTAAAGGATGCTCTTCTCAAAGTGGGAGTCTGTGTTTGTTGTGTTTGCACATGCGTGTATGTGCAGGCAGGTGTGCAAAAACACTGGGTGTTTGAAGTTGCCTTTCAGTCTAGAAGAAAAGCTGCTCTAGTCCCTTATCAGCAGGTAAACTAGTTGGTATGTGTGTTTATACTTTTTTAGATGATTTTCACTTGAATGCAAAGTTAAATTCTGAATTTTCATGAAGATGAACACCCACTGCAGATTTTTTTTTATCTATATGCACAACACTCTATATCCGTTTTTGTTTTGACAGCTTGTTTAGTTTTCAGTCTTTTGATGAAAATGTGAGCTAAGTTTTAGCCAACAGACTCTAAAGGCACTGTAACCTGTTTTTCTTTAGCAAACTTTCAGCCTCACTTGTTATGTGTGCTTTTGATCGGTGAATCTTCTGTGTTTTCTGACTCCAGCGGAAAAGGCGCTATTTCTGTGTTCCCACACAGTTTACATGAAGCAAGCAAAACAGATTAACTCTTCTCTGTGACTGTGGCTATCATTTCCAAACTGTTTGAAGCTTTAGCTTTAGATCTGGCATTACCATGGCTACCTGGTCTTCCTACTGCTGGGTGGGTTATCATTCAGAAGCTGACTCCCTCTCTTGTTCGCTAAATTCATGTTTCCATGCCTGGAGTTTGACCGAGTGAAGGTAAACGGTTACATAACACTAATACAGTGATATTTCTTAAATAAATGACAGGCTGCCATCAGTTATTACTCATTCCACATGAGCTTGCCTTTTCAGAACTGCTTACAGGGGTGTTGTTGTGCATCTATCGGGGTACGGCTAGCCAGTAATTAAATCCCAATTTAAAATTTTCAGTGTGTCAAAATGTGCTATCTTGCTTATTCCTTACTATTCTGATCTCTTTTGAGTTAATCACATCAAATGATGTTTAATAATTCAAGCAATAAACTTTTGACAAACTGGCTAATACCTGGACAATGACTCAGCTTACTGTCAGGTCGTGTTAGGATGCAATAATCTTGATTCTTGTTTCATGCAGAGCACAAATCCACGCAGCAACAACATCCTTGCTATATATTCAAGTTGGCACTTCAGTCTCTATTTTGGGTTTTGTTACACTGGTACTCTGCAATAGAAAAAAAAATCTATTTTCTTGCTGCGTTTCCCGCTAGTATCAGTCTAAAGGAAAAGAAAGAAGCAGCTGTAACGGCTAAACTTTAAGAGGTTTAACACACTTTTACTGCCCAATAAGCCGGGTTTATTTTATTTGGCTGAAACCTGGAGAGTAGGTTAGCCGATAAAAAGAGCTTAGAGATGCTCTGACTGCTTGCTAACTGCAGTTTCATAGGTTGTCTTGGTGGTTCTTAGCTGACTGTGGTGTAATTTAGCCTCATTAGCCTCTTGACACAGAAACGACTGTGTCAGACATTTCTGTTCCAAAGTAATTCTGGCTCAGCAGGTAATATATTTCTGGAAATTTCTGATGTAGTGGTATCCCACTGCAGAAGTGATCCTAGTGATTCTAAATGGAAGTGCAAGGATTCATATTTTTGACTGTGGATGGCAGATGACATGGATGGATTGAAAGAACGTTGTGGCATTTGAGGCTTTATGATAATGTTACCTGCACACTGCTCTATTCAGATTTCCTAAACATGTTAAGCTGGGAGGACCCTGGGGTCATGAGGACTGGAAATGGGACTGGGAAGCTGCTGGTTTGCGCAGATTCCAAATACGCAGCAGAAAATGAACAGATTAATGAGATGACAGATTTGTCGAGCAATTAACAATTCAACTTCACCCCAGGGTGAAAATCTTTGAGTGAAAGGGACCAGGTGGGGCATTTCCAAGTTGACCTACAGTGAAAGCGAGGCTTCATTTGAAGAATTCCTTCATTCAGAAGTCATAAAGATATTCCAGGGATATATGGAGACATTTTCAGGTGCAGAACTACAGCAAAGTTAATGCTAAATGAGGCTTATTTTTATGTGTAACTTCAAGAAAGTAATTACATCGTGGACGTTTAGAGAAAGGCATTCAAGTTTAACATTTTAGCCTGTTAATTAAAAACAGTTACATACAGTTTTTATATGGGCTTGTCGGATAGTAAAATTTACATTTCCATCTTTTTCCACATGAGATCAGCAGCATTTCAAATGTAGTTTTATTCGAGTTTTCCTGTCAGCTGGAGTCTTTTGAGCTTGGTTTGTCTCTTCACTGGTATACCTTCAGGGCCACACTGGTCTCCTCTTATGTTGAGCTGTTGCATCTAGCTCTTCCAATTTTAATGTTACCCCATCCCAGTGCTTTCCCTCTCACAAAAAAAGCTGAACTCTCTGAGGTTGGCCGTGGGGGGGGCTTTGTACTTTTTGAAAGAGTCTGAAGAGTCAGTGGTGTGCCCACTGCAGCTGACAGTGGGTGTTACTCAAGCTAACACTTCTTGACTTTCTGTGTCTATTACCTCACACGCCCAGGAACACTAATCTAATAGCTGTTTAATGAGTTATGATCAAAAGTTGTTAAGAATAACATTTTTTGAAGCTTTCCCTTTGTGGAATTATGTATAACTAAACTTAACTCGGTTCACAGAATATTACTCATACTGCATACACCAAACTGGGTATAGTGGGCTGTAGTTTCAAACTGAGTGCTTACACACTCCCAACAGACACCATTACATCACATACTGGTCTCTGGTTTCACATTTGAAACCCTCAACATTAGCATTTTACCGACTGCCCCATTGTTCTACTTGAGCCAGAAGTGACCATATTAGGAAACCATGTTATTTATCACATAATTGCCTGTTTTAGTACATCTTTCAATAATAACAGTCACAATATTAACTTTGAACCTTGACAAAAAAGTTAAGAAATAAGTTCAACTCTGTATAATTGCTATGAAGGGACGATTTAGCTAATAATTTAGCTTTTTTTTTTTTCTTTTTTTTTACAAGACTTCAACAATTCTTCATGGGAGTCATGATTGACAACAAACCATATGAGCTCGACGGGCAACCAGCTTTGACAAGGGGACATTCACCTTAGTCACTTTGCTATTTATTTCAAAATATTCCAAAATCTCAGGCGGCTGAGGCAGTTTTTGTGTTTTGCAATTACAAGTAGGGTCGTACTTTCAAACAACCTCTTTTTAGTTTCAAAGAGATATGACAGGTACTTCCCAGAGTTTGACCTGCACAGGCCCATCCACTCAGTGTCATCCTCTGTCATGCTCGTCATTACGACTGCTGCAGAACTACTGTTGATCAAATAATAATGAATTCAATAAATATATATTTAATTGAATCGATATGGGCAAATTGCGTGAATTAGTGTAACTTACTTTAGTGAGACTTTACTGGGTGGGCCTGGACCCCTGAAGCCCATCCAAAGAGTTGATGCTGATGGGAGTCATCTCTAAAGTCTTCAAGCTTCAAGTTGCCATTAGCAAAACTGCAGTTTTGGCACTCCCATGTTGACTTATTTTCCAGCCACAGAGATGCCACCGCTATGACCTACTTACATCACTCAAATTAAACCACTATATTTTTAGCTGATGTCCACTTGGTCGTTAACACTTGGATTAGAGCATTCACACTCTCCTTTACAAAAGCAGAGCCAAGGGGCAACATCTCCAAAAGTTGATTCTGTTCATCTGGACGTAGCGTTTTGTGGGAGAAACATTTCGTCACTCATCCAAGTGACTTCTTCAGTCTCAGCTGACTGCAGGTTTCCCCAGATCTTATAAACAGTACATTTGCATAATGACTGAAACCAGCCCAGTGAAGAAACAATGGGCTGGGAGGTCAGTTCCTTAAATTGAATTATGCTACGCTACGTCCAGATGAACAGAATCAACTTCTGGAGATTTACTTACCTGGATGATTGAGCAAGCATCAAGAGACAACATGGTAACTAAGGACCTGATTTCAGAGATAGAGCTCAAACTTTGTTTTTACTTTAATAATACCGCTCGGCAAATATTTGACTACATATCGATTCTTCTGAAACTCCAAATATTGCATTAATGATTTTGTTGAATCAGACCAAATACACTAAGCTGGCTGTATACATGACTGATACGTGACTGTAGGAATGCAGTTCAATATGCATGAGAAGCAGTTGGGTTCTGGACGCGTTCTTCACAGAATATCACTGGATGGACTGAAGGCAGACTCACTGATGTGGAAAACAGATCTAAATGGTCGCTACTAATTTATTTATCTGCCATTGTGGACTTCTTTGCAGAAGCTGACGGATTGTTTCAGTGCGCCAGTCACTCATTAGCCTCCCCCAGCACAAACGGATCACGCTGAGCAAAGATTTCAGTTCATAATTAATTCAAGCTTAGCAGCCTTTTCTGCAGTGGTGAGATGCAGCGCTCATACTTTGCATACTTAAGTAAGCAAGAAAATTCCTTTGTTTTGATTTTGCTCACGTTCTAAAGCGACGGTTTGCTGGGATAAACCGTGTCAATAAGCATAAAAGCTGTAGGCACGCAGAGGTTATCTTTTTTTTTTCTTTTTTGACCAAGCCTGCATTGTAGGGAAGTTTGTTTTGATGCTGCTTTCATTGAGATTGCCTTTAGCTAAACAAACTTTTCTCATTCATTAAAATTCCATTTCATGCCCTCATACTAATCAAACTTTTCTCTCTCCCAGTAAAAGCTATTTGCAATAAGTCCAGGAGTCCTTTGTGTTGCCCGGTTCTTGTGCACAACCATTCAAGGCTTTTTGGGAGAGCAATCAAGTACTTCAGGGTCTGTTTTAAAGAGACTGTTGGCAGCCAAAAAAGGTCTGAGAGCCAATCTCACCTCTGCATGCCGTGTTTTCGGTGACTGTGCTTGGAAAGGAGCCACCTCACACAAGGTACGCACAAGGCTGACACTTTGCAATTACTCATTTCAATCAGATTTCATATTTAAGTTAAAGCATGAAGGCATGGTCCACCCACCCACACACCTGCTGTCATCAAGTGAAAGCCAACAGATTTGTTCTGATGTGAAAAATGCATTGCTCGGTTAAGCTTTGCTTCCAGTCTGGAAGGGCGGGGATTTGGGAAGGTAAAACCAGGCAGAGAGGAGATAATAGGATTTATTTGACTGTGTTTTTGAGTGTTTTCAACAAAACTGAGCCTCGTCGCAATTAAAGAGCTTGCACAAGCCCAGAGGTGGATTTTGGCTAAGTGACGACTCATCTCATCAAGTGTTGAGTGTGCAGGTAAATAAAATGAACTTGGCTGTAAGAGTGTGTTAAAATCGCTTCAAGTTTGACAGTCGCAGCCACTTCGTTGCTAAAATCAAACAGCTTTATTTGAAAATAAATGATAATTGTGTTTTTAACCCTTGTGTGATCCAGATGCATGCACCCACACTGAGACTGTGCTGCTTTTCACATCGGGACTTTGGAGAAACTTGCCATTTGCCATGCTCTGGTGCCTCTGTGGGTTATAGCACATGCACTGTCCTTTTAAACCAGCTTGCTACATTTGAAAAATGTTGTGCACTTGCTTTCATCTCTTGCCAGCTTTTGAGCAACGACGCACCTTGAAAATATGCTTTACAAAAAGATTGCTTGTTAGAGCCATTTATTTTAGGTGGAGCATGGAGCAATGCATTTTAAAGGGACAGTTTTATAGGAGTGTTAATTTGTGTGTCTTTTTTTTCCGTAACTCTTTTTGAATCTAGAGAATTGCAAACACTCAGAAACACACATTTGCATATACATGGTTTATACTGAAAACTAATTTCTTAGTAAATCAAAGACTATACATCTGAGCATGTGCTCCAGGTGCATTTGCTGTGTGAATGTGAACAGTACCTTAATAGCAGAGGTGGCAATCTGGAGGTGGTGCAGTCGCCTCAGGGTGCTCTCTCGATCTGTGAAGTAGGAAGCGGCCAGCTGATGGAGCAGCTCCAAAGACACTACTGAGCTGTTGCTGTTGCCTTCGGACTTCTTATTCAGCTTCTGCTTGTCCAGGAAAATGGTCAGAGACTCTTCTCCTGTGGATCGATGATAATTATTCAGCACTCTGTGATGAACAGTTTTCATTGAGAAAATCATTTGTTTCTTTCTGAATCCTCTTTAACGTGGATAAAAAGCCAAATGAAGAAGAGCGCGTACGTTATATTTGGAAAAACTGGAGTGACAATCTTTGAGTTTGACATTTCTTTGGAAATGCCTTCAGGTTTTGTGGTTAGTCTGCTGAGGTGCAGGTACTGTATCATTTGGATTGGCAGCAACAGAACCATTGCCACTAAATTTGGACACAGGCAAGAGAGGAGGTTGTATTCCTTCCCCAGACACCAATCGTTTGAAATTATGAAAGGCGAACGTGGCATTTATCTCGTGCAAGCTAAAACATGTAAGCAATATAAAGCGTGAGCAAGTATTTCTCAGCAATGCCAGCAGCTACTGATGTGGGAAACTTTTTAACAAATCACATGAGGCAGGATTCTCTTACTGTAAATGCACCAAACACCTTTTTATTTGCCCGTGTAATGTCCAAATAAATTGCAGACAGCTCTTAGTGTAATTTCTCTAAAACTTTCAGAGTGATAAGTTCAATTACTGGACACTACAGGGAACACTTTATTCCCAACCTCCCTAAATTGAATCTGAATGGGAGCTTAAGCGTGATCTTTAGCAAAGCTGCCACTCCAAAAGTGTCTTGCTAAGCATAAGATTTGCTTAGAAAAGCCACATTTTCTTGGTCTTCAACAAAACACACCATTATTTATGGATGAGCGCCAAGAGGCTTTAAAGCCATTCAGAGAAACACAGAGAGACTAACTCTGATCTGAAATTCATGGGTGTTCAGTTATTTGGGAAGCGCAGGGTGTTTATATTTACCGCCACCTTTTCATTTGAGTTTCTATTGCAAAGTGCAAGGTCACAACTACAGCCAAAAAGTACTTTTGTTCACAAAGTGTAAGGCAATTCATTTTATTAATGTAAAAGGTACCTTTCTGAGGCTGAGTGGCTTTTTTTTTTTTTGGGGGGGGGGGGATGAATCAGTTTTTCACTCTTTCACTTTCACTCAACTGTTTAACAAAATACACTTAGATGTAACCACAGCAGAAGAAAAGAGAACAAAAACCAGATATTTCATGCGTTTTCACTCTGCTACAGTAGTCAGTATGCAGAATGGATCTGCCCATTTAGTCGAGGCTGTTAATTACACATAGACACTATCAGTGTGACACTGCATTCACCCCGGCTCCATCTCTGAAACTGCTCCAGTGCATACATTCAGTGATAAGTGGCATTAAAGTTAGGCGTCTGCAGACGTGAATATCAGAGCGGCTGTTAGGAGACTGTTCCTGTGAGAGAACCGGATTTGTCTGCTATGTGAACTGTGTTTGGGTAATTTTGGTATTAAACATTTCAGGCCTGAACCGTGAAATAATTGAAACTGAACCTTCTGACAATTTTTTTCAAAAGTAATGAAATTAATTATTAATTTGCACATTTGAAGTTTTTTTGTGTTTGTTTTTTTTTTTCAATTTATTGCTGAAAAATGTATTGTGCAATTTATGTTGGTTTTTCAAATATGATGCACTAGACGTTAAGTTTTAGACTAATTATATCATCGCAAAATCTCCAATTTCATATATTCATAGCATATTTTATGTGGCTGAATGATCTGAGTAAACTAGTAACCTAGTAAATCCTGACCGGGTCCTTACATATGCCTAGACTCACTATCACTCCTTGCAAATGTACTTGTATATCTGCACTATACTAGTTGATGACTGAGATTAGGTGTTTATCAATATCACTAGGTTGTCATCTTGAACACTACACAGGTCTCACTCTTGTTTTTGTGACCCTCACACGATCGATGCTGCTGCCGATCTGTTTTGTGAGTTACTTCTCTCCTTGGGGATTGAGGCAAAAAAGAAATCCAATGAAGAAACACGGGGGTATGAAACAGGTCATTTTAATCCCTCTTCTGCTCTGCGAGGCTCTAATGTTCATCAGAGGGAACGATGAGTGGAAAATTACCTCTGAGGGAGACAAGCATTGTTGAGTGCTGCAAGTGCAAGATGTAAGCATTGTTGCTATTTCTACTTAAAACGTGAGACTCTTTCTTGGTATAAAAGGACAGCTAGACTCCTGGAGCTACACTAACACAGGCAACATCCTCCGAGACCTAAAACGAACGGTTTCTCTATTTCTGGCGTGTCCCGACACTTCCTAACCCGAGAATAAAGGAGAGTGTGTCACCTGCAGTCCTCCCTTACCTCCCAGGGTGGCAGTAACCAAGAAGTGGGTCCCGTACTTCTTGATGAGGTTTTCATTGATTTGCTGCAGGGTTGGTCGTCGGCCCAGTAACCGCAGGTTGCGTAGGAACTCTGGTGCTAAGGGCAATGGAGATTTGAGGAAATCTCTCTTCTCCGTAGCCAGGCTGTTCACCTTCCAGTGGCTGAACTCCCTGAAATTATAAATACATGAAAAAGTGATTACATGCTCGAGCATTTTAGCATGATGTGGAATTACAGGCAACTGACTAGAATATACTGCTAAATATAATGACAGGAACATTTAAGGTTACAGTTATACATTTCTGAAGTGACTACAGAGAGAGAGTCTACTTATTGCACAATGGTCCCTGGAAAATCATGACTTGCTGTCTTTCATTGTGAGATTGTCTTGACCATTATATGTTAAAAAAAGGTCTCCGCAGGTCACAAAAAAAGAAACGTCTGATCTATTCTTATCTATAATGTGATCCTATTGGCCAACGTCATAAAGATCACAGACAAAGTAACACTTGTTGTGGCGTGTTAACACTGTATGTATAAGAAACAGTCTGGTGTATGAATGTGTGAATGCATGAATAAAGTAAAGTACTCTAAATGGTCAAAAGTTTAGGAATTTGTTATAGATAATGTGCAAATCTGTGACAAAATAAAGATATATTTATATATGATGAGCTACACTGAGAAATATTCAAAAGCCCCAACGTGAGTACAGATGTAGGAGTCATGCAAAAAAGCAAATATTCACGGGATAGTCAGGGTTAAAGTGGGATGGTGGGGAACCGTAAAATCAGCTGCAGTGGGCCGGCGTTTGGAAAAGAATTAAAGCTCAAGATAACTTCTATCGTAAACTCGAGTCATTTTTCTTTGTGTCCAGGCTGGCGTCAGCTCACATGTGCTGCTGTGGCTCTGAGGTTTACAACAAGCTGTAAGCAGATGTTTCACAGCTATCTTAGCAGATTTCTATTCAGTCCCCTGACAGTTCACTTTATACTGTTTTTACACCAGACAATATAGAGTTGGTATAAAGGTTTAATACATTTTAGAACCATCAGCTGAAATTCAAATTCATCAGTTGATATAACTTAAATGACCACGAGCACCACAGCCACCGTTGGCCAGTCCAACACAGTGCTTTACTGTAAATTCACAACAGTGTGGTGAGCTGCTTATCCTGCACTAAATAAAAAGCACTGGTGATGGAGGATATAGGAGTGTCTTTTACGTGTTCTTGTTCCCTCCATTTAAATCCAAATCTGGTTGATTTTTTAAGATTTACAGTGATGTCAAATAAAGCCGGGGTGTCAAATGTGTTTGGCTTAAAGAAACAAGCCTGTTTTGAAAATGTAAGGAATAGAAATTACAAATATTGGAAATTTGTGCAAAAAATGTGAAGAGTAGCAATAAAAAGTTGTCAGAAAACAAATACTGAAGTGAAGTACAGATGCCTGAAAATTCTACCAAAGTAGAGTAACAAAGTATTTGTATTGTTTTTCTTCACACTTCTGCAGACAGACAGCCTGGGGTAAGAAGATCACACACCCCGGGCATTCCAAGGTTTGGGACTGTAAAGAAAGTCCGTGTTTTCCACCAAATACAACCTAGCGACTCATTAAATGCAACATGGATGTCAGGAGACGCTATCAGTATTCTCAGTTGCGGTCGTGTTTGTTCACATTTAATTCAGTGAAATCTGAAAGATGAATGTGGTAATTATTAAATGGTGCTAGAACTTTACATTTGGGACATGTCCTTAATTAAGCAAATTAGGTTGGACCACGCTGGGCTTTCTGTAACCAGCAACACTATTTTCAGATTGCTGTTGAATATCACTGATAAATTCAAGAGACATCACCCTTCTGTATTCAGTCAGTGTCAAATGCCTCATAAGAGCCTCAGACCTTTTGATCTCTTATTGTTATGACTTTAAAATTATGGCAGAAAAAACACTAACATGTAATGTCTGTGAAGGTTCTCAGTCATCCAGGTCATCGTAGTCAAAGGAGCTTGCAAAGAAAAGCGTCTGGACTTCTTTAAGTTGCTTGAAGACGTTCCAAGCTTCTCGGATGAGAGGTGAAACGTCTTCAAGCAACTTAAAGAAGTCCAGACTAACATGTAATCTGCATGGTTTACATATATTGGTGTATTAAACCCATTATAAGTATATTAAGCGCATAAACAACTATGAATAAACCTTTTAGTTACTTTAACGTAGCAGCTTATTGTTTTGATTTCATGGTCTCTAACTGTACAGATTTGATTCAGTCTGGCAGCTGTTATGATAAGCATAACATTTGCCTGGGAGCTGGTGCAGAGAAAATAGTTTCTGGACTCACACTTGGTGGGTGGCTAGAAACACCTGTCAATATTAAAGTTAAGAATATGAATATATAACATTTCTGCTTGTTGACTGTGCAGCCTTGCATGAAGAAATTGTCAGTGTTGTGATTAGAGCCTGGTATGACATGCACAAGTGCCCAGCTGTCTTCGTTTCAATCAAACAAATAAATAAAGTTAAGCTTAAATGAACGTTAACCACTATTGGGAGTTTATTTTTTCCAAAACTCATGCAGCAATAGCTCTTTCATCACATCCTGTTGAGAACTTGAAACCTTGCATCATGTCTAAAGTACAGTAATCCCAATCATGGCCTAAAATGACATGAAAAGTTGGCAGTGCATATACTTGATTTGAAAGAACTTTCTCCCTATAAACAAATCCAGGATGTCACATATAAGTTTGCAGCCTTAGCAAAGTTTAAATAACTAAACCTCTGGTGAATCCAGTTCTTTAGCTGTCCAGACAAATGCCAGTGGCAGTGACAATGACCTTAAAAGTGGTCAGAGAGAGGGATGAGTCTGGAAAAGCATTTTAAGTGACTGATGGTCATTTCATCACTTTACTACTTCAACAGTGGAACCCTGAGGTATGTGAGGAAGATTATGCAAATCTCAGAAGAAAAGTTCAGATCCACCTCATCTGCATAAATTTGCTGGCAAAACAAGGGAAGTTGAATCGTAGCACATTATGCACCAAACAAAATGCCAGCAGTGATACACCGCTTTCCCATGAGTGCACTCTTTCTCTCTCGCACATCCTCACAGTGGAGCATTCACAGAGGGAGACACATATGCAATATCATTGCCTCACTTGCACTAGCTGCTCTCACATTGCATTTTTATGGTCAAAAGTTTACTATTACCAACACAAAATTGTAATTATGCTGTTCACAGCGTTGTGACTAAACCACAATACGCTACTTCCTGTAATAATACAGAGTAAATATGCATAGGTCATTCAGATAGTACTACAGTAAAGACAGCAATGCACTGTAATTAGTTTTTAGTTCCTGCATTGCATATTAGTCTTCAAAGGAGAGCTGGGATTTGTAGCCATTTAGCACATGGCATGACAAAGCCTTCCTCAGAAGGAATGGCCTCAGGAGCGTACGGTCAAACTAGTGCTTCATTAGGAGGTTCATTCTCACATAATGCACCAATTAATGTCTGTAGTCTGGCCACAGTCACAGCACAATTTGTTCACGCTATCATTAACTCACAATGTTCTCCCATGAAAGGAAGGCAACTCAGGGAAAGCAAGTTGGAAGGTTTAATGCTGCAAAAAAAAAGTGTTATAAAAAAGATCAAGAAGCGCAAGATAAAGCTTTGTTTTCTCACTCTTGTGTGTTTTCTTCTCTGCACTCTTTAACTTAAGGATTCAAATTATACAATAAAAAAACGCTCAGATTCATTAAATTAGGGCTGGGTATCGTCACTGATCTCTAGAATCGATTCAATTCCGATTCACAAGGTCCCGAATCGATTCGATCCACGATTTCATTCAATTCGAATCGGGGAAATTTTGACTCAGACAGTCAGAAATATTATAATTCTGATCACGCATCAGTACATTTCCATATTTTTTGCCTATAAAAAGACAGCTGACACTTGTGAGACTTTATCCAAGGTGTGAGCTTCACAGCAGATGCCTTTGTGTCAAAGTAACTGAGGATAAAACACAGAAAAACATGAAGGAGATTTTCCTGGCCTGGGATTTTATAGCAGATGATCTTAAGAATATTCTGCAGTAGATCAAAAACGAAAGAAAACCATTAATCAACATATGAACATTACCTGATGCTGCTGACGTGAAGCAGAGCAAAGTTACAGAGGTTTTAGAGACACAGCTGAGCGTTTTGCAATTTTGCATAATTTAAAAAAGTAATTTTAAAATTTGTTCAGAAGCCTATTGAGCGGCAGAAATGAGACTTTCTTTTTGGAAGTAAGTAAAAGGAAAACACAGCGGCCCACAGCGCTGTAAACAACGGTAGACTTGTGCGTAACAAGCAAGCGAATAATGCAGAAAACAGATTTTTAGACGGGAAACTGTTCTTGAAGTACAGAGAGAGAGAGAGCTGTGCATGAAGTGTGATTTTATGCTGGTGGAAGCAAAACAGGAAAAGTAAGAGGGAATTCATGATGATGTTTACGTGAAGCGAAATGTGAAGCATAGTTTGGATCTTCTTTTGCTGCTGGTTTAGTCAATATTGTTTGGAGAGAGATTAAACCTGCAGCTTTTGAATCAGTGCAAAAAGGACGTGAACACAAAGCGCGGAGCCGCCGACAGATCAGAATCGGTGAGCTGTCCGCGCCGTCGGGTGAGAAAGGCGACGTCTCACTGATTCTGATGCGTCGGCGGGTCCGCGCTTTGTGTTTACGTCTTTGTGCAGAATCCGTGTTCCTGCTCTCCTTTACTGTTTTAGCTGTTTGGTGGTCGTTGAAATTTTGTGAGGTTTGACCTGAGGGCAAAATAAATTATATTTAAAAATCGATTCAGGATTTTAATGAATCGATATCACGTTATCCAAGCTAGAATCATCAAACCCCAGCCCTACATTAAATTAGGGTTCTTCAAACTTAAGGTTTAAAAATCATCTTTTTGCATACTGTACCTAACGGGGCTTTGCTAAGCATTTAAACTGACTTTTGTTCTAGTTAGTTTTTCTTATACTGCAAGTTGTGTCTGCATTAACTGATATCCTGTAATCTGCATAAGCAACACTGATTAGCATGTGATGTTCTCAGACCTTCTGGGGATTTTTAAACATTTAAAAACACAAGTTGTCATGTATTGTAACAACATTCTAGTAAATAAACATGTCACCAAAACATTCACCAACTGAAAATAGTGCATTCAGCCAAAAATGTTATCAGAGTGAAGTCGTGTCTTGGGATTAAGCAAGCACTTTGGATCAGTTGGGTTCAACTGATCCAAAGTGGACACACCATCAAAATGTTGTTAAATGAGTGGAAAAGCACAAATATAAGATTTGCTAATTAAAGAACAAAAGATTCCAATCAGGAAGGGAAGCTATGCAGGGGTCTCAGAGGAAGAGCAGCCTCTCTAAACCATTCTTCTGGAGAAGAGAAACAATGCTTGGGACAAAGATGCACCAGCTGTTCACAGGAAATGATCAGACAAAAAAAATCTACGGTAGTTGGTGATGAAATAACAGTAGGATTTATGTAACAAGGCAACAGGGCAGATGATAAGCCCAACTGTCCTACTTGTGTCAGTCTACTCAATTAGTTATCTATCAGGAGCTGACTAAATGCCATTATTGATACTGATCCTATCGAGCAGACAAGAATTTTTTCTTCTTTTTGTTAAATTTCCTTATTATTAGATGTGTCTTGCATTAGTATCCCTGATGCAAACTTACTTGAGTTTGACTGTGTATACTTTATAGGTGAGCAAGTTAAACTGAGGCAAATTTATCCTACTGGCGATGGTCATGGACAAAAAAGGGGAGTCTCCTGACACTAAATGGGGCAATGTCACTCTAAAAGGCTTTTAGGAAACTGGATAAATTAAAATCCAAGTAAACAAACATCCTGTCCAAAGGAGGCTGCGCAGCAGAGCTCTTCGTCCAAAGGTGGGCAAAGACATGCCAGCACTTTGAAGTGGAATTCAAAGAGTAACAGTGTTGTGAGAAGGCTTTGATTCCTCTCATGGTCTATGATCCAAACTCCAGCAGAAAAAACTAAACAAAGAAAAACAAACCCTAAAACATCTCAAAGCTTTAAAAACTATTTGAGAATCAATGAAGACCGTGCATGCTGCCAATCACAGATTTTCCTCCACGACTGCCTGACCTCAACCGCCCTGAGCTTTTATTAGAAAACCTGAGGACAGAAGGAAGCCAAACATTTCTGACATCACAAGAAGCTCAAAGGAACATTGTCAGATGATGATACAATTAAAATGTACAAAAAACAAACAACAAGAAGAGCCATGTCCCTGGTTAACAGCTTTATTCTGCTGTAACTCTGGCAATCTGTGTGACAGACAATAAAATGAGTGACTTTGATAACTCTCCCGTGTGTAAAGCTGTGTAGTACAGGATTATAAACCCCGTGTCATATTTAAAGGGTCTGATAAGATGAAATCCTTGGAGGATATATCATATTCTTACTGATACCTGAAAGAATACAATAAATCTTATTTTCTCCTGCTCATTTCCAGCAGCAAGCCTTTCTGCACAACGATCAACTTAAAACAGAAAATGCAGGGACACTAAGTGAAGAGGAAAGTCCAGCTTTCAGTAGAAAGACTATCATTCTGTCTTTTGACAATCAAGTTATAGTTGATGTGCGCGCACTGCACATCAAGACATACAAAATTGCTGCATATTTCAGATACACCTGGTAAATCCATCCAGTCCCTCTTATTATGTTTATCGAATGTAATGTAGAAAAGCAGCGAGTCTAAAAGTAAATTAACTGAACTGCTCTTAAATCAAATGAATAAATGACACTGAAATGAAGAAACATTTGCATATCGAAGAACTGATGCTATTTTATATGCAATTTATCAGACAAGCGCTCTCTTCTTTCATCTTGTGGTGTTTTAATGACTCACTCCTGTCAGACACTGACATTACTCTCCTCTGAAAACCTTCTTCCCACTCCTGCCATATGACTAAATACTGGGATGGATTTCAGAGCTCCAACACTTTTCAGTCCTTGGTAAGCAGTGCTTTTTGTAGCATACCTGCCTCTTATGTGCTCACACGAGTATGAAAAACATACAATGCATGGAGCCCGCAATACTGCACTGAACAACAAAGCAAATTAGCAGGACAACTGAAGTGTATTGAGGGGCAAAACAAATTGCCTTTTTGTCACCTTTAGTCATTTACTGCAAATGGACTGGTTCTTATATATCACTTTTCAACTGTGCCTGAGCATTGTACAACACGCCTCACTCAACAAGTCACAACAACACATTCTCTATCCTTAAGTGCTTTCTATTTAACATTCAAAGACACTCCTGTGGATGCAACTTGGAGTAAGTATCTTGTCTAAATATGCAGACTGGAACAGCCAGGGATCAAACCACCAACCTTCCAATTAGTAGATGACCTGCTCCACTTCCTGAGCTGCCACCACCCCAGTATAGTTTTAAAGTTCAACAAAGCAAAAGAAGAATTCTGATTTGGATTTTTGTTCCATAAAGCTCGAAAAAACAGCAAAATCACCCCATTGTAGTTATAGGACCATCTGAATACTACATCAAATTTAATGGGGGGGAAAGCCAAAACATTAAGAACACAAAGTTTTTTTTGTTTGGTTTTTGTTTTCTGTCCCATTAAATTCAGTGTAGTGTTCAGGCAGTCCTATAGAACTACAATAGAGTGATTTTGCTACAGGCTCCAAGATGTGCTCTATGAATTCTCTATGGCTCTTGTTCATGTGTTTGTTTTATCTGCTTATTTATACTACTTATTTAATCATCTATATAAATATTATGTCAGTTATGACATTATTTAATATGGTACAGTATAGTATGACAATGTCTAAGATTACAGGCAGGAGGAAAAAATAAAAATATATAATAAAAGTATAGAACATGTAGAAATGCACTCTGTGTTGTAGATTGCTGCACCTGTAAGAAAAAAAAAAACATCACCTGGAGCACAAAAATACAAAAAAATGGAGAAAAAATTGAATTTGCATTTTTAAGGTGTACAATATGAAGTAAAAAAAAAAAAGGGGGGGGGGTCAAAGTTATTTCAGCAGCACTTCAAACAAATATAGCCATTCAAATTCCTCCAGCGGTCACATGACAAATATCCCAAACCAGAGGCCAGTCTCAGTTGAATAAGGCAAAGTATGACAATTAGTCTGCGGCCATCACATGCATCAGCAAGCATTAGTTTTAGCTTACTATTTAGTCCAGCGAGGAACAAGACGGCAGCCATCCTGATTAACTGAGGCTGATGTAGACTGATGTGTTTTTAGAGATGCTCAACAGTGACTGAGCACAACGAAGGAGAGCTGATGGCGACGGGGCCGAAAAGCAAAGAAGCGCAGTGCATCATTTACTTTTCTTCTCGCTTCACTCTCTAAGAGTTAACGGCAAGACTGCTGGCTGACCGTTCAGCTAATGATGATAGATGGTGTTAATTAAAAGGTTTTAGCACAGCGCTGATTGCACCTGCAGCTCCAGCACTCAGTTCCACTGAAGCACAGGGAATTGTGTTGTTTTTACTGGACAAAAAAAGGAGGAAAAATCTCAGCCTATGCAGAAAATTCTTCTGGATGATCCTCCTGGCAGAATATCAGAAAGCCACACCAAAATGCTATTCGCTCTTTGATATTTTACAGAGCGAGCGAAGGACACCTTTCAGGGTATCTTGGTGAACCATTAATATAGTTACCAAACGCTTTTCAGCGGTGCGGCGCCGAGGGCTCACAATATATGTTATTTATCATGTTGTTTACATTTAAAATGAGATCACGCTTTGTTTGTATAACGTTTAACAGCTTAGATATGATTTATGTAGAACAGCCATCAGATTCCTCAGCATTTGCATTTCCAAAACACACAGAAGTAAACACAAGCAGGTCACCACGCTGGTTTACAGTACAGGTATATGAACACATTCTTATTCGCTTCAGAAACCACAGTAACACTGGCTGTTGATTAATGTGCAGCACTAGTGTGCCACCCCCTTCCAATTACCCAGAGAAGACAGGCTACTTAAACACGTTACACATAAATTATTTGTGTTGTGCAAAATAATTATAAAATAAAAAGTGTTTTATGTACCCAATGGGCATGTCAGCATTTATTTTAAGTAGCGTCCAATTTGTTTTTGTGTTAGATCTTTGTGAATGCATTTTTCCTGTGTCAAGGGCACCAGCCAAACGAGCGCGCTTGTAGGTCAGCTCAGCTAAAAACATCTGTCGGCTGATGTTGGCTCACGGCTTTCTCGGTTGCTTTGGCTCAATTCTCGAATGACACTTGAAGTTTTCAAAACAATACGTGAAATTAAAGGCACTTTGTGACTCGGGCGTATTTGAGCTGGCCCTTCTCATTTCCCAAAAACATTCGCAACAAACAAATGCAAATGACTCCGTGCAGTATCACAGTATCTAGTGCAAACTAGATAGTATTTCCATCTTTCCATAATATGTCAGCATTGTGACCGTGTAAGCCATAGCATGCAGAGCAGTCAGATTTTCAAATCTGCCAAACTGAAAGGTGAAAATCTCTCAAATGAGGATTATAAAACACAGTTTTATTAGAGCTTGAACAAAAGGGAGTTACTGTGATTTGTTATCATGGAGGAGACTGCCCGGATAAATATATTACCGAGGAAACAGCCTGCCCATGGATGAGCACTAAGGATCTGCAGCACTGCAGGGAAGATAACGGAATAAAAAAAGATGCAGAAGAATGAAAAGCATAGATGTGGCACACGTGCTAGTTATCCCGTCGTCACATTCTGTTGGTCAGCATCATGATGTCCAGCACACAGTATGGGCTTTGGTACTGGACTATAGAACTGTGCATAAGCAGGTTCAAGTTTAGGCCCACCCCCCACTCCACTCCTCTCCCACCTTGGACTCTGTGTACTTTTTCTGTTTTTGTATTTTGGTCACTATACCTTTAGTTTACTGCATTTTGGGAACATTGGAGGAAAACATTTTTTTTTCCATTGAGCACATGCAAATGAACAAGCTTTTTCTTTACGAGGGAGGATGTAAAACCATGTGCTCCTGAAATCAGCATCTGAAAAGTATTCACTTTGATACACAGTATCAGTCCCCCATCCTCAGAAAAATAACAGGAAGGCCATTGAAAAAACATGCAGGGTGAGACAGCTATGGAAATTAGAAGGTGAGAAACATGTACTCTCGTGTCTATAAACACTTTGAGCACTTCCGTTTACAAAGTGTCAAAGAAAGGTTTTGTTTTGAAATGTGAATTAAAGGTTTTGGAGCTGAGAACGGCAAAAATGTTAAATGAAAAATGCAAAACAAAGCAATCAAGAAGAACTGTAGACGACGATACTGCCAAACACAGACTGCTCTTTCTGTCCTATTTGGCAGCTTCAGTTTTGCTCTTAATTTACGTTTTCTTTTCACTCGTGGTTAAATATATTTTTGCTCAGTTAGGATTAGGTGGTAAATCGAGTAAGTCAGGTCTAGGAAGTGATCGTTGGATTAATAAGCAGTTTTAGGACCTTGTATGTTGCCCAGGCTCAACTGTATTATTTCATGTAATATATATGTCAAATGAGCTGCAGTACAGTGGAGACTTGGCCATAGTATAACTGCCTGTCGCCCTTTGACAGCTGGGAAATGTCAGAGGAGACACATGATATATGGAGTTATCTATAAAGGGATGTCTGACAATCACTGCTCCACTACATCATATTGTGCTCACTAATCCACATCCAATTTTGGGCAATCCCATCCAGCTATACACCTCCCACATACTCCCATTCCACCAGAGACGTGACATTACAACAGAGAGAGATTCTCCAGCAGCTGTTGAAGAGTCCTTAGTACTGAGCTTAACAGATGGCAGATGTGTTGTTTAGTTAATTTTAAATCACAATGCTTCTATTTTTGCTCCTGCATATTAAATACAGGTGTACATTCAGAAGTACAAACATTTTTGGAGCACCAACAGGCTTTAGCCAGCATTTCATAGGTCCCTCTGCTTCATTAGTCATCTACACAACTTTAGAATTTAGTAAAAGAAAAAAAGAAAATGATTTTTAGTTGAAATTTGAGAGGTAAAGATGGGAGAAAAAGAAGAGAGAAACCATAAAAGGAGAAAATTGCAAGTTCACTTCACTGTATGCACTTTTGCACTCTACCCCAGCGTTCACCGCAAGCCTATTTGTTCCGAGCTTTGACTCATGATGAGAGGTTTGTGGTGTTGCAAGGGAACAGAGCTGAAACTTTATAATGAACAGTTTCACCTGAATCAGGTGCAGTCTCACCTATTAATAAGAAGTGACCCACATATGATTTCTGGCTATTTCTGGAGTGGGTGGTTGGCGGAGTGCACAATCTTCAAGTTCCTCCGTGAAAATTGTGCCTCACTGCTCACAACCAATGTTCAATGGAAATGAGCCCTGATCCATAAGAAGTGGGGTGATATTTTCCAGACATCGCATTGAAAATGTTTTTATCATGCTCAACTTTGGAACTGCAGTAGAAGAGAAGATTTTTTTTTAAATGCATGAAGCAGGAAATGACAAGGACACTTTGGAAGTAATTACAACAGCCTAAAATACTTAAAGATTGATTGGTAACTAATTAATAAAACTGTACTGACTGATTCCTTAAAGACATATGACAAAGTATCGTGAAACCCAAATTCTCGCATGTTTCAGAAATCCAAATGTCACTTTTGCCGTCTGTAAGCACCGAGGTGAAGCAGCACAAACGTCTGCCACAAACTGTGATGCAAAAAAATATATATGCATGTCCTTTTAGCCATCTAGAAATACCATTGGTATTGACAGAGGACATAGTAAACTCTTAACAAAACTTATCAGCTGGTCATCGTGGAGGCACCTGATGAGACACTCATGTGTCTTAGCTGTTCTCTTTTATTTGGACATCCGTTCTGCATCTTCAGAATAATATAAACAGTATGTAAAGTGTACAGTTTACAAGTGTACAGTGTGTAGGTAATAATATGACCCTGGGTGTCTTTCAATAGAACAACGTTGGTAGGGAGACACACTTTATTACATCAGATTAAAGCCATATTTTAAAATTACATTGTTCTGCCTGTTCATTACATTTTCAAAAACATTTAATATATACAAACATTTGTTTATTTCTCATTTGAACTGATAAATACTTCTGGATGTAGATGAAACTGGGTCTTTGGGGATTTGATTTAGATGTGTTTTAGCTGTCACACTACTTGCATGTGCTGTTTGAGAAAGGTTTACCTCAGTAAGTGTGCCCAATGTCAGCTGTTTCACTCTCAAAGATCTTGAAACTTCTGGTTCTCACAAATGTAGCACTGCAGTCTGAGCTAAATTCAAAGATCTTGGATTGCTTTAAAAAGAAATTGTTTGGTATTCTAAAATGATGACTGACATCCCCATTACTTTCTTATATATCAATCAGTTAAGAGTTAGCCTGTTCATATGGCCTGTGAACCTTTAAGTTGCCACATAACATTTGTCAAACTGTCTTGTCAAACACTTGACCAAAGGTTATTACTCCCAAATGGTATAATAAATGAAGCTCTACTGCTCTGGACTGAGGGCTGTGTTACCTTCCAAGTCTGGGAGCTGAATCACAAAGTGTCTTTTCTTGTCCTCGGATGGGAGTTCATTAAAACTCCCTCCTGCCTTTTGGGAACCCACTAGGAAATAGACCCTCCACCCAGCCTGGAGGGTCTTTGCCAGGGCATGATTTTTTAATGATGTCTGAGTTGTTCCCACCAGAGTCATTATACATGTCCTGAAAGGAATTAAGCTGGAAGTCGACTGCAAGGGAACCCAAACTGCAGTTACATTATAGCAGCTTTGACACAAAGGAACCAATAAAGATTATTTGTGGGCAAAAACTGATTTCACTGCAAAATAATTATGACAGATTTGCACTATCATAAGGTGAGCACATGTTGTATGCATTTTTTGGGGGGCGGGGGGGGAGTTGGGTTGTTTGCTTCAGTAATTTTCAAGTATGTATCAATCCAGATTTAGAGTTTATGGTATAGAGGGGAAGTCAAACCAATTTAATGTGTGGTAATGTTAATTTTGCACACTGTGTCCTAAATCTGTACTACGCATCACCTGCCTACTTATGAGGTTGGCATATCTAGGTTGAGTATCACTGTCAGCTATTTTTAAAATTTGTCACGCTTCAGCTGAATCTTCTCGGCTTAGGACACAGGGATATATAGGATATATGTCAATGACACTGCTGAAATTTGGCAGTCGAAATTAGAGGAGCCAGTTTTACCTTTAAGGACAGAGCCCAGTTTATATTACTGTAACCTCAATTGTAAGAACTCTAAGAATGAGATATGGTCCTCTTGTGAAAAGTAAATATAATTTAATCTATAACATAGTGCATCACAAAGAAATTAAAAAAAGCTAGCAATAGCTCCATGTTGACCAGCTACCAATACCGTGATGCTCTTAATGGTCTTGCTATAACATGAATGCTATAAATTGACCATATGCCTACATTTAAAATCCTTTTACCTTTCATACTTGACTATAAATTCCCCACACACGTTCTAAATAAATGCCAATAATGTGATAGCAATAAATAAATTTCACTTAATGTCAAAACTTACACATCCTAGACTTTTAGACAATAAAACAATGGAGCAATGGATTTTACAGTCAGGCAATTCAACTCATCATCTTAACCAATACCTGGTGGTGTTCAGGAAAACGTGGCACTTAACAACTATGTATTAGTATTTAATGATTCTTCAGATAATTTGAACTGCCAGCATCCACCAACCAAAAGCTTTTGTTGGCGAGTAACAAACCTAATGTCCAGCTCTTGCTATGCAAAAACAACATGTGTTATTATGTTCACCACAGCGGCTGGTGAACAAAATATAACAATTCAGCAGCTACAGACAGATTCTCTAACAATAAACACACAGCTGAAATAGAATGCACAGCACCCCGGTACTGTTGTGCTAAAATTCCTTATTACGTTTATCAATGAATATTGCTTAGATTTCATCAATACCAATGCCATTCTCAGTTCTTTATCAATTTCTTTACTTATGCTTGATCATCCTTTGTGTGTGTGGGGAAAAAAGAATCAGTGCAAGACCTTTATTCTCTCTGAATCTGACCATCTGAGTTTCCATGTTGTCTAAAAGCTGTTGTGTCAATTTGATATCACTGTTTTGCAAAACATAGCTATCATAGAAATATGCCTACAATGATAGAATTGTTATGCTTGTACTGTTTTTCCGTTTTCATTGTAAGTCTGTTCACTACTTTGCTTCATGTGAAGGTTCAAATGTAATCCAAATTAGTAAATTCAAATAACCACTTTGGGCCTCGTACATCTTTATTTAGCTCCAAAGACTTGCAATTGTAATGTAATTTCATTTCATTTAATAATAAATATATGAAATCATTTTTAATCAATCAATCAAACAAAAATCACCATCTTGGACAGTTGAGTAACTTTACACTAGATTTATGTTGGTCAATGACACTTTTATTACCTCTGTAGCTATTAGTCCTGTTTTACAATGTCTTTCAAAGTAAGTTTAGTTACTCCTAATATGATGCATTCTGAATGTAATGGTTGCGATACAAAATACTCAAATGAAATGGGAACTCAAGTTACTATAAAAACCGTCTTAATGCATTAATAATGTAAATAAAATAATGAATAATTTGCACATATTTAAAGCTAAAGAACTGGAAAACATATGAATTTGTCTTTGAGGAGATGTTTATCAGGATGCATGGATGTTATCTTACAAAAGTGTATAACATGCACGTTCATGTAACGAGTGCTGTGTACTAAAATATGAAGCACGGGTACAGAACTAGGATCTCTTTTACGTGTATGTGAATAAAGATTTCACCCAGTAGCTGAATGCACAAGTACTGTACACTGAAAGAAAACGTTTTTTCTGCTTTTTTTTTCTCCAGGATTGTAAAGAAAGAGTACAAAAGCATGACAATCTGCCAACATTTAGGTCGCCTAACCCTGCTTCAATCAGCCTGAAACGATACAGGCATGACATGGTGATTCAGTGGCATCGAACATATTTCAGTGTTACTTTAAGAGGTCTTTCTGAACACATTTTGCAGGGGAGGACTTTAAAAAAAAACAAGTTAACCCCGAGGAGTCGTGATGTGTGCTGAATCTGCTTGCCAACTTCCCTGCCTTTCTATATTAATATCATCCTGGAGAAATCAAGGAGCTGAGCGCCTCACTTTCCATGTTAAATTTCTCTCAGCTATTTTGAGAGTCTGTAGCTAGTCTGTGTGTGTGTGTGAGAGAGAGAGAGAGCGAGAGCAAAACAGAAGCCTGATGTGTCCTATTTCTCTTCAAAACTAAAAAAAAAAAAAAGTTTGGGGTTTATTAACATTTGTATCGCACCGAACGAGGAAACAGGTCTATCCCTTCAGCATGAGATTACTCTTTCTGCATTAACATGAATTCATTTCCAATGAGAAGACTTCAATATGATTGTTTCTCAGGCTGAATAATTCCTCTGAATGACACTGAGATTAAATATCTTGGGTGTCTTTGACATTAAAAAGTGGCCTGCCAGTGTTAATTTGAGGAGATATGCTCTGCCCGTCTCTGTGTGGTATTCCAGACACTTTCCAGTAATACATTTTTGAAAAGGCGCAGCTATATGGGCGCTTGAATTATTCATAATTCCTACTGCATGAGGGAAATTTCTTATCGATGTAGATAGGTATCCTTGGATCACATGGTAAGAAAGTTGTTTTTTTTAGGGTTTTCGGTATGGTGATAGAATTAATGTGCGCTCACCGATTGCAGTCACAGGGTAATTAGTGTCAGTTCCCCTTCCCAGCTGTGTTTTATGTCCAAATATAGTATTGACAATAAAATGGTTAAATACTCAGGAAAACATCCCATTCCAATACATCCCTTTCACACCTTAAAGTATGTGAAACAAGCGATCTGATAAACAACCGTGTTTATCACCACTGAAGCTAACTTGATATCCGTTGTTATCACACATATGATGACTGAACTGAATGTACTGTATATTACATGGTGTATATTTTGCAGGATGTGAAATTTAGTAGCCTGGTAAATATGCAAATAACATCAAAGTTCATAATAAGAGTTTACAGTGTCTTTACAGAGGAATCAGAGTATTCATTGTTTTACACCATTTGCTGTGTTGCAGATATAAATCATCCAATATACTAACACAAAGTGAAAATGTGTTTTTTGTTTATTTGTTTTTAAGAAAACTCAGGACCAACAATAGACTGGCAGCCTCTCCAGAGTGTACCTACGATTCTTACAAACGTCTTTGGTCAGAGCAAAGGACACAAACTAATTGCTTTTCTTTAGATCTGTGCAGTTTTAATCCTTGCAGATGCAACCTCTGGAAGAAATACCTTCAAGTTTCTGTTGCATCTTTTTGATTTGTTTCTTTCAATCAACTCATCTTTCATCTTAACCTTTTCAGCTGCTCTGCCTTGAGTCTTTTGGGAAGCTCAGACATACCTGAAAACATCTAATTCAAAATCCTTGTGACATTTGCAAGAATGCTAAACCACCGGGGAAAAGAGTTTTTGGGGGTTTTTTTTACAGTATGACATGTGGCTCAAAGATGACGTTAGTACATGAAACATTGTCTAATATTGCTGCTTGTGTAACATTACTCCCTTTTAATTAACCCAGGATTTTCTTTTATTGAAATGAAACCCATTTCCCATTAGCCCCTGACCTTCATAACGTAATTTAGATGGTTGTTTTATTCAAATTGGTATACTTTGTGCTTTTATTAGAGGGGGGAATAGAACCTAAATGCAACATAGCTTCATCTAGTTATCAGAATATACCACCATTCTTTTCTTTCTTTCTTTGTATGGATGCTTTCCTGTCTCCATTTGTCAGATGCTGACTGTGATGAGTTAGTGAACCAGCTGAAAGGTCCTCAAACAGGATGCAACTTAATGACTTCAACCATCTATGATAAATGTAAAGATAATTCTAACCATCTCTAAACTAACAATTCAAATAAAATATAATTTACAGGTTAATAATACAGCACAAAAAGCTTTATTTCGTATACAATGAATTCTCTAATTTAAAAGCATTTCAGGACATTTAAGAGGTCTCTGAGGTGCTGCTTCCAGCAAAGAGGACAGCACCTCACTTGTCACTCAGTATGCATGTTGAGTATAATTCCACAGAAAATAATCTACTGTCCCTTAATAGATCGACATTACTGGGAGCAATGCTGCCTTTTCTGTTTTCTTTTAATTGTGGAGAAAAGGATCAGTTTGATACTGAAGAACTCGTAAGAAGACACTGACAGCCACCCTGTGACCAGACCACAGAAAGTCAGTGAGACTAAGTGACTTTAAATGAACGATTGGTCATGTGAAGTAAGCAGCTCCCGTGTCAAACAGTTCTCAATTGAAGTGACCACCAGTCAGAGCGACTAATTGATATATGATGGTCACCAAGACAATGTGTGACAAACAAATCACTTCCAATATAAATGCAATTAATCTGTAACTTTTAAAACCGGAACTGTATACCCACCCACACACTGGCACTTTTAAGGTATACTGTATATAATATGTTGGAGCTATGTTTTGAGAGAAAAATAATTTAATGCCACTTGACTAGATATGAGCAGTCATCCCTGTTATTATGTCTATATTTGTCATCCTAATGTGTCATGTTTTCTTTGCTTCACCCTCAGCACAGGCTTTATGTATCCCTACTTCTTTTTCTGTTTTGTGACACTGTGGCTCTTAACATACCCTGTCAGAAGACCCAAGTTTGCCTTATCACAAAATGAAATAATTCAGCCAGCAGACAAAAGCAAAACAGAGAGATGCCATTTTTTTTCTTATTTTGTAATAGGGACAATTTCACCTAAATTAGATCAAGTATTGTTAGAGACAGCAGTGAAGCTTTCTGCCCCCCTTGCCAACCTCCACCAGCACCAACTCCCACCCTGTACTTAGTGAATAGAGGCCGCACCTTTGAATTATAATTCAAATTGACTCTTGTTAAATTGAAAGGGAGAGCGCATAAGTAGCGAGCATACAAATGCAGGTTATTCATTTTCTTACAAAATTTTCTTGCCCAGGAGGCATTCCCAACAGAAAATTGGCAGAATGTAGAGAAATGAGTATGTTTGTGGCTTTTCCTGTCTAGCTGGGATGAAATAATTGAATCGGTACGTGCTTATATTCAAATATTGGCGGTGCTCGTTATCGTTCGCATACTGCACATAGACATGTGCACACATGTGGACAGAAGGACCAATTACTGTTCAGTTCTGGTGCGTGAGGGCAGCAGCCCTCTGGTGGTGAGGGCTGCTGCTTCCTGCAGCCACCAAACAATACCAAAACAATATAATACACAGAAAACACTGACAAAAACAATGGCCATCTAATAGGAAACCCTTAGGTTACTCCCAGCTGGACACGGTTCTTTCCACAATAGACTGTTTAAAGCAAACAAACAGGTTTCGAGTGAACTTAGCAGACCGTTTGCTTTTTAGAGTGAAGGCAAAACAACATTTGATAAAAATGCAGTACATATATAAACTAAATACATTATCACCCAATCCAGGACCTATACAGTTTTTTATCCACTCATGCACAATGCCAAACAGAAAAAGTACATAGAGTCCAAAACAAAGCTTAAAAGAGAATAGATAATGTGCTTGCATTAAACTGTGTGGAGAAGAAAATTACCTTTTGTCAGTTAACATTTCAGTTAACACTTTCCTAATTACTTTTTGGTCTCAACTGCAATTGGATTAACCAATAATCTCATAGCCATAGTTTCCTAAACGACCTTTTTTTCTGAGGAAAATGTCAAGATAACTAAATAAAAACGGACAAAAGTTTGGAAGTGAGCCAATCAGAACTAATCTCCTTGTGCAGTACGGTTAGATGCAAACATTTGATCTACCCTGGGAAATCAAACAACCAGCAACCATGCTCCACGTTTCTCATGAAAACACAACAAAATGTCAGCACTTGGGAGGAAGAGAAGACTAGATATATGGGCACATATTGCATTTGATGTCAAGGAAAATGAATAAAGTGTGTGGAGCAACTGTCACTGCTAAAAACATAACAAACCTTTACACTCTATATTTTTGTCAACTTCAGATTTATTCGTCTATAATCATATGATATGTAGACTAAAGTAATTTAGATGCATAAATTATGACTTAAACTAAATGACATTTTAGTCTAAAATGTGACTAGGAACACATAGTTCCTAGTCACATTGACTAAAACCATCAAAATTTGCTGCCAAAATTCATTGATAATTAATAATTGATAAATTGATGTCATTCTAAATACAGTTTTATTTTCATTTTGTAAATTCTAGTCATTATTAACACAAATGACAAAGTAAGTCGCTACCCTGTGAGCAAACAGTCAGCAAAAGTTTCCCAGTCAGTCCCTGGTCACATCTGGTTTGAAAACGCCATGATGGTGATGACAAGAACACCCTCAGCTCAAAGCTTCACAATGGGATCTTACTAACCAACATCCTGTTAACAGGACACCACAGTACATACATCTTGTATAGACGGTATTTGAAAATTACATTCATCAGGTGACCTAAAAGACATCTGCCATCTTGTTAAAGAAGTAGTCTATGCATTGCTAGCAGACAAAGTGGGTAATATATGCTAACATGACATTATCTCTCACAGCCTAATGCCTGTGTGTAAGATCCACTCTTATTTAAGTTCTGTTTTAGTCTCCACCAACTACGACAGAGACACAACTTTTTCACTGGAATCCATTTTTCTCACGACTGGATCGACTGATTAAGTCATGGATCACAAAAACAGAGTAAATCTCAGAGGAACTCGAGTTACATGAACTCTCTGTAGGTCGTAAGCTAAAATGCAATTGGTGTACTTTATATGGTATAATTTTATTAGGTGCCAATAAAGAGTATTGATTCATTATTATTGATTGTTATTTCTTTCTATGGTTACAGTACAATACCCTCTTCACTTTTAATCTTCCTTTCATTGGGCAGCCAGCACAGTCCAGATGAAATACTCATCATACTACTTAATAAAAATATTATATATATATTATATAATATTGGGTTACTGATTCCACTGGACTACTTTTGGCATTGCTATGGCATCAAGGAAATATACATGATCATATTTTCAGCAGCTGCTGTGTTAGACAATGTACCTTGCAGTGTCCTGGAATCCTTAGAAAGCCTACACTGTGGCAGTTTGCATGTGTCCATTACTTTGCCAGTTCCCAGTGTGCTAAACATTAGGCTTACTGCCCAACAACAGAATGTGCTAGAACTAACTGGTTCCTAATGCAACCTGGCCACCGTCTGCTCTTATCCATATGGGCAATTTGTCTTCTGCCCTCACAGTGAAGTGAAAACAAATGAGCACACGCATCATACACGCTCTGTCTCTTTCCCAAAACACCACTGCCCTCATACCAGCTCCTCTTCTCATTTCCTTTCTTCATGTTCTCACTGGTCTCTTTTTCTTTTAATTCCCTTCTATTGTCTCCCTCGTCTCCATCTTGCTTCTTACGCTTGCTCCCATCTCTCTCATTGGTTTGCCCAGGTAACATTTCTACAAACACTGAGCCCTTCTGATGCCTCAATGTTCACTATAGGGAAATTCTTTCCTCTGATGTTTTCACAATCCTTTGCTAAGTAAGCCATTTGGCTTCTGCTATTGCCACTGGAAAATTTATTCCACCCAAAGATTTGTCCACGGATCATAGGAGGGGAGCATAAGACTGAACAAAGCAAATATAATGCTGCAAAGTCATGATTTCAGCAATATCTTACATGAAAGGGAAATGGGAGGGAAAGTTCATCTTTCTGCAGAGGAAATGAAATTCCTGTAGTTGGTGTCAGGAATTCTTAAGAAAATGTTGAAATGATAATGATATTTTTCTGCACCAGTTTGTGACAGAAAGTTGTGACGATCCTGACTAAATGAGATGAAATTATTTTTGTAACGGTTGTTTTTGCTGGAGAATTTGCCGAAGCTGGAAATATTTAAGACAGGCAGTTAAAATGGAGGCCACTAAAATCATGTCTTGATATATTTAACTGTTTACCAAATCAGGAGTCGTCCAGCTTAGAGGAAAAACACTGTCAACCAGTTGTATAACTCTGCTTAAATTACAACAGATGGGAACAAACATAACATAGATGTGAAAAAAACAACAACTGGGGATTGTCTGGAGTCAGATGCCAATGGTTACACCGATAACAAAGCCATATTACTAAACAAGACAGCACAGTTAAACTAATTATTATTAAGGTGATGTCGGACTCTACAATGAAACGTGTACAGTGAATTTCCTCAAATGTGTGCTAGTGAAGAAAATGAAAAAATGTTTCTGGCTTAAAGTCAGAAAAATGATGAGAGGCAGCCAAATCGAAATTGGCAACTGGCCATCTAAAAAGATAACTTCACTGGTAATGATGTTTTTAGACTCTGCATGTACTGATCCTCCACCTCAAAATAAGAAACAGCACAGAACACAGAATCATTCCAAATCACAGACCACTTTCTCACAGCTCTAAAAAGTCAGACATCACTATATCATCACTTTTTATGTGCTTAAAACACTAGCGTAAGTTGTTAAGATGTTTTTTAACTGCTTGATTAGGTGACTAAGGATTCAATAGTATTTGGCTGTATGACCAGGGTGGCTGTATGACCAGGGTGCTCATTACTAGGATTTTATCAAAATTTTCATTAACTTGTGCTAAGCACTGGTTATAATAACTTTGTGTGTCATTTTAGATATTGGCAGTACTTGCCGACTGCCATTATACCAAGCACATGTCTTTCAAAGGGGAATGTAAGACTTAAAGTGCACATCATCATTGGGAAAATGAAAACGTGCCACCATGATTTAGATGTAAATCATACCATGAGATATGTACATAGGTAATGCAATGCATTTACTGTTGAAGGGATTTTTCTTATTTTCCATATGTGCAGCTATGTTATAAGAAATCACAAGAGAATTTTCACAGGTTGGGGTGGTTGGTGGACTAAAAGGATGTGATATGCAGAGTTTTTTTCATCCTTCTTAGTATTCAGAGTTAACCGTTTTTACAGCAAGAATGCTGATAATGATGTCACATTTTCAACATTCAATCCATGTCTCTCTTTTTTTACATAAACAACAGAAACCACAACAATGGTTTATCATGTGACATCAACCAGTCATGGGTACAGACAAAGATTTATGAATAGTCAGCAAAATATAACGCAAAAAGTTTACCATAAAAACTCCCACCTAGTTGTATCACAGTGTCTCTGCAATTTGTCAGCACAAAGAAAAGTGCATAACACTTCTGGATCATCCTACACATTTTTGTGTAAACTGGGTATAAATTATTTTTTCTCTTTTCAGAACTTGCTGAAATTCCTCAAACGAGCTGTCAGATGATGACTTCAGATGATTTAGCAAGCATGTTGTGTGAAGGATTCTGTGACCTTTGGTCTTCATCTGGCTGTATTGTTGTCGTTCATCCTCTCCAGCAAAATTTCTGCAGAGCAGCTCAGGAATATATTCACACACAGAGTAAGCGCAGCCTGAAGATTTGCATCGCAGGGTAGTACTTATAATAGCACACTGCATGTGAGTGATGTTGTTGCATGGCTAGGCAGCATATTAATAGTGTACTGTAAGTTACGGAGAGAATTAAGCATTTCTGCCAGATTCCAAAATTCTTTCCATCTACTTGCAAGAGTTTGACATTTATAATAGCAATCACAGCAGCAAGAAGACTTAGTACTCCTCCTTCATGCTGCCTCTTAGCTTTAGCCCATCTACTGTGGATATATTTTCACTTCACTGTGTTTAAATCCACAGGGGAACTCCCGTTAGGTTCACACTACCTTCCCAAATCCTTATGCTGATTGCATGGTGCCAGTCATTAACAGCAGGGTATTTATTGGCCCAGTTAGTGGTACCTATTCTGTGGTGCCTGCTGCTTCATCGCTGCCAACATTCCACCACCTGCTTTTCAGTGTTCTTGAACGTGTTTGACCAGAGAGTAAGGGCTGACTCTGTAATGCACTCGAAATCCAGCACGATTCATAAATGGGAAAAATGACAGTATTGATTACTGCAATTCCCTCCTATTTGGTCTCCCTAAAAGGTCTCTTCATAAACTCCAACTTCTTCAAAATTCTGCAGCTTGGGTCATAACTTCCGTCGAGAGCTCATATTACCTCAGTTCTTCAGCAGCTTCACTGGTTGCCCGTAGAAGCCAGGATAAATTTTAAAATCTTACTTCTTATATACAAGTGTATCCATAAATCTGCTCCTTCATATTTGTGTGACCTGCTCCATATCACCACTGTTTCCCGCCCTCTCAGATCATCATCTGCTATTCATCTTACTGTTCTGTCCTCACACCTTAGTACTATGGGGAACAGAGCCTTCAGTCGCTCTGCTCCCCGGCTCTGGAACTCTCTTCCTCCTGCGCTAAGAAATATTGACTCCCTCTCGGTATTTAAGTCACAGCTCAAAACACATCTGTTTAAACTGGCTTATTCGCTTTAATGCTGATTTTATCTGTTGCCAAGCTCCGTTTTGTAATTTTAACTTATTTTATGTATTTTATGACTACTGTTCCTTTTATTAATTTTGTTTTTTGTAAGGTGACCTTGGGTTTCTGAAAGGCGCCCTCAAATAAAATGCATTATTATTATTATTATTATTATTATAAAGTGGAAAATGGATGAATATGCATTTTCTGCAAAGGGCAGAAAATGCATATTCAAAATGCATACACATACATATTCATCCATATGTATGTATCCATATGTATCCATATGTATGTGTGTGTATATATATATATATATATAGATATAGATATAGATATATAGATATAGATATACACATTAGTGCTGTCAAAATGAACGCAGATTAAGCCATCATCACTGTTGGCTTAATCATCACCCAACACGATACAAAACATTTTATTAATGCATCTGGAGTGCAGAATGACTCAAAATCCCTGAACTGTTCCTGTCAATGCATTTCGGGCTGTTTGTCCAAGTAGAGTTACCTTTGCACATGCGCAAATGAGCAGCTGAACCAATCAACTCAATTTGGAAGACGATAAACGCATATGGGCCTTCTCAATGGGAAGTTTGAGCATAAAAAAAAAAAACAAGACAGAACAGTCGACCGACATAAATTATTATGTACATTGTGCAAGAAGGAATTTTCTTTTCACCAAAGCACTTCCAGCTTAAAATATCACATTGACGCAACGTATACGTTAGCCAGGGATGTTGCTAGCACTTTGGCTAACGCGTCACCCAGCTTGTGACAAACCACTCACGGACTCAGTAAGTCTACCTCGGATATATTGACAGACACAATTGCCAAGTGGATTGCAACAAACTGCAGACCTGTTAATATTGTTGAGAACACGCACTTTACATAGCTTTGGTTCCTCATTTCAAGGACTTGAAGTGCCTCCGCAAGAGTGACAGAGAGAGAGTGGATAAATGTTTACAGAGCTTTTTGTCGGTCTGCAAAATGAAATGCGATTAATATAGATTAAAAATGAATGATATTTAATCGTGATTAATCAAAATTAATCCACAGTAACCCTGTGATGAATCTGATTAAATGTTTTAATTGTTTGACAGAACTAATATATATTATATATTAGTGCATACTTACCTATTAGTATATAGGGTTTTTTTCAAAGTTGCATTTCACAGGAGAGAACCTGTGCTAAAAGATCGAAGAAAACTATTCAAATTCTCTTTGAATTTAAGCATACATTCTTTGTTTATTCTCCATTTATTTCATTATATTGCATAAATGTCTGTTACAAGCTAAAATATAAAGTTGAAAAAGTGTAATTGCAGCCAGGCTATCGATCAAGTAATTGTGATTAATCGTGATTAATTACAGAAAATTGTGAGATTAATTAGTTAATTTTTTTAATAATAATAATAATGGATTGGATTTATATAGCGCTTTTCAAGGCACCCAAAGCGCTTTACAATACCACTATTCATTCACTCTCACATTCACACACTGGTGGAGGCAAACTACAGTTGTAGCCACAGCTGCCCTGGGGCAGACTGACAGAAGCGAGGCTGCCATATCGCGCCATCGGCCCCTCTGGCCAACACCAGTAGGCAAGTAGGGTAAAGTGTCTTGCCCAAGGACACAACGACCAGGACAGAGAGCCCAGGGATCGAACCGGCGACCTTCCGGTTATATATATATATATATATATGCAAAAGATGAATATTTGTAGCTTCTGTTGCCACTGTTACTGTATGCTATGTTAGTACCGTGAAAACGACTCAGCCACACAGGCACCCTAAATAGGTTAGGTCATTTATTGCAACACAATGTGATAACATGGCCAGTGTAGCCAATAAATAACATCTTCCCTCTACATTACTTTCATTAATACGTTCCTCTTGTTTTCTTTTTCTGACATATCCCACTAAGCGTCACTTAGTGGTAGGCCATTCGCTTATTTTCCATCAGCTTAAAAAAGGATTATAATGTCGTGATATAATAAATTAAACACAGTGACAGCTGTGTTTAATTTGAGTAGAAAAATATATAAAAATTCTGGAACCATCCTCTGAGCTGTGCATATCACAAGAAGATAGCAGCTTGAAATGAGCTTTAAGAGAACAAATGTATTCTTGCAGCAGGAATCCAATTTGTGCCAACAGAAGGTATAAATGAAAACCTGTGTTCAGAATGGAAAATCGGGATACTTTTCATTAAAATTGGTTAAAAAAAAGAAGAAGAAGAAAGAGCGAGGGACAAAACATGCACTGTAATTTAAAATCCTTAAAGTTTTCGTGTGTTTAGAGGTTAAATTAAATTATGCTCGTAACCACAGAAAGCCAACATGGCTGTGAGCGAGTTGCTCATGAAACTCCTTTATTGGAGTGACACTTGGAGAGAAGCGTAGCATGTGCTGCTGTGGTTTTCTGAGTACGTTTTCCTGAGTGGGGGGTGGAGAGTGTTTTATTCAGAAAACCTAATCTTTTGATGATGAAATAAGAGGAAAATATTGCCCGGATTTCCGTTCCATGAGTGTTGTATCTAAAGTAATCTTCTTTGATGGAACGATTCTTTTTGATGTTTTATTGTCTCTGCGAAGCTCCAAATTCTTTTTCTCTCCACTTCTCTCCGTTACTGTGACACACACACAGGTCTACTGCTGTGTGATTGTTCTCAGTCTCAGCAAACTCATTTTCACACTGAAAACTGTATCTATATATAATACAAATAGGAAATACAGTTTCCACATCTCTTGACCTGACTCAGGTCATGTCCACACTAATGACTTTGTTATTTTCAGCATAATCATTTTGTTCTTTTAGTACAAGTACTTTAATAAGATGGTGTCTAGAAAATTTTTGTTGGGGGGCCAGGTAGGGGCACAGATGTGGAGAAGGGTGGCAGATTTAGTTGGCAGATAATGTTTAAAAAAAAATTCTACCAACCGTTCACCATAATTCAATAATCCTATAAACCTAATAACCAAATGCACTTTTAACTCTTATTAGAATGAGATTTTAACCACTACGGTGCAAAGTTTTTAGATACTGCGTTGATAAAGTACA
>NW_005187478.1:1470210-1471704 GCF_000239375.1 Pundamilia nyererei | reverse complement strand
GGGGGGTGGCCTGTGCCCCCCCAGGCCACCCCGCTGGACACGCCATTGGCAATAGCTACTCTTACAAATGTTGTACAGATATAAATGTCTCCTTTACAGTTTGCCTCCTAGTTGTTGTCTGTCCGTTTTCTCTTGTACCTTATTAGCCTTTGTTTGCAGGTGTGTACAGTCTGTATGCCTGATTATGTGTCCTTCCCTTTGGTGTGTATGCAGAGATGAGCATAATGGAAATCGCTTTGACAAGCATACTGTAGATTCTTGCAGTCCTTGGTAATAGGTACATTTTAGTGTACAGTTATTTTTCTTCTATTTATCCACATTCTCAAAGTTTTTTGAAAAGTATTGATGCATGTTTTAGTCGTGACTTATAGGTCACCACTGGAATCCATTGTGATTGCAGCACCTGAAAAGAAAACGGACGTTGCAGCTTCTCAGAGCCACGTTTTAAACTTGCTGGTGGTGATTTTTTTTTCCAAATTCAGAAGACCTCAAGTGTCATAGCTCTTTAAATTTTGCAGTTCTATGTGAACTTTTAGAGCTGAAGAACTTGGGCATTTCTTGGGCAAAGACTTCTTTTCGCTTGTTGTTTGTTATTTTACGGTTTTAAACCGGATAGAGGCCAAATGGAAAGGCACACTGATTCTCACCCACACATTCATATATCTCTCTTTCTGTGTTTCTCAGTCTGTCTTTCAAAAATATTTTGTTTGCTTCATATTTTCAGCAGTCAAACCTCACTTTAAGGCCAAATACTATAGCTTATACTGAAGGTTAATGTGAAATCTCATTTATAGTGATTCAATTTTTTAAGGACAAGGTCTCTTTCTTTTCACCTGCCACTTTACCGACGTTTTATTTCACGCAATTGCTGCCGGCTTCCTTTTTATAAAGGTAATGTATCACTCATTATGACTTTTCCCCTGAATACCAGAGGCTAATTCATTATACCAGTCCCGGGTGTAGCCCTAATTTGCAGATGAATTCTGTAGTGCACTGAAAAGCTAACGGAACTAAATTGCTTTTGCTGATAAGAGTCAGTGTTTGATGATTTGTTTGAATGTTTTCATGTATATGTCTTTTCCACAAAGACTTATTCACTGCCAAAACCTGCACAGAAATCATAAACGTCTAATATACAGTAAATATTTAACATGAAAAATAAAAAGACATTCCTTCACACACAATTACAATATTTATCTGCTGGTAAATTCCAGACTTGTAGCCATAGATCATACCAGACGTTGTCAAGGCGACCAGACAAATGTACTCAGATTAGAAAAACATAAAAAATCAACTGTATAAAATATGAATTTTGACTTTTAGATATGGTTTAACATTTTTTATGTTGTGCATATAGGAAAATAGAGCGATATGTAAAACCTTGCACTGCAAAGTGATAAAATATAGCAAATAAATGTAAAAGATGTAGTAGTGCAGAAGTGAAATGGAGTATAAATGTCGAAGAACTATCGATTGATATATACATTTTTTTTT
>NW_005187478.1:1466353-1469389 GCF_000239375.1 Pundamilia nyererei | reverse complement strand
TTTACGTTTCAAATATTTTTAGCTTTCACTAACCACACTGCATCCACAGGAAAAGAACACACAGAAAATCCATGAACACATTTACATATGATGGTATTGTTTGCAGGCTCCAATGTCACTCTGACAGCAGCATATATAAAAGCAGCCTCTTTTTTCTTTTTTTAAAGTCTAGCTCTCTGTATTGTCCTGTGTGTTTTTCTCTTGCCTTCTGTGTACATTTGAACCCAGTTGGTGTTTAAAACCAGCGATAATGCACACAGCAGTTGGTGTTCCTTTTGCTTTATCCCTTTGTGAAACTAAGAGGTTAACATATCAAACAGCCAGCAAAGCCTCTGAACCTTTGTGTGCCTTTATGTGTGTCAGGCAGGGTGTGACCCACATTTGTTTGAAGGCGATCTGTAGGAGTTATGGTGGTCAGACAGCACAGAACACACTAACTCAGAATACACACCATGTACCAGGAAAGTGTTCCCTGCTGTGCAGGCTGTTGCCTCCTGACTGTTTCCATCACAGAACCACAGGCCTGTTTCTGCACTGCTGCTCTGTCCATGCTAAGCTGTCTGCCTCTCTGATAATGTGGACCATAGAGAAAAAGCCCATAGCCCCCTCACATTCCACACGATCATACACACCCTCCAGCCCCACCCAGAGCCTCATCAGCAGCTAATCTAACTCAAGTCCAACACAAGTAGAAGTGAAAATTAAGCAGAATCGCTGTCTGTCTCTCTACAAGAACTGCTTGACAGCTCTTCTTTTGTCATTTCAGACAGATGAAAATTGAAAAGAGTGATTATTCAATGCTGTAGTGATTTGTTGCTTTGCAGTCTGATTCAGCCAGATGAGACTTTTCTTTGCTGGAGTTTGAGGTGATGTAAAGTTTGATTGAATAAACAACAACAAGCATGGTTAATGCTGTAGTGATTTGTTCGCTCAGTTTGTACTTTAGATTGATTTTGGCGTAAAACATCAAGCAGCACAATAGAAATGTATTCAGTGTGGTATTATTTAACCCCTTTACTTTTCAAATTGACAGCCATATGTTAGAAAAATACTATGTACTATTGTTGTCAAGGACAGATAGGGCTGTGTCCACCAATTCATTTATTGAAAATATCTGTAATATATAGATATGTGTAATTATAATGAATAGAATAGAATAGTCCTTTAACTGTCCCACAAGGGGAAATTTGGTTGTAACAGCAGCCAGAAAGACACATTACAAACAAACAGTACACAGGACACAGAACAGAAACATACACAATTGTTCTTACATATTTACATATGGACAATGGCTACTATAAACAGAGGACTGTACAGTTATTAAATTAAATAAAAACAACTACAGATAAGAGGCAAACCAGGTTGTAGTGCGAATCGGTTGATTAAATTATTGCAGTTACAGCGCAGATGTGAACATCTATGATTGTTGGGAGCAGTTCTGATTGTGCAGTCTGACAGCTGCAGGGGGAAGGACCTGCGGAAACGCTCTTTCATGCATCGAGGATGCAGCAGTCTGTCACTGAAGGAGCTCTGCAGTGCAGCAACATAATGAATATATACAATGAATATAATGAATATTATTATTATTATTATTATTATTATTATTATTATTATTATTATAATGAATGCATATATTAATATTAATTAAAAAATTAATGCAAATATGACAGATTTGCAAATAATTGGGCGATCATAATTAAGTGACTGGTCAGTTCCAGCTTCCTAAAAGCTAACCAATCATCAACAAAGCTCCAAAAGGTTTCTTAAATATACGAAGTAACAGCTCTAAAAACAATATCTACACAAATCCCACTCGTGCAGGTGAAAGCCCAACCTCATCTTTGTCACTCCATACTTTTTCCACCACAGGATGACGCATACTATTTTAGTATTTTTCCTGGTTTGTGAAGCTATCACATTGCAATTTTGTTACTGGTTATTCTCAACGATACCAATTACATCAGTAATATGATGGTATAAGGATCACACTAACACGATGATATCAGATACAAAACAACATTAAACACACTGGAAAGTGCAGATGTCATGACCTCAACCACTGATAGTTTTCACGCTTGTTTAAGGCCGTAGCAGCTGATGTAACTTGTGCAATGATGAGATTAAAGGATTTAACAGATTATGGGTAGCCCAGGAAAATGTGGCTAACATGTATTCCCATCTCCATTACCCCTGATTAAAAGCTAATGAGAGCAGCCAATTTTACTCTTGCTCTGTGGAAAGTTAATGCAGAGAAAAGCCTGCCAGTGCTTATTTTCCTTAATGATAATCAGATATTAGCATTAGTAAGGTCACGGGAGTACAATTAGAAGCCAGACAGAAGTGCTTTTTACATGATGCAGAGTTGCTGTGTTTACTGTGCGACTTTTCGCAGGCTTCCTTTCTCAATGACACACAAAATTAACAGGACATATAGAAATAATTAAAGTCTAATTGCACCATTATGTGTTTGATCTGGACCATCACTCTCTTTATTCCTCTATCCATTGTACTATTATATGCATATTATCTTCACCATCACTAATCAGATTCTGGAGAATGTTCATGAAATTATGTTCCTCATTACACTGATTAGCATTTCTATTATTGCACCGCAAAAGTTTCTTATTTTACATCATAAGTCACATGCAAGGTTGGTTTTTTAAAATGTTACAACAATGAAGCTTTAATTAAAGAGAAAACAAAAGAAAAATGGGACTTAATGTTGATTACAAGAAAATGGATTCAGACTAAAAGAAGACTTTTGTTCTTGCCTGCGTCTGATTTCTTGAAGCAGTACTTTTTGCAAGGCCTCTTCTGGCATTTTTCACTGCCACTCTCATTGTTTTTGCACAAATATTGAGTAGGATACATTGGCTGAAATGTACAAGCACTTTGTTGTCCTGTGATTGAATCATGATATGAGTATCTAGAAATATAAACGTATAAAGAAAGTGCATGCTCCTACAACACCAGTGCACTGTTTTTGTAGTAGTAGTAGTAGTATTTATTTATTGTCATTGTCAAGAACAATGAAAT
>NW_005187478.1:1454252-1466160 GCF_000239375.1 Pundamilia nyererei | reverse complement strand
GGGGGGGGCAGGAGGGGGAAGAGAATAAAGATATGTAGTTTGTAGTTTGTAGTTTTAAAGACGGCAATTTCAACATGTGTGAATTGTCGTCATTTTCGAACTAATTTTAATTCGGTCAGTACATCACCATTTGTGCATTTTCTGAATTTCTGTTTGAAATGTATGGCTTTCTGGCTGGACTATAGATAGTTTTTGTTTAATTGTGAATTTCTTTGTGTGTAGAAGGCAACAGATAGCAACAGGTTTGTAACTGATGGCAGCAGATTTGCAGATTTTTTTAAATCACAGTTAATAGCTGCATTATCACAAACAGATTGCATGTATTTGACATTATGACTTCAATGATTCTATCTTATTGGAGTTTTACCATCATTTTTATACAAAACAGTCACTTTGAAGACAGCTCAAAAAAACTGTCTCTTGTATTGATCAGTTAATAACTGTTTAATAACACTATAGAGTAGAAAGAGTGTTTCTGAAGGTCAAAGTCAGACACTTATGAGTGTATACCAGGGAAGCGGAAGAGAAAGAAAAGTGATGACGACTCTAAGGGATCCTAAAGAACAGTAGAACAGTCAGCTAGACTTTTCTGGGGTTCTTTTAAAGACGTTATTAATCTGTCATCATAAAGTAATGTTAAAGATTAAAACCTTTGAGTTCTACTAGATCTGAAGACAGAGACCTATTTTAGTTGGCTACACTTTGTTCAAAGATTATTTAAGTTATATTTGTCTATATTTAATATTACAAATAAAAATGTTCAAGCAGTACAAAATACTTTTACACCACTTGATAGATGAGAATTTAAATTTGCTTCCATCCAAAAATTTAACATGGATTTTATTTGTATTTGTACTTGTAATAGTACAAATAGTAAATGATTTATCTAAACTTAGCACAGAAAGTAAGGAAATTCATGTTTGGTGGGTTATTATTTGGTACAGTGCTTCTTGTTAATAAATGTTGTGCCATTGGAAAGCCTGTTTATTTCCCCTTTTACAGTTAATGGTGCCACGTTTGGAAGGAAATTGCGTTTGTAGATTTAGCAGCAGAGCTGAGGGAAACCAGTGCTGGTGGTGTCTAGCAAAGGTTCAAAGATACAGTCTAATTAATCAAATCTTTACGTTTCAAATATTTTTAGCTTTCACTAACCACACTGCATCCACAGGAAAAGAACACACAGAAAATCCATGAACACATTTACATATGATGGTGTAAGGTACAGCGCTAATCAATGTAACAAAAAAAATGATAACATTATAATTTAAAGTATTGAAATCTAAAATATGGCTTGCATATATCTCTCTTGCATGAAATGAAAAAATCGATTTATCTGAGCAGAACTGTGATTCATGTCTGTTCAGTGTTATATTTTTAGGGTTGGCATGGTTTGCAATGGTAGAGGGGGGCAAGGAGATTTTTTTTTTTTTTCAAAATACCCGGTGGCACCCCTGACTGTGTCCCACATGTCTGAGAGAGAGGCCGGTACCCAACTTACACCACCTCTACAATGAACATTCTGACCTATTAGGCTACAGAGCTTGGGAGACTAATATCACAACCATGAAGAGTAAGTTAAGCAGCTATTACTCTGGCAACAAAAGGGTGCTTGTCATAAAAAAAATGCTTATGAACTCTGTAAATGTTCTTAAAATGATCAGTTGTCTCTGCATGGGGAGAAAAAGCCCTTGAGGTGCTTAGATGTTGCCCCGGGTTCTTCTGTGGAACCTTAGAATTTTGCAAGACATACTCATTGTTGGCCATCCAGTTGGATGACCATGCCTATAGAATACCCAGTTGTCCTCTCACTGTCAAAAAACCATGACTCAAAATTTAACCTCCATGTTTCATTCCATTTGTGTGTATTATCTGAATTTCCTCATATCAGTCTTTTCACCATGTGTGTGAAAATCAGAGGGTTCTTTATTTATGCACAATTCTGTAAAGGTTCACACACTTTCCCAAACTGCAGAACCTAAATTCAGTTCAGAATAATCTTCTTTTCTCCTTATACTGTATTTTTTCCTTCATACTTCAACATGCAATCTCAAACTGTGAGCAGAATTACAACCTTCTTCATAATGGATACGGTCGAAGTTCATTATATACTTTATACTGCGCTTATCTCTAATCCTCATCTAACATAACATGTTAAACCGCAAAAGTTACCAGCACAAGATAAGCATAAGAAAAAATGTAAGATATGCAAAATATTAGTTGTACTGCTGTCTCCTGTTAATGTTCATACATTGCACTGGTTGTGTGTGAGTTTGATTTCATTCTTATGCTCATTTAATACTAATGCAGCAAACAAAAGACCCACAAAGGCAGCATAACCTCCGGAACTGAATGGCTCGATTGTGTCTTTTGGAGAGTGAAGCATTACAACTCTTAACAACTTGGTGCGACAAATGCAAATGGTCCACGTTAATTCTAGTTTGTTTGCATAGCATCTATGCCAAGAAAAAGAAAGAAAAAAGAAGCACAAGCCAAAAACTCTGCAACTCAGAAAAAGGGGCAGATTCTCCCAAAGATGGCATCATATGACAACCTGTCCCACTTATGTCATAAAACTTCCACCTGTCATTTCACACTACACTTCCCCTTCATCTGTAAGTGATGCTGTCATTTCCATTTGATTCAAGTTGATGCAGAGGGATATGGAAAGGAGGAAAAGACAGCAGAGAGAGGAAAAAGAGAAATGGAACTGGTCAACTAAAAGAAATTTTGCTTAAACGCATTTCAAATCTCCCGCTGTCCAAGTGACCCGGGGAGAAGGGGGGGAAAGAGACGAGCTGAGTGTAAAGAACTGCAGACCAGCTGGTGACAAATCATCATACACTGCCACAAAGAGAGAAGACAGAAAAGAGCAGTTGCATGTCTGTATAACACAGTCACCATCAACTCTTATAACAGCATAAGAACAAACAACAAAAAAACGCCACGAGTGATTGGAATGGATCATCTTCAGGCACGTCTACATTAGCGACAGAACAAATGGTGGTGACAGCTTTCATGGCTGGAGAATCTATTTTTAAAGAGCTGGAACGGAGGGGAAGGAAACGACAAGGCAAAGTAAAAAATCGGAATATAAATATAGATGTAATCCAAGTTGAGGAAATCGAAATTCAAATTGCAGCCTCAGCAGACACAGTGTGCATCTATCAATTTTGGTATTAAATTTGGAATAATGATAATGGTGACAGGGGCCAATATGAACTCTGGACCTGGCACAGGACTGCACTGCATCATTTATAGAGCACATAGTGAGAACCTGCTGGCTTAGCATACAATTTCCTCTCAGCAAGGAAACTGTCAGGCCCAAAATGCGCGTTCATTATCAGAGGAAATTTAATAGGAAGCCTATACACAAGACTGAATTTTCCTCTTCTGTACAATTATGTGATATCAATAACATCAAAAACATTTTTAACTATCCATCCATTCGCTTCCACTTATCCTTTTCAGGGTCGCGGGGGGCGCTGGAGCCTATCCCAGCTGTCATAGGGCGAGAGGCAGGGTATACCCTGGACAGGTCGCCAGTCTGTCGCAGGGCCAACACATAGGGACAGACAACCATTCACATTCACTCGCACATTCAAACCTAGTGGCAATTTGGATTATCCAATTAACCTATCCCCACAAGCTGCATGTCTTTGGACGGTGGGAGGAAGCCGGAGTACGCGGAGAGAACCCACGCAAACACGGGGAGAACATGCAAACTCCACACAGAAAGACCCCGGCCTGATGGTGGAATTGAACTCAGGACCTTCTTGCTGTGCGGCAACAGTGCTAACCACCGTGCCACCGTGCTGCCATTTTTAACTAAAGTGCTATCAAATGAAGCACTGACAAATAAGATAGAAAGTCTTCCTTTGCTAATGTTTCACCTTCACTGTGCAGAATGACACATGCATGCACTTTACAGCAGGTACAAGTAACAAGGATGTTACTTTCAGCTGCCCCACTATGTGTTTCATCATATTATTGTGGCAAAACAAGTGACTAATAAAAGCTGAGTTAGTAATTGCTAGGTTATTTAGCATTAACTCTACTGCTCGAGTTTATATTTGTAATTTCTCATTAGTCTATTTTTTTTAAGGAAATGACTGTTAACAGTACAAAGTATGTGCATTGTAGACAATGTCGAATCATTTTGGCTAGTTGTTTACAAAGAACCTAAAGAAGACACGCAAAGGGCTGGTGTGACAGAAGAATATCCTCGGTATAGAGAGACATGGAGAAAGATGATCCACTTTGGCAACCCCTGAGCAGTAAGAAGGAGACAAATAAGATGGGGAAGAAGAATACGAAAAGTGAAATTGAGAGCTCCAGTAAACAGCTAACAAATGCAAGTTCAAGGTTTGGAACTGATCTTTTATCTCCTTTATTTGAAACAGGATAATGAGAAAACAGGCCTCGCCTAGCCGTGAAACTGCTTGTCACCCAACGTCCAATTAAAAATGGCTGTAAACAGTTCATGCAGTACTTTTGTTAAACCCTTGAATTAAAGCTGAAAGTCTACACTTCAGTCACGCTTTGATTTAAAATTCACTGTGGCGTTGTACAGAGGCAAAGTTACAAAAACTGTGTAATTGTTTAAATGCTTCTGGGCCTAATCATATCAATCCAGTTCTGAGGCTGTCTGTCCAATGTGGGCATTTTTATACTTCAGACAAATATTAAACCCTAAATTCTGATAAGGTCGTTTTGTAATCTTTTGCCCGCAGCTCAGCTTTATGACCTTCATGCAGCTGCACGCATAACTGAACACAACATAAAGGGATGTAAAGAAACACTGCCAGAGAAAGGCTTTGAGGCTACTTTGTGTTACAGAGAAGAGCTTCTAGGCTTCACCTCTTCAGACCAAGTGGTTACTGATGAGAGTTAAAAAAATACAAACAAAAAAAACGTGGCCCACCAGGCTGAATTTTAAAGCCCAAATTATGCAAAAGGGACTAGTAAATATGTGGTTGCTAAGCTTCTGTTTTTACTACTATTGTTACCAAATAAGCTGGCAGGAGATCCGAGCAGTGTAATGTTTGGCTAGAGCTAAAAATGTATATATGCAATACAATTACTGTACCATACTTATGTAATAGTTCAGATTAAAAAAACACAGGGGACATCTGGTAAATGGACTGGATGGATCTAACATTCACACATCAATTTACACTTTGGAAATGCAGACTGGAGAAGGCAAGGAACAAACCTCAAACCTTCCTATTAGTAGATTACTTGCTCTATCTTTTGACCTACAACCACCCTGAATACAAACACATATACCCTAAGAAGGGTAAGGACTGAATCCTACAGATACAACCGATGAGTCCTTAAAACTGGCACACTAAGCCTTGGTAAAATTGCGGTGTCCATGTGCATGCTGCAATCGTAACTTTTTCATTTAGACTATCTGGGCTTATTTCTGACAGTAAATCTTGCATGAAACAGTTAAACTGGAGGATGGGGAAGACCATTCCCTTCTCATGTTTCTGCTGTTTTATTTATTTTAAAAATATTTCTGATGCTGCAGTTCTTGAGGCTGACTTTCTGAAGTACATTTTAAATGTTAAAAAATAATTTTACCACTTCCTGTTTGTTAACTGAGCTGTCAGGAAAGCCATAATATCTTTCCACTTACACTAATGTTTGTAAGGCTAGAAAACACACACACACACACACACACACACACACACACACACACACACACACACACACACACACACACTAATTGATTGATTAATTGCAATCTGTGTACCACACAGTCAGAATTCTAACTGGTTTGTAAGGGATCAATTACTTATTTCACCAAATATAGTATATACACACACAAAGGCATATTGAGTGTGAGAGCAGCTAACCTGAAAGACAGGATTAGGGATGGATATCGAAACCCGGTTCTTGTTGAGAACCGGTTCCCACTGTTTCAATTCCTTGGAATTGTTTGGCAAACGATTCCCTTATCGATTCCAGTCGCCCTGAATGACGTTGCCACATTGCGGAGCGTCATTTACCTGGCAGGAAACACGGCGCCTAAGCGGCTCAAACGCTCAAAAGTTTGGTTATACTTTACGAGAACGGATGACAACAGGGCAACTTGCAATACTTGCAAAGTAGATATTTCATTTAAGGGAGGAAACACTACGAATATGCAAAAGCTCACAAAACACACGATAACCTTAAATGAATGTCGTGTTTTTAATTCCGCTCCGGACTCGTGAATCTCAACCCAGCAGCAGCGGTAACGTTTGCAGGTCCTCTCCCGTTAATGCGGCAGGTAAATAATCAACTAACAGTGCATATTATGTTAGCGCGATCTGTCTTATTACAAACCTGCTATTACTGTGCATTTAGTGACCATGATGAGAGAGACAGGCAAAGTCCCAAAGCTAGGTGAGTGGCTCTATCAGATCCCAGGAACAACATCCGAGATCTCTGTGCAGAAGAGAGCAGTCCTAGGAACAGCAAAGACAGTGCACAGGACCCTCAAGCTCCCAGGCCTCTGGTAGAGGACCTGAGCTTGAAGGGTATACCGCCCACAGGGGTGAGAGGGGAATTTTTTATAGCTTCATTTAATGTGTCCACCTGTCAAAATTAACTGTTACTCGTTTATATCTTCAGATATTATATTGACGGTATTTTAAAAAAACGCTTGCTTTATTCTGGCAGATAAAATGCATTATCCATTCCCTCTGATCCATGTTTAGTCACTGTTTAACAGATTCAGCTAAGAGCATGTTTTGTTTCGATAAATTTGCAAAGACTGAATATATCACAGCAACATTCTAGGCTTACTTTAAAATAACTTTCCCTCAAGATAAAGACATAAAATGTGTCAAAACCATTCACTTGACATTAATTAGCTAATTAAATGTCTAAACTGGAGGCAAGAACTCGAATCTGCTATAATTAGCTGTGTTCAAAAGTATAAGTTTCTTTCTTTCTGTTTACTTTCTATTGGCCACAATCCTGTTCTTTTATGAAAAATAAAGAGATGCTGGAAAGTCTAGTAATATAGTTTGATTTTCACCCATTTACTTGACATTTTGAAGTGGTTCATGAATTGTGATTATGTGTTTTATTGGTTAATGCCCTTTCATTTTTTCAATCAGCATTTGGCTATTTAATCTTTTGTTTAGTATGAACTTTGTGCTGAGTGTTGACATAAAAACAAAATCTCTCCATGATCATCTGGGGTAAAATTGTCCAGAAACATTTTCCTTCAAAGACCCTGGTCAACTGGTCATCTCAAGAGAATCAGAACACATAAATGTGCACTAGCTAACAGTAAAATGGATTTTAAATTCACTATCACCTAACCCTTAGGCAGCTGAAGAAAAAATGTACATCCAAAAAAAAAACAAACGTTTCTTCTTCACTTTCTTCTTTGAGAATTTTGGCAGAAGTGAAATAACTTTACACTTCTTTCACAGGAAGAGAGATATGAGCATGTGCAAAGTTCAAAAACAGGCGTGTTGGGTTAACTGTTGGTTCAAAATGATGTGAATGAAAATGTGAACGTGTTAGCCCTGTGATGGACTGGTGACCTCTGTCACTAGCATCCCTGAAACACTTTTTTAACCATATGGATAAGTGCTAAGGATAGAAAAAAGGGGCAGAGAAGATTCTGTGTCAATATAAAATGACAAAAACATAAAATCCACTTTTGAAATAGTCCACTTAAAGAGCACTTCAAGGAAGAAACAGAGCTAGTGATTGCCTGCACAGTACATCAGCCAAGAGCATGCGATGTTGCAACATTTTAGAACAGCATTTTAAAGAAGTTTGAACATTTGAACAGCAAGCTGAAGTAATTTAACAGAGCTGTAAAAGAAGAACAGCTGGTAGATACAAAAATCTTTGCAGATAAAAAAAAGGAATTATTTTTAAAAAATGAAGATGCAGGAAGGAAGAAGACAAAGTCACACCTATTTGTCTGCACAAAAGACAAAGAGAGTCTGTACATATTATATGATATGACAGAGAAAAATGGTCTCACTAAAAAACCCCATGCACTAGCCAGTGCAGATCCCTCTCACCTGTAAATCTTGTATCTGGTAGAAAATCCCTGCTGGAACCTCTCTCTGAACTCGGTGTACTCAGGACACCTGTGGAAAGGGCCCTTCTCTGACAGCAGCCAGTCCAGCTGCCCTCCGCTCTGCCTTGTGCTAAAACCCCATGGTGAGGAGCCAGAAGGAGATGTGGAGGAGGAGGAAGATGACGAAGATGAGGGGGACGAAAGGGATCCATGCGGCACCTTTCCGCCATGTCCCACCTGTTCAGCTTGGGTAGGCCACGGCAGCCATAATAACATCCACGGCAACCATAGGAGCATCAAGGATGACGCCAACCATCTAGCAAGGCAGGCGGAGCCATGGGAGCACCTCTCTCTTCTCATTGGCCAAGGAGTTGCCATGGTCCCAGTGGTGATGTACTAGGGCACCTGGGACCGGCATTTCTTCTGACAGTCACCTCCCGCTGGCCTGAATGAAACGGAGAAATGATAGCATGCTGAAACATGTTTTGTAGTAGGAAGGAATTTCTGTTAATTCATAGCTTGTTGTCCTTGACAGACATTGTTGTCCATATATTGTGATTATGAAGGCAGCATAATGCCCCTCTAAGTGGTGTTTACAAAGTTAATATCAATCAAATCAGTGAGAGCGTTTTCATGTCTACTTTGAATGTTGACATGAAAGATATTCTCTGCACGTCTAAAGACACACATAATTATTATGAATAACCATGATCAAATACTAAATGGAGGTTTGCTGTTGCTCATACAGGGAAGTTCAATTATCATGAAACTGCATTTACTGCAGTGCTAATTGAAACTGTCATTCTTCTTAAATGGGGACAAAATCCAGATTGTGTTTCCTTTGCTTCTGTATATACTTGGCCACATAAACATATCTTATATCTGTCTCTTATAGCCGCGTTGACCACAAAGGCATAACATCTGTTTTCACGGCCTTAGAGCAAATCAGCATCACTCCTTTAGTCCACATGGTGGTGATAATAGATCAGAGGTTGGTGAGTAATTGCCAAAAACCTTTCATTCTTGGAGTTCGGTTTTAAAAGCAGCATGTGTGACTAATAATGTCCATAGCAACTGCAAAGCCTTATTGTCTTCCTGTCATCCACACAGATCAGGGCTCATGCTTAAACACGTGCATGTTATGCCTTCCACCATTACTATGGGTGTGAGAAGTTCCTGTTGCAAATTTTTCAAAGGTCACAGACAACAGAGGACTTTCTGACATACTACTTCAATTGAGTTTAATTGCACCTTTTCAACATCTGGCTAGAATGCATCCCTGATTTCAATCCCTCTTTTAGGCCTCGGCAATACCATTAGCTTTTTTTTGCTATGAGAGCTATCCAACCCACAAAAGATGCACAAGTGTTTGAGTGTGCTTAAATGCCTACACATTAATCTCACAATTAGTTTTGATATATACATCACTAAACCTAAACAAATTTGCTTTGGTGTGGAAATGATCAACTTATTTTTATAATAGCTTTACTATTTCACCACTTGCATAGTGTAAGAATTTGGTTGTTAACAGTCATGCACAGTTTGTTTGTTTTTTTCCATATCAAAATATTTCCATTTTTATTTGTTTGTTTTTGGTTTTTGGTTTAATCCTTGGTATTTCTTGGGATTTTACTATTTTTGGTGGGTGCTGAAAAAAGTGCCTAATGGAACAATTGGCACACAGTAACAAGTGCTGTTTTGTTTGACACCATAATGGGCTTCAGGAACAGTCTAGCGACTTCTTAAAGGTACAGAAACATACGGTTTCTTTTTCTGGTAAATAGATGTGGAAAAGGGCATGTGGAATTTCGTGTGAGAATAAAACTTCAGGACTGCATTCATTTCAATTCAATTCAATTTTATTTGTATAACACCAAATCACCAAAGCAGTTGCCTCAAGGTGCTTTATATTGTAAGTTAAAGAACAAGAAAGACAGAGAAAACAAAGAAAAAACTCCAACAATTAGGAAGCACTTTGGCAACAGTGAGAAGGATAAACTCCCTTATAACAGGAAGAAACCTCCAGCAGAACCGGGCTCAGGGAGGGACAGCCATTCATCTCCTTGAAATCAATGTTTAAACTTTTCATCATTAACATTCATTAACAGTCATTAGTGCACATGGTCAAACTTCATGACATTAATTGTCAGACCTTCTGTCCTCAGTAATAGTAACCCACATAGCAAAACTGGTACGGCCCGGATCTGGCCCACGCAATGTGCTTACACGTGACCCGCAAACAGTAACGGCCCTTTGGTGGACCAGATCTGGTTTCCTAGTGGTGGCCCACACATTTGCCAGCACAAGGCCAGTTGCAGACACACTGCTGGCCCAGAACAGTTTCAGCTCTGGCCTCAGATGTCAGCCTAATGTGTACCTGAATCAAGCCATGTAATAACAACATGTGCAAGAACATAATAGCGCATAAGGAACAAGACAAAGCTCTGTTCAGACAATGAATGGACTGAATCTTATACACCCCTTTATCTACTCTCCCATTTTAATCAAAGTGCTCTATACAACATGCCACATTCACACACCTTCTCTAAACTGAGTGCTTCCTAACTACATTTATACTCTTGACATGCAGACTGGGGAAGCCAGGGATCGAACTACTACTTTTCAGATCAGTAGGTGATCTGCTCTACCGCCTCAGCTACAGCCACCCAGTGGAAAACATGAGTAAATCCTCACTAGGTTTTGGATAAAGTGTACACTCACAAACCTGTCAAACTTGCATTTGAAACATTGGCTACCACAGCCGTATAGTATTGCAACATGGCATTTGGGTCTTCTAACTAAAATAGAAAAATAGGAACATAAATAGTGCCTCCATTGCCAGACCTGGCCCACATCTGGTTGACAGACACCCTTCCATGACACCAGTCAGTCAGAAGTGCCAGCTTGATGCCAGATCCAGGGTAGACCTGTTTTCTATGAGCCTAGGCCACATAAACCAATCCACAATCGGGCCAGATATGGCATGCCGTCACATAAACAGTGCCATCTAAGCCAGGCCTGGCCCATATCTGGATGACACACCTCTTACCATGCCAGAAGTCAGCCAGCAGTGCCGGGTTGACACAGACCTGTCTGCTATGAGGGAATGTATGACTGCAGATTCACTTTGGGGGACATGTGTTTGCAGCACTAACACTCACCTAAACCAACTGTGGGAATCTTTTAATCTCATTCAAGTCTGTTAACCTTGATCTTGTTTTGTCATGTGGTTTTATAACATAGATCATCCTGTAATTGTGGATAATGTTTTAACTCACTTGTGTGTTTTCAACCTTTGGTCCCTACAACTGTAGGAGGTTCAGCTCTTCCACAGATACACTACAACACTACAGCTCTTTCCTCTGCTGCTCACAATCTGGGTGTTCAAGAACTCAGTGTTTCTTTTCATGCGTTCTGTACTTGTGCTTTCGATTAGGCTCCACCACTCAGAGTGAGATTTAAAACTTATCCCTGGCTTAATGAATCTGTTAGGGCTGTAAGGAAAGAGAGGAGAGGTGAACACAGCTGGAGGAAAGTTCCAAGTGTCATTAGAAATTAGCCTTTTTCTTTGTGCATGCTTAGTTTCAGTCAAATTATTATACCATATCTTTTCATTTCTATGCAGATGATTTAAAACTGTATTTACCTGGAAATCACTTTTCCATATGAAGGGTCAATAAGTGCATTTTCATTTTTTTGACTTCCCACTGTTAGTTGAGAGATTAAACAATACCCTGTGCTTTTAAACTCTTTTTATGAAAACACAGGTTAAGAACCTTGGAATAATCTTTGACACAAACTTGAGGTGGTGCGGGCATCTGACAAGAATGCCTCCCGGTTGAGGTGTTCTGGGCATGTGCCACCAGGAGG
>NW_005187478.1:1448785-1454189 GCF_000239375.1 Pundamilia nyererei | reverse complement strand
CCCCGTGACCAGCCCCAGATAAGCAAAAGAAGACGCATCAACAATTCGAAATGTTACCACTTTAAAAACAATTGTTGTCAAGAGCAGCTTCTTTGAGCTCAGAACAATCTTGACACTAAAATCCTTTTTAAAACCTTCTGATCTGGAAAGGGTTGAGCATGCCTTTGGTACAAAACTAAATTACTGGTATGACACCAAGGGCACAAAAACTCTGCATCCACAGGAATAAGGATTATCCCCAGGAAGTCCTTATTGTACTGCATATTATTTCGATTTACTGCCATGATTCAGTGTTAATGCAAAAAGGAGTGTGACATTTATGCAGTGAGGTGGAAAAAAAAGGTGTGGAGAAAGCCTGGTCGTTAAGAGCATTTGGATTCAGCAGAAAAAACATGTTTCCCGAGCTTGATATGAAATTTAGGGTCCTTAGCATATTATACAAGTGCATCATGGATGCTGTATGTAAGATATTAAATGTGAATGATATCAGCTACAAGTCGAAATCAGGTAAAAATGTGTTTAATCCCATAGTAAAACAAACCGTTGCACTGATCACAAGATGTAAGCAGCAAGGAAGAAATAATACAGTTTTGTATTTGTACAGTTTCTTCAAGGGATTGATTTTTTTTTCTTTTGACTTGTTGAACATTGGTCTAAAAGCTAGTGAAGGATAAAGTCTCTCACTTGTGTGCTATTGCCTGTGCATTTAGCCATTCATTTATATACTTTATGAATTATACAGAGCCACACAATGAATCTGACCCAGGAGAGCTAGGCGCTCTGCAAAAGCAGCTTTTGTAATGGTGCTAATGTGATTTTAGCTGAAATCTTCCTTTCTGTAGACAGTTCAGTAAAATGGAAGTATTTATTACAAGCCAAAAGACACCGCTCACAAGCTTTGAATAATTTCTGAATGAAACATTTGAAAAAAGCATTATTGCTGTCATCCAAGCACTTGATATTTGAAATTTAAAACCACAGATTGGTTTCATAACACAGCTAATGTACAAATAAAAGCTATTTTGAAATAGCCTTGAAAATGGAAACATGGGCTTCTAAAATGAAATGGATCTCTGCTTTGTGACTCTGTGACCGTATTTTATAGTAACTTTTTGAAGGACTGAAAGCTAGTAATGCATCTGATGGGGATAGTCCCACGACAGTGGCATGCCTGACTGCTTTCAGTTTCTTTATGATTTGTGTGTTTGGACAAGCATGTCATCACCTGCCTCCATACAGAATCGTAGGCATTAGCAGTGTAGGCCACACGGCAGTTCAAGTGTGATTTCCCAGCATCTAACACCAAACAGCTCTTTCTAATGTGGCTTTCATTTATTCAGCCCAGGAGAAGGCAGAGTGCTTTGACACTGTCTTTAAGGTGACACTTTGAAAAGACTTCACAGTGCCCTTCAAAAGAGTCGAGGTTTGCTCTTCATTTCGGCGGTAATGACTAGCAGGACCGCCGGGTGGAGTCTTTAGGGACAAATCAGCATTTCAGAACGGATATGTAAAGCAGCGGAGGAGGTGCTTTAAGTGGATTGGGATCTCAAGTATTCCCTGTTTATCTCACAAACAAATTAGAGAATTAATTTCACGTAGATAAATGCAGGCTTAGACATGAAAAAACAATACTCAGGGTACTGCATTTTTAATTTTCACCCACTGCACCAGGAGATTACTGCAGTTTGAAAAGGCAATTAGCAAAGTCATCTGTCAAACGAACGTATTTATGCAACTAAAAGCAGGATGAAAACTTGATGAATAGGATAGTCTGCTTATGCTGTTTCTTGTACCGTTTGGCCCAGAGGTAAAGCCGGTGTGCCAGATTTCTTGTTTTCTTATGTCCTGAGAGAGGTCCAGTTGTCTGTTTTGAAACGAGTCAGTCAAGCATTCTGAGCCTGAGTGCCTGTTTGAAACAAAAAGAAAGAAAGAAAAGAAAAGGAAAATTCTTCTATATAGTTAGAGCTACAAATGTAACTATTCCACTGCCGACTAAAGAACAGTCCAATAGTACAGATTTTACAGCTAAGCATAAAGAGCGGTGGGGAAAATACTTACAGTTCAGTCACAACCACTGCAGTGAAATTCAGATTTTTGTTACAAACTACTGTACATTGGTTTCTGTTGATGGACCACAGAGATTTTGCACAGCAGCAGCAAGAACAGATCAACAGACCATCAGTGCAAACAAATATGACACTGATTAAGTCAGATATAGCATAAAGGAAGCAGCTGGTTTAGAGTTGGATTGTGTAGCTGTGGCTAGGTTAGAGAAGCTCCCTATATAAGAGTTGCTAATTGAATGTGAGGGCCTGCACCGAGGCGAGCTTGATCTGCCTAAGATTAAATATCTTTCCACTCCTAATAAAACTTACTGTTGTTGAAGGTAGCACAGTCACAATGCCACAACTGCACGGACACCTGAACAAACCCATTTTTGTGTGTAATTCCATCTCTGTGCCAACTTTTCTGTGGATTATAAAGTGTCCTTTTTAGAACTGTAGTTTTGCTTCTATACGGTGGCCCATGCAGAGCAACCTGAGAACACTAGCAAACAGAAAAAGCGCTTCAAAAGCACACAAAACAAAAAACATGCTGCACTGACACACACTGAAAAAAAGAAGAGGATTCATCGGTGTTGTGGGGGAGAAGAACACAGTAAGTGTCCTTTTCAGCTTGTCTCAGTACAATCCACAGCTGTTGTGTCATTTTATTAATTTGTGAGGTTTTATTTCTTTCTCTTCTTTCTTCTTCTTTCTCCTTACATTGTGTTTTGTATGCTTTTGCAGTGTGTTTTGCTATTATGTGGTGTTTTCTTTGGTTGGACCAAATGAGTTTCATATTGGGAATTCTTAAGTACCCAGTAAGGTACAGTTTTATTACAAGTATGTCTAATATCCTGAAAGTCTGTTAAGATCTAAATAATCTTATGGTTTACAGTAATATTAGTATAATTATTAATTACATTTTGCATATGAAAACATGAATAGAGTAAGAGTTTTCTCTGCACCACGATCAGCTGATCAAATGTTTGACTGGTACTGTGTTTGTGGGAAAACAGGAGAAAAGGTTTTGTTTGTATACTGAGGAGACATTCTGTCATGTAAATATAATATATAATCACAACACATGACAACTTAATTAACTAAAAATGGAAAATGGACTTTTAGACACTTGGTTGGTAAGATCGTCCTTTGGTGAATTTTTATGAATATAAAGACAGCTCATACATACATGCTGGCAGTGATATTGATTCAGAGAAAAAGAAATGCAATAGTCTTCCACTCCAAGGAGCTGTGAGATTTGCCTTTCAAATGAAGTTCTGTAACTTCTTAAAACACCACCTCTCGCAGAAATAAGTGTTCGTCGTTACTGCCAGGCCTCCTTCTCCTCCGAGACTCACTTACTAATTATAAAATGCATAAAACATGCCGCAAATGCCAGCGAGACAATAGAGGGAAATTGTGAATTTTCAGCCCTGACATTTAATGTACGCCTTGCATTATTCACATACCCTTTGCGTATTTACCCTTCTCTGTAACCCAACCTAGAGGAGCGGAAGGTAAGTGAAGAAGGCATGGACATTTCGAATCCATATTGGAAGGAAAGGAGGGAGCCGCGGAGGATAAGGAGGGGTGTGAGGGCATCTAGGTGGAATGGAAAAATCGACCACGTCGCGCTTAAATAACATCTCAGAGATGACAGCAGAGTCAAGGGGGAAGGAGGCTTATGTTTATTGGATTTATTTATTTTTTTCATCCCATCTACTGGGCTTAGCGGGCAAAGAGTGTGCTGCTCTACTGTGTTTGCACTAAACTGGAGAAAAAAGGGGCAAAATGAGAAACATGGGGAAACCTGGGAAAGACCAGAGAGACTGTAAAAGGGACAGGCGTTCTCACAGGGGAACATTTATCTGGGAAAAAAGGCGCTCTTTGAGAGAAAGCAGCAGAACGTTCTCCTTAAACTTGCCACCTAGCTGCAGAGTGACCGAGGTAAAGGCTGAGGTGAAAACGGTTTGACCTCCTGACTCATCTAAGTAATTTGTGCTCCAGTTGGGAGGGCAGAGAATTATGGGAGGGAGCCAGTGTCCCAGCTTTTTTCCTTTTTATTTCTGAGTCAGACAAAATACAACTATCATTTTTCTCTGCAGCACTGAACATTAATGTGCAGCAGAATTCATCAGCTCGCTATCTGTGCACTGCAATTACCACAGCTGGGATTCCTTATTGGATCTGACACACATATGTGTTTCATGGTCCGTTTGTAGCTGTGTGTGTGTGTGTGTGTGTGTGTGTGTGTAGAATCTGAGCTGGTTTCAGTCTGTGTTTGTGTGTTTGTGTGTGGATATGCTGCCAAGCACCTGGCCAGGCTCTTGGCAAACATTAAAGCAGGTGGAGGTCCATCAGCATTAGAGGCCAGCTGTATTCCTCAACCCCAGCAGCTCACTACTCACCTTTCAGCATTTATGCGAGTCAGCAGCAATAGCTGACCAGCTGCACACCTGCTCCTACCCTGCCTTGTTATTCGGGCTCTGAGACCTGGAGGAGGGGGAGGGAGTTGGGGATTTGGGGGGTTGTGGCAGCAAGAAAGCTAGCGGCGGAGAACTGATCCTAACAGAACAGGATGACAGTCAGAGAGATATAAACAGGGAGGTTAAGAGAGAGAGAGACGCAGAAGGACAGACAGATGAATACGATGGAAGAGACATAAAAGAGAGGAGGAGAAAGCCAGAGACACAGAGCAGCATACTTCTACACTTTGATGTGGGAGCTGAATAGTAAACACCGGCTGTCCTGCGTGTACATTCACCAGACTGTCTGTCAGTATAAAGTGTGCCTATAGCTCTATCGCCTCCATGTTACCTTTGCTGAGATCTCACTCACCAACGTCGGCCTACTTCAGACTGCACCTACCTGCTTCTCACCTACACAGTAAGCCTGTCCTGCAGCAGTGGAAAGATATTATGGCAGTATGGCTAGGGTAGGGTTGCTTCTTTATTTAATTATTTTAGGAGCAATTGAAAGTCAAGCTGAACCTCAGCAGAATAACCTGGCAGCGTTCAATGAAATTAATATGGTGTGATGCCTACCCAAATCTTATTAACGTCTTATTACTTACAATACGGGAGCTGTTTACATGATTTTCTATGTAAGGCATAATATGCTGAAAAGTTATTCCCCCTTTAAGCAAACTTCCATCTGACTGCCTGTATGGAAAGTATGGGAAGGTATAAGGAAAAAGTCAGCTTTAATAAAATGAGATTTATGCTCTAATACTGTTGCTCAAACACATTTCATAATTAAAAAAATAAGCAAAATATTATTTGTCAACATGAGAAGATATTTAGGACATAAATATTCTGAACTCATGGCAGCACGGTGGCACGGTGGTTAGCACTGTTGCC
>NW_005187478.1:1442560-1447635 GCF_000239375.1 Pundamilia nyererei | reverse complement strand
GTGTGTGTGTGTGTGTGTGTGTGTGTGTGTGTGTGAGAGAGAGTTCATGTTTCTGCGCAGTACATTTTACATCCATGTGTGTTAGTGTGTGTGTATGATTGTCTTATCAGTGCAGTCTCTGGCCAGTTTCCAGCTAAACAAACAAACAGCCATATGGTCAATTAAGGCCCATCAATACCTCTGTTAACATCTATACCAGCTGATAATTAAGAAAACAACAGCCTGTCAGCAGCACGCTCTGCTGAAAGTCATTTTGCCCCTAGTTACATACCTCGCCCACTCATCTGTGTTAGAAATGTTAGAAAATGCTGCTTTTGTTAACAACTTGCTCAGTATGACACACCGTGGCCGGCTTCATCCTCCCAGGCGACCCTCGTGGCCAAATATTGCGGTTGGTCTCCTTTTGAACCCCACTATGCACCTTAATTATTCCTCCCAGGTCTACCTGAAACGATTAGCCGATTAATCAGTTAGCCTGAAAATGAAATGGCAATGTATTTGCCAACAATAATTTAAGTCATGTTTTTCATGGGAAAACATGACTTCTCTAATCTGAATATTTGCTGGTTCCAAATGTTTTACGACTTTGGAGTCAGGTAAATAAGCTCTCCTTTTTCCACTTTGTCTGAGTATTTAAGGAAAATACTTGAAATTAATGGCTACTGGCCACTGCAGGTAGCTTTTGAGTTCTTCTCTAATTAAATTTCTTTGCAATGACACAACCATGCATGAGGGTGACTGTGTACTAATTACTTGACACAGAGGTAAAGTAAATTCATTAAACACAACTTATTAAATTATCTAATCATTGACATTGTGGTTACAGTAACCAATAATGCATACAGTGATTATTGTAAAAGGACATGTCTGGAGTTTGGGATAGTAATAAATCAACTTGGTGGGAAAACATATTCAGATCATTTAACAAGCAGTGCAAGATTTAAAAAAAATGCCACAAAAGTCCTGTACCAAATGCCATTACATTAATGGCACAGTAGGGTGATGGTAATTTTCATACAAGACTATTAATATAAATAAATGTTAAAAGGATTGACACGGATGAAGAAAACTCTGCTTCTTTTCACTTTATTTCTCTTGTGCTGATTTCAGTTGAGCAGCAATCACCTTCTTAGATGCAGGAATTAGCATTGCACATTGCCTGTATTTAAGTAATTATGAGAACAATAAAACAGAATGCTCAGCAGTTGGCAAATCTCTTTGTGGCAATGAAAATGTGTTTAGAAGTAGACTATGACTAATACTTACAAGTGGAGGTCATGCTTATTTTAAACCTAGATTAGCATATACTTTCAACTGTGGTGCTTGAGATGAAAAACAAATGATACTTTAGTGAAATAATGCAAAAGGTATGCGGTTTGTGTTTTAACTGCAAGGTCCAGAGCATGCATGTTAGGCTAACTCAGAGCTTCCCAAAGTGTGGGGCCCGCAGAGCCATTGCAGTGGTATGAAAAGAAGAAGAAGAAAAAAAGAACGCTTGGATACTGCTGGCATAATAGACAGGTTTTTGACGGGGCTCCCGCACAAACGCAAAGCAGGAGATGAAGCATCGCTGAATACGTTTCCAAACCAACTTCCTTCCAAGCCAGGGGTCAGCAACCTTTCACACTCAAAGAGCCATTTGGACCCGGTTTCCACACAAACGAAAACACTGGGAGCCGCAAATACTTTTTGAAATCTAAAATGAAGATAACGCTGTATATATTGTTTTTAACCTTTATGCTTTGTGTGAACAACTAAGGTGTGAAATCCCTGAAGTGCTACAGAGAAAATTACATTTTATTTATGTAATTAACACATTTTGAACTCTTAAAGAAATACAACAAAAGGAAAGACACCCAGCTGAACTAAAATGATCCATGTAGCAAACAAAAACTGTTGTGAGCCGCCACCCTTATACAACCTTTGTGCTTTTGGAGCCTTGACCTGACTTTTAAAAAATAATTGGAAAAAAAGCACTAAAAATTAAAAATAGTGCTTTTAAAATAGGAATAGAAATAGAAAATAAAAATAGGAATAGATATTTGCAAAATTCTGCCTAAATATGTATTTTACCTGGTTAATGTGTGTGGCGGGGCGTGGTCTGCAGTGCCGCTGCAGGGGAGTCAGACACACCTGAGCGGCGCCGCAATCACGCCTCGCCGCCTTAACGTCTGTGCTCTCTCTGATGTTGTGTTGTTGTTGGTACGTGTCGGGCTGTGAGCTGAAAAGCTACAGCCGTCTGTATGCGTACAGCAGCCGTGTGTGAAAAGTTGTCAATGAAGAGATGCTGAAAAGCATTTTGATGGAAACATCGTCGGGTCTGCCGTGATATGTTTACAACGGGACTTCTGCTCCTGAACCTCTGCGCACAGCGTCTGCAGATCGGGGCTGTACGAAGTGACTTTCATCTTTACGCAGGACTGTAAGCTGTCGTCTGTGAGGCGTGAGCGCTGTTTGTTTTTAACGTAGATCACGGTGGAGAACAGCTGCTGACATAATGTGGATCCGAAGATCCATAATTGGCCTACCTGGGGTTGAAAGTCTCGATAAATGCTGTTTCTGCGGGTATACCAGCTTCCGCGAGTGTGACGCTTATTTTGAGCAATGAAAAAATAATAGAATATAATTTTATATTTCAATATCACAATAATCTTCCAGTTTAGAACTACAAGTTAAAAAGAACATAAATAAAATATACTTCAGCTAAATACTTCTAATTTATTTTCCCAAACCACTATCTGCCATTCTGCTATTCATCTCATGTAAACAATAACGTGGCGCACAGCGTGACGTGGAAAAAGGCACATACCTTTGACGTTGCGTGATGAACTCTGTATTCCTCGTCCACACGTAAACGCAAAAAAGGAGTTTTAAAAAATCTCAGTTTTTGGTGATGCAATATGTCGTATACGTGTGGACGAAAGGCCCAAACACATCGAAACAGCTGCGTTTTCAAAAATACCTGTGTAGGTGCGGACGTAGCATAAAAGAGTTAGTAGTTTATTTTCTTACTACCTGTAATTTGTTGCATTTGCTTAATTGTTTACTAAATGTTTGAGGTGTGAAATACACCGCAATGGGGGAGGGGCGTGAATATTTTTCTTGTAAAACAAAGGGGGCCTAGCAAAAAAAGTTTGGGAACCACTGGGCTAACTGGTGCAGTGTAGGTATGGATTTGTGCATGACTTGGCGATCTGTCCAGAATGAATCTCTCTCCCAATGCCAGCTGGGATAGTTTCCAGACGCCTAGAGTTCCCAAGTTAGACAACAAGTTTAAGAAATGGATGAATCACAGAACACATTTTTTTCAAGTTATTAAACATACATACACTTTACACTTTTGTTGCTGAGCTGGAACCCAAAGATCCCCAAGCAAGGATTAGACTTATATCAATTTTCAGTTGCTCTGAGTCTGGAGCATTAAACCCTCTTTCATTTATCTTCGGCAACTTTGTTGGCAGGTACTAAAGTAAAGGTTCAACAAAAAATGAAAAAACGAGGGGCTTAAAAACGCAATTAGTTGCAAGTTACTGATTACCTGCCCAAAACTGGTATTAAGAATCAGGGAAACAGTCTCATTTCTATCGGTTACGTCCAGTTTGACGGACTGTAAAATGTGTAATGTGTTGATGATGCCACCAAATGGATTATGTAAAGCTGTTAACACATCCTAATGCATAAAATTTGCTTGATAATCAGTTTCTTAGGACACAATTTTAATACCCATTTATGATCTATAGGAATATTTGGCTTGGTTTTTAATTGTATGTTTTATTACACCACAGTGTGTTTTAACAGTGCACACACTGCAGTTACACATGACAGTTACAGATACTTATTTCGTCACAGTCAATGGATGTGTTTCTGGATGCATTAATCAATGAATTCCTAGTACTCACTTAGTGCTGTTGTATGATTATTTTCTATTATATGTGAAACTACCTTCGCCCTCTTTTTTGTAGGTTTACCACCCATCCTCCTTCTCCCACCCCATCCCATCTCTCATCCCATCCTCATTAGCCCCCCCCATCCCCCACCCCCGATGCAAAATCTCCCTTTCCTGCTTCATTTTGGAATCTGATAATTACACAAGCTGCTCACCACTGAGTCAAGCTGCCTCATAAAGTCCCTATATGCATACTGCAACATCTCCTTTATTAGTTGCAAGCTAGTTTAATCCTTTCCAAATAGGTCCGCACAGAGTAAGTTGGGCTTCAGTTGATAATTTGCCAGCAGCAGCAGAAAGCAAATTCTAGTAACTAAAAAGGACCGGGGGGGATGGGGAACTCAAATTAGACCACCTTAAAGCAATATAGGTGTACTTTGGGTTGTTTTTTAAATATAGAAAAGAGTAATTTATGCCAGTATAGCCCTGTGCATAAATAATATACCTGAGAGATTCTGACAGGTAGAAAATAATGCATTAACCCTTTAACACGCCACTGATAGCCAATGGCCTTTTCAGGGTCAGGATGAGAAAAAAGGTTAGGGTTATATTCATATTTACTCTTCATATGATGTCATTGTTTATTTACCATACCCAAATTTACAACAGAAGCCATAGGTAACAAAAAACATGCTTTAGCTTTTTAAGCCACACTTGTTACAATGCAGTATAAACCTGACTCTATTCCTAACAGATGTTAAAGTTTATTTTATATGCTGCACTAATCTGTTGTTTTTCTAAGTGTCTTCTTTATTGTACTGACAATTGATATTCATCTTGCAGTTAACCTTAGAAGGTACTTTTGGACAAAATTGTTTCTACAATCAAAACAATGTGGATTTAATAGGTAATATTTAGCAGGCAGCTGTGCTAATCTGATCAGCACCAATAGGCCGTAGACAGACAAAGTATGTTTCTAGAAAATGAAGATGATGGTGCAGTTAGCTGGTAAAGAGATGAAAGGCAAATCACAGCTAATAGAGGAGAAAGCAAATTAGATGACTAGAAACATGCTTTGCTATGACTCCTGTGCTAGACAAAATACTATTACAGTATATACGTGGTTAGCATTACACCAACACCAAAACACAAACTGCTCTTTTTTTATATATACACACACATATATATA
>NW_005187478.1:1432284-1442540 GCF_000239375.1 Pundamilia nyererei | reverse complement strand
TATATATATATATATATATATATATATATACATACATACATACATACATACATACATACATACATACGTGTGTGTGTGTCTGACCCTTTGTTCAGCTCTATACAAAATCCATAAGAAACCTAGCAGAAATGTTGTTTTTATACCTTATTAAAGCTCTGTACCGTACCAGCTGTAGGCTGGCATGTTGCAGCTGCTGCATAGTTGGCTCACTGAGGTACCTTCAGAATGCTAACTGCATTGGTAACTGAAGGGTGAATCTCTGTCCACGTACAGCAGCTTACAGAGGAGAAAAAATCCAGCAGAATTCAAATGTCATGACATACATGGCACTATCATAGAAGTTAATTACTGAATCACCCCAAGCTAACACTAAGTATAATTGGTGCTGCCTGAGACAGTGAGCTCACAAACAGCATTAACAAGCTCTTGGCAGAATTGTCCACAGCTGAGTAAAATCTTTACATATACAAACAGTTGGCATATAATTGAGCAAGCGCTGGGCCCCATGTGGGCCATCGAAAGCTTATCAGTCTGGCCACGTAGACTACTGTGGCAGCCATACAATTATCACTGGTTTAAATGTAGGTATAATGATTATTCCAACTATTACACTGATGAAAAGGCTTTGACTGTAAACACTAACTAGCCACAATGTCGTTGTGTTAATAGCTGGACTGACATACATTAGGAAAGGCAAAGCTGATTCCTAACATATGTAGTTGAACAAACAGAGGCCACATTATAAACCAAGCACATCCATCTATGAGCTTATGGCAGCTTTTGTGGATGCAGATTGGTCTGTTTCAGCATGAAATCACTGCAGAGTCAGGAGGTTAGTGTTTCATCCACAGATGAATTTAGGCAATTATTTGCTTTTGTTGTTTGAATGCTATCAGATAATGGCATAATTTCTGTCAGTTTGAAGGATTGTTATTGGGGCTGATACATTCTGGTGCTGCCTTATATTCCTAATGAAGTAAATCTCTTCACATTGTTTAAAAGCCTTAGTAATGGAGTCACTAATAATATGTGAACTCGGATGTCGTTAATTTGTGACGAGCAGCAGCCTCAGCATTGACCAGCAGCATTTACTAATCAGCAGTGTAGTCATTTTTGTTATTTGCCAATACCACTAAGTTGACAATAACAACCAGTAATGAGTAGAATTAGCCATAGCCATGGGCACTACATTTAAAAGGAAATCCATAGATAAACAAACTGCTGGTCATTTAACAGCTGAATAGGTCACTTCTGATAATGTAGCAGACATCAAGGACAAACCAAAGCCATGCAAATGGGCTGGACAGTTAAACAAATCCACATCTCACGCACTGTTACACATTTGCACTTATTCCGGTCCATAACAGTAGAATAAAGCTCCTCTGGCAGCCAATAAATGATGATACTTGTGTGCAATTGCTGTGCTTTTTGTTGTAATGTTTTTTCAGGCCAGCCACAACAAAAGGACCCCAAAGCACTATTCATCATCAAATCATTAAGCTATTAGCACAATCAGTACAAATGTTACAATTGATGGGACTATTAGAATAGCTTTCACTACTGACTGTGGGTATCTTGGTTGATGTCAAAGGAATGCTCTAAAAGAACAGTTGGCTGGTAATTGGCTGGCTTAAGCACTTACAGCCTATCAGGCATTGCCAGGCAGACCATATGTGTACTAATGGGCAGACCATGGTGTTAGAATGAGTCGAGTGATAGAGGTGTTCCACCTTGCTAAATAGCCCAGATCCACAAACGCAAAAATTAACTTAGAAACAGAAGTGGACTGATTATAATTCCAAACACATACTGTGTCAGTGCTTTGTAACCTCAGCTACATTTTTATGGAAGTCAGTCACTTTGTGATGCTGTGACCAGACTCTGGACACATGCACCCAACACCTGATTAGAATAAAAATGAGAGACTAATTATGGAGGATCTGCATAGTTCCAGGAAGCATGACTTTCTCTCGGTATGTTGAGCTATAATGGAATTCTGATTTTAGTCAAAAGGATGGAATTCAGGAAAAGTCATCCAACAAGAACTGCTTTACTGTATAGTCTTTTTAGAAAATAATGGAAGAACATGATTATTCCCTTATTTCTCATTTCACCGTTACATTTCTTCTTCTCTTTGCAGAGCATCAAATACTACTATTCAGTCAGATGTTGCTGGGATCTCCAAATTATGCAAAAGGTGTACTGACACCTAGGCACTGTACACCTTTAGTTAGCGATTCTTCTTTAAAGAGCTCCACATAAGGAAACTTGAGGGATGGCAGTGGAGTAAGTGATTATCACTCAGGACACCGTGTTTTGTGTTAAGGGGCTTTTTGTTTTCCAACTGTAATGAATTCTGAGACACCTGTCTCATTATTGCCTAAAGCTGTGATGTCATGGCACTGATGCCAAAGGACACCTTGTGAATAATTTAGAGATGCCAACTCCTTTGGGAAAATTGCAGGATGTGATGCTTTGGTAATGACTATGGGTTGGATTATCATGGAATTTCGTACATAACATCATATTCAGAACATGATTTATTACATTGGTAAAATAAACTTTTATTTTACCAATTTATTTTTAAATTTCACTCAAGCTCAAAACTGCAGATTCTGAAGCAGGGGCTTCTTGGTCTGCACCTCTAAGTCGATGGCAATGTAAAACTAGCTTCACTGTGGACAGTGATACTGATGTTCCATCAGTTTCCAGTTGATTGCAGGATTGAGTCTTGGTGATTGGGTTGTTCCTGGTGTAAATATTTGATATTGTATGTATATTTTTGACCCTCTGTGGATTAGAGAGAGTCAAAAATAAGTTAAAACTATTTGTTTTTTTTACGTTGTTAAAGGTGTTTGCAGTACAATCTTTCCAGCCAAGAAAAACAACAGTTCAAATAAATCATTAATCATTTTCACATTTTCTGATCGTTTAAAAACATTTAAAGAAGAGGCGTATGTACTCCAACTACAATATTTTTGAGTTTGCAATTTCATCTAGCAAATGATCTAAATTCTTTTTTGACTACTGAGGATATAAAACTTCAATTCCAAAAGATCTCATAAATCCCATGTTCACAACATAACACAGAAAGCATACTAAATAGAATCTTACAATTTCCTGAAGAAAATTAGCTCATTTGATTTGAATTTGATTACAGCAACCTCTCTAAATAATTTAGGAGGAGGTCAACGAAAGGCTAGAAAAGTACTAAAAACAAGCAAAAGGAGGAAAATTTCACAACTAATTACATTACCTGCCAACAGATCATTGCCACATAAAAACATCTTAGAGCGAGATTGTGTTTTTCAGAGGTAAAGATGGTGGTAGTGCATTGAAAGCATATAGGAAATCACTGCATGGCCTCAGGGACACTTGTAAAAATCACTAGATATGAACACAGTTTACTGTGCCATCCACAAATATAGGTTTAAAGCTCCATCATGCAGGAGAAGCCACATATCAACATCATCCAAAAATGCACAATTCTTTCTGGGTCAAAACTCATTTAAAATGGACTGAGGCAAAGTAGAAAACTGTCCTTGGGTCAGATGAATCAACGTTTGGAAAACATGGACAAACGCATACATCAGCGCTCTTTAAAATTCATTTGCACTTTGCAGCTCTATGTTATGCTCCATTGTATACATGATTTTTTTTCTTTTTTCTTGTTTTTAATTTACTGTGGGATCAAAAGTACATTACGGGTTCACATTTTTGTACGTGTAATGGATCGCTTTTTAAATGAGCCTGACTTTATGGTGTTTGGTCACATTCGCGCTGACAGGGGCTATGCTATCCCTTTTAAGCCCATTTCACAAGGTAAGTAATGGCCGCCCAAGGCTCATTCATCTCCAGTAAGTGGTGAGCAGGCAGGTGGAGAACCACAGGCTGTCTGGAAACTATAGAGCCACGAGTGTTCGTTCTAAAACTGTCATGTTTATGTTCAATCGCTGCTCTCCCACACAGCTACTTGGCCAGAGTTTAATCATACAGAAGTTTCTTTACTTAACCTATGAAATCACAGTTAGTCAGAAGAAGTCTAATAACATATAATAACAACAGACTGTGCTATATTATTAAATATTACAAGAGCAGTAAGAGAGAATGCTGGAATCAATTCAGAACTTTTTTCACATGATCTTATCAAGTAATTAAAAGTACATACTTCATTTCATTCTGTTAATCATGTGTTAATCAGGCTGCTGCCGTTGTGTAAAATTGCATGTCAGTTCACACGAAATCGCACCACAAGTAAAAAAAATGAAGAACTGTGGTGCCACAAGTGTGTTTTACATACACTATTATCAAGGTTTCTGGAACAGTCTACAACAGTGCAGTTTTAGTTTTGTTGTCATGCTAAGTAAACAAACTAATAATGATTATTTTACCATTCACCCATGAAAGTTGCTTTCAATGTCTCAGTTACCCAGGCAAAAACACGAGAAAACGAAAGAAAGAAAAGACCAGAGGAGAAAAAACAAGGTGTAAATAGGCAGACGTTGCATTCAGACATGTGCACGGTAGAATATTGGCAGTGACAGTACGTGACTGCCTGCTAACTGATAAGACTGTATTAACAATGCCCACCCCACTAAATGCTGGGTAGGATTTTCTGTAGAGTGCAAAAATACAAGAGGATTATGGACTGCATAGACAAAACGAGGTGTCCCAGAGATGACATTAACATCAAAGTGGTGGAAAGCACAAATTAATGCCGGTGTGACTTTCAATCACTAAACTGACTACTACTGCACTTTTCTTAAGAGCCTCTGTGCCATCTCATCCAGCAGCATCAACATTTCATTGGTATTAAGTTACATACAAAGGTTTGTAAAGCTGAGAGAGGAATGTACAGTCAAACGTTCAGAAAATGGGCAATTGTAAATATCAGTTTATTTCCCTACAGGTAAAATCTACACACACAAATTACTGGACTTCAAACTTAGTTATGTATGTAGTTTACAAAAACATGAATTTGATCTTTTCTTTCAGGAAGGAATCTACCAAAAATTCTTATTAATCTGACAAAGATAAGATTTTAGTCTTAACGCAAAGTCATGCATGTTAGGTTAGAACATCCATGTCTGCACAGATGTGAGATGAGGCTCCTCGGAAAAAGACTCACATTTGTAAGGTATATTTGAAAGTGTTAAGGAACAATAGTTCAAATGAAAAAATAACAAAAATTAGAGGGTATCAAATTTAGATTTTTTTTAAAAGGTGGGTACAAAATTGTATCAGATGATCAAGTCTGACCTTTATATACAAACCACAAGGGTACAAAAAAGCATCGCATGTCAAGAGCAGAATAACAGCACCTGTGAGATTTTTCCATGTGACTGACTTGTGAATTTAGTAAATGTATCACTACCTCAAAGAAAATTTGCTATATGCAGACAGAATTAGTCTTACGTCTGTTTAGGAGATGGTTCAGTGGAGGGTTTTACAAATGCTCAAACGTCTTCAGAAATTTCCAGTTCATCAGTCATATCACTGGCGAAGTTGCATGAAACCACAGATTGCATATTGCTTACCATCTTTATCCAGCCTCGCCTTGAAGTCATAACATAGGGATAAATCCCAGCTTTCACTTTAATCAGTTTTTTCTATATCAAATAGTTTTTGGGCCCACCGAGTGTCTGATGTACTCTTACTAAGCTTGTGGGGCCAGGCCAGTCAGCATTGGTAAACATAGCATTCTGCTTTCATTACACTGGTATTTTGTGAAGACATTTCTTATTTGCTTTGTTCTAACTTCATGTAGCCAGACAAATAACTGCTCTTTTCATCGTGCTCCTGTGAGCCAGATAGCTTTCTTTCTGTTCTTCCTAGTTATTTTATCATTAGGTAAAAAAAAAGTTTGATGTGGAATCTCAATACATCTCTTCGTTCTCTCAAATAACCTCCATATATAAGAGCTTCTAATAAACATTGTAACATCTGCTGCATAATTCAGAGGTTCTAAAACTTTTTCTGCTCCAGACCAAAATGAAAAATGTAACACTATCCCCTGAGTCCCATGGAGCCTCATTATTCAATGCCACTATTGTCACACAGGAACCATAGCAGAGGTAAGACCAGGAAATATTACAGTTTCCAGTATATATTTTAAAAAAAACAATATATGTATATGTGACATGTTCTATTTGTTTTAAATCTGTGTGGCCAGTGCCAGTCACCAGGGGCAACCATTCTCTCTGTCAAGTATGAAAGGGCAATAATGCATGACCCAGAAAAATGATCTTCACTAGCAACTACTATTCTAGTGGTGTTGCTTAACCACGGCCAATTGCAAGCCAATCGCCTCATCTCTCCAGCAGGCAATGCGTCTTAACACATGTGTCCTTTGGACTTAATCCCAAGCATATCAGGCATAATACAGTCAGCTAGTGTTTGCATGTTGTGCAGAGATAATATTAGAAAAAAACTTAAAAGAAAATAACACCCTTGGACTAACAGTGATGAGCAGGAATTTCACATGGGAACATGTTTCCATTTGGCTCATTAAAATCGTGCAAATTAAAATTAGTCAACTGTTTGAATTCGTGAAGGAAAAAAAACTTTTGGTAAATCAATAAAATAAATATCTCAAGGCCTTTTAATCTGTATAAAGTGCATCATAGCTGCCTTTGGGGGCAAACGAAGCCCCCTCCCATCTTGTATCTTTCATTTCCAAAGGACAGAGATATTGGTCACCTACTGTGAAAGGAAAAGAATGACTGAAGGCTTATTTACCCTTCCAAGCACTGTCAGTAGCAACCTATCTCTACTACCAGAGCATATTAGAAGCTTATAACAGTTCATTGAAATGTGTTTAAGTAGCCCCTTCAGCTGTAACAGATGTGCTTCACTCTCCTTGGTCTCATCCACAAACACACACGCACACACACACACAGAGTATATCTCCCACTGCATCATGGATAGATTGGGCACTATTTCTTAATGATCTTTTCCCCTGGGATTCTATAGAAAACCATTTAGTTAGCAGTGCCGCTCCTCAATAAAGCCTGAAGAGGTCTTGTAATTGCTTCAGCAGGCCTCAGCAGCAACGTTTGATTTTGCTAAGCAGAAACTGCTGCATAAAAATGGCCCATCACGCATCTGTGCTGTATTTAACCTCCACTGAAACCACTGTGCTTCTTTTAACCTCTCCAGTCTTAAATCCCCATAAGTCTAATGGGGTCAATGAAAACACGAGAATGTCAGTCAAGTGTTTCCTCAGTCATCAGCAACTACTGTAGAAATTATAACTACAGGCATTAGTTCTTTATTAACGATGACAGAAACATGAAAATCTAAGCCATAGTACAGTTCTTCTCCCTCTAACAAGTCTTGCAAAGCTTTATTTGTAACATAATTTATTATTACACCAAAAATCATTTTGTATTTCTGTGATCTTTGACTTCAGTGAAATCCAGCCCACACCATTTATGGACATGGTTTTGTCCAACATGGTTAGATTCATATGTGGATCTTTTTGGTCATGAAATCATACTAAGAATGAAACCTCATAAGATATATACATAGACAGTAAATGCACGATTCAAACCAGAGCAGGCTTGGCAGGAACATGATATTGGCATGTTAGCTTTTTCAGTCTGGCATCTAAAGCCTACAGAGTTACTTTTATCAGTTGGATTGCAGTCTGTTCAGTCACGATTTGTAACAATGGCCTAACATGCCGCGACAACAACCTGCTGCTTAACGTCAGCAAAACCAAGGAGCTCATCGCGGATTACAGGAGACTACAGAGAGGGGCCACACCCCCATCCACATCGAAGGAGCAGATGTGGAGAGAGTCAGCTGCTTCAGATTCCTGGGCATCAACATCAGCGAGGATCTGAGCTGATCACACCATGTTGGTGTGATCACAAAAGCAGCAAGACAGCGGCTCTTCTTCCTGGGGCGCCTGAGAAGATTCGGCATGAACCCCAGAATACTTACAAATGTCTATCGATGCACCATTGAAAGTATTCTGACTGGCTGCATCACCACTTGGTACGGCAGCTCTGGACCGCAAAGCTCTGCAAAGGGTGGTGAGATCAGCACAGCGCATCACAGGGACTGAACTGCCAGCCACGCCGGATCTCTACAGACAGCGCTGCATGAGGAAGACACAGCGGATCCTCTCTGATCCCAGCCACCCCAGCCAAAGACTTTTCACACTCCTGCAGTCCGGCAGGCGGTTCAGGAGCATCCAGACCTGCACTACCAGACACAGGGACAGTTTTTACCCACAAGCCATCAGACTTTTGAACTGACATTCCATACACACCACTACACACTCACTACAATTACAGGACTCTGCACACTGTCACTTCAACAAATGAAACTTGAACATCGCCTGAAGCATGCACTGATAAGAAGACATAAATTTTGTTGTTGTTTTTTTTTGTTTGTTGACAATTGGTAAATGATCAGCCAGCTCTCACGCTGATGCCAGACAACACAGCCATATTTTTCACTTAAAATGATACATATTTTTAATAAAACATTGCAGCGAATACGTCGGACTCTTGAGGATGTCTCAGTGCTATGGATAAATGTTCCTCTTCAGTGGTGAATAAATGAATTCTGTTTGAAGGCCTGGTCCATTACACTGATCCTCTCCAGTAGGACAAAGCCTCCTGAGAGTTCAAATTGCAAGCACATAATGCTAAACAAGAATTCTAAGCATCTATCCACTATTCTTACCTCATAAAATAATCATGAACATTGACATGCTACAAGATATATGACTCTTATTAGAAATTCTGATGAGCTTCTTTATAAGTGGTGTATTTCTTTGTACAATATGTGCATTGCTAAAGAGGTGATACCCAAGGGGAACGTCTGTTATTTACTCTTTACTGTGATTAGTTGTATAAAGCAGATGTACCATTATAATGATGGGAGCAGTATATCATCAAAGGTGTTCATGCAACTGTGTAACCAACACTGTCTTTTCTGAGTGTATCACAGAATAGGCCTGAATAAAGCCTACATGTAACTTTTGCTAAGATTTAACATATTAACAGGTAGCTTGGTTGAAACTGATTGTTGGATAATTTAAATGACCACACTGGTAACCCACTTGATTGCGTTAGAATGCACTTTAAGCGCTCTACTTAGGATACCAAGTACCTTTTAAGCAGACGTCGACCTGTATGCTCCTGCCAAACTATAATTATCACAATGAGGCTAAGTGTTCATGAGGTAACACGCCTCTCTCAAGTGAGTCGAGCTGAACGGAAAGTTTCAAGTTAATTCCTGTATCTGCTTAGAATCAACATATTTATTGAACTTGTTCCTTTAGAGCAGTGGTTCCCAAACGTTTTTTGCTGGGCCCCCGTTTGTTTTACAAGAAAAATGTTCACGCCTCCGCGTGCACGCGCACACGCACACACACATCCTTCAACCGCACACGCCCATATTTTGCTGCACTGCGGTTTATTTCACACCTCAAACATTTAGTAAACAATTAAGCAAATACAAGTAATCTGCAATAAATTACAGGTAGTAAGAAAATAAACTACTAACTCTTTTACGCTACGTCCGCATCTATACGGGTGATTTTGAAAACGCAGCTGTTTCGTCCACATGTAAACGGCGTTTCGAATCACTGAAAACTGAGATTTTCTAAAACTCCTTTTTTGCGTTTACGTGTGGACGAGGAATACAGAGTTCGTCACGCAACGTCAAAGGTATGTGCCTTTTTTCACGTCACGCTGTGCGCCACGTTATTGTTTACATGAGATGAATAGCAGAATGGCAGATAGAAACGAAATACTGTTAATCTGACTGTCTGCAGGTTTTACATGCTTACATACACACACACAGTTACTGTCCCTCCATTTACAAAGGCAGAGGCGTCACGGTGTGATAATTTTACGTGCCGTTGTTTTTTTTCCTGTGTAATAATATTTAACATTGCTGTCAATACATTTTTCAGAAAATGCCTCTCTGTGCAAAATGGGTTTAAAAACCTAAACCGCTGTAGGATCCTGTTAGTCCGTGATTTAGACAGGAGGAACAAATCGTGGCAGGATCAGCCTGATATTATTTGTATCCCGCTGTAACTTTACTGTATAAAGAGCTAACATCTCCAAAATGTCAGGAGTAGTTAGTCATTACAAGAAGTGTTTGTGAACTAAAAATCAAGAATGTGGGATACTATTTGTCTGTGATTTAAACAGCCCAGCGCTGCTCCCGACGAAGGGAAAACCAATCCTGCAGGGAGACCTACCTCGGCACCTGTGCAGGTGAAGCCAAAG
>NW_005187478.1:1414993-1432167 GCF_000239375.1 Pundamilia nyererei | reverse complement strand
CCCGGGGCACACTTTGGGAAGGTCTGCTTAAGAGGATGTGAAAGATTTCTAAGGAAAGGTTTTTTGTATTCAAGGTTTGTTTTTATGCCTAAGATTAGTTGGTCTGAAACTAGGAGAAAAAAGTGAGTCTGGTACATTTTCTGTTAGCTCCGAATATGTAATATGTAATGAACCAGACATGAAAAACATGAATTCATAGGCAGGTGAATCTTGGGCAAGCTGTGGCAACCCCATTATCAGCATTATATTAGCTTTGTAATTATCTTGCTTGGTTTGAAGATGTTCATGGAATATTCTTGTTAACCAGATTGTGATACAGCAGTTTCATGTCAACATTAATCAACACAAAACTTGCAATATTTGGTATACAGACCAGTTTCAACCTGTGGCAGCTGCTTGACTGATTTGTTGCTTTTTATCATGCAAAATATTATATTATGTCTTAGGGCTGTGTGATATGACGAAATATATCGGATGATGATATGAAAACATTTATCGTTTCATATTATCGTTTGTTTCATGGTGTTGCAAAATACACTGTTTATGGCGATATTTTTTTCTCTTCTACCACCTACGCAAGAATTTACAGAAAGTGCACTATTTTCTCACATATGTCGTTATTGGGATAAGAAATGTTTTATATCGGGATATGAGATTTTATCGCACAGCCCTATTATGTCTGATTTCTGTATTTCTATATCTTATTTGTGTCCAATTTCTTCTGTACTTGTTCTTCTTTTACTTTGGTTTTCTTTTTCATTTCTGTGCCCTTCCTTTCAGTTTCAGTTGTTGCTTTGAAATTCTAGTTTTGTATGCTACATATTGGTTTTTGTAACCCTTGACTTTTTTCTGTGGAGCATATTTTCAAAAAGCACTAAACAAATAAATATTTTCTTTCATATGGATTTCAGAAAGGTGGAGTGGGAGTTTACATTTCTGTTCACGAACTTTGGAATTTGCACAGCACATTCAGTCTTTGGCTCTGTATTTTTTGCAGCTATGTATCTATCTGTTGATCCTGCTTATTAAGCTCTGACTGACTGCATTTTTCATTTTCTTTGTTTTTATTATCATTGGATAACGACTGTATGGCAGCACAAAAATAGACAGCGCACATGTCTTGATATGCTGCTATATCCAGATAAATCCATTGTTTATACAGTTTACTTAGAAAAGCTCTCCCAGTAGACAGAGGTTGACATCAGCAGCAGTTTTCAAAATTGTCAATATTATTATCAATATCTCATTATCCTATCCAAATGGAAGTGGAAGAAACCCATCTTTTCTGGCATCGTTGTATTTTTACTCAGTTGTATATAGCATTCGTATTCTATTTTTATCTCATTGTATATTTTTATTCTATTTTATTCTACTGTATATAGTATTTTATTTTATTCTATTCTGTACAGCTGTGTACTGTATTTATTCTTATTGTATTCTAATTTTTGCGTCATAACTTTTGCACTGTCCACTTCCTGCTGTGACAAAACAAATTTCCCACGTGTGGGACTAATAAAGGTTATCTTATCTTATCTTATCTTTTCTTGAGCATGTCAACTGAACACCAGAGTTCAACTGATTTTTTTATGCTTTTACGCTAAGCAGACTGAGCGAAATACCATAGGTCAAAAGTAAAATCACGTATTAACCAAGAAAGTGTGAAAATGTGCCCAGCCTTACAAGAAGTGCCGTATCAAGGTTAAATTGTTTATTCCCAACCAGCTCATGCTAAACAACCTTGTCTCTATGTATGATTTCTTCCCTACGATATCAGAATTCATGGGCACCACACTCACATGGCCTCAGATAGTCTCTGGGAACTTTTAATGTGATGGCACCCATGAGACATAATGATACCCAAGGTGTTCTTTCCTGTGATTATAAGTATGACAGCCACAAGGTTAGATGCATGAAAACTGCACCAAATGGTGCCATCGTTTTTGGAGAGTAAGGCCACAACTATAGAGCGAGCCTAGACTTTAAAATTAGTTCTCAATGATGCTCAACCTTTTTTTTTACATGTGTGAGTGCACTATTTAAGCCACTTTTTACCTCTCTCATGTATGAAATTTAGATGGAACAAAGTGGGAGGATGGGTAGTAAGAAGTAAAGGTTAACAGAAGGGATCAATAGCAACACATCTGCTGACATATCTCCAAACATATCCAACCACTGTTTTAAAAATCACTCACAACACATTCAAAGGCCAACACTCATTGACTTTCTACTTTATGTAGGTGAGTGTATATGTGTGTGTGTGTCTGTGCATGTGTGTTTGTGCATTTTTAATTGCTGCAGCGTGTCCTTTGAGAGTTCCCCACCACTTCTCAAACAATTAGTTTAATGGAGCATTGCACCAGTATCTGGGTTAGCAAAGTCAATACATTGACATTCGACAGACATGAAGTGTCAGCACAGCCATTTATACAGCCGTGGAAACTCTACCACACACGTTAGATTAAACACATCCAACTTAGTGTAAAGCAAAATCTGCCTTTATAGGTACCATGGTGAGGTGTTATTACTGGGAGGTTGTGACCTTTGGAAGTTATGAGACATGACCATTCAAATCAAAAGTTATTATTAAATAATGTGCCATGTATGTCTTTTACAAACATTACACTGTTTTTCAGACATCTACTCTTGGTAACAATGGTAACTGATGGCATTTCAGCTTTCAAAGTTGTCTAATATGCATTTATACATAGTAGTATACTTACTGAATCTATTTTATAGTTTTAAAAACATTCATGGATGACCACTTGAAGCATTTGTAGTTTGGTTTTTGGAGTTTTTTGCACAGCTATTTTTTTGAGTGTTGAGAAATAGCAAGAGCAAAATAATGATACAGGAAAAAGGTTTCACATTTGCAAACCTGTCTTAAAGGAGAAAATAGTCAGGAAAGTTACTAATCAATGTTAGATAAAAAGGTCTACAACAAATCCCAAAAAATCCGTCATGTTTACTTTGTCTGTAGTTAAAAATGACTCTTTAAGCATGTTTTTCTTTTTCTTTTCTAATTACTGCAGAGGCCGAGCTACACATCAAAGAACTATGCATGGCAAATGTTTCTTTAACTGAGTGCTCTGTACTGTCTGAGCTAAGAGAGATTAGCCCAAAGCAACCTGTCAAGAGATGACATCTGTGAAAATGCACCTTATCTAACCTTTCTTTCCACTGACTCTAGAAATGACTGCTTACTGCAGGTCTGCACTGCAGTATTCATGTCAGCAACACTTGCAGTGTTTGCTAGTGTGCTTATAGTCCATCTCAACCTTAAAGCTACTGGGCAAAAAGAGAGACTTTTACATTTTCTTTAATCTTGCCATTCAAATTGTTATGCTCTTATTTCTACAAGCACTTTAGAAACTGACATGCAAGCAAGATTCCCTTTATTCATTCACCATGGCAAGTGTGGTTCTTTGCCTTACACGTCTTAAGTGCGGGTTCACATGAGGTGTGTGCGCAAGTTATTGTTACGGTCTTATTGCTCTCAGCCCTCAGGTCACGATGTGCATTCACTCAGTCCTGCTGCTGCTGCTGCAGCACATGATGATGTTTCTGAGGTCTGTTCTTTTCACATCTGTCTCTTTCTATTTGCCTATCTCAGGAGCACTTTAGGTATTAAGCAAAGAAGATTTAAAGAAGTAAAACCAAACCGATTTTGGAGATGCTGAGTATCACATACCTAAAGATTGATTCCGATGATATACCCTAGTAAATTATTTTGAGTCTACCTAGTTTTTTGCTATTGTGGATATTTTGAACCCTTTTCTGGGACAGGCTATGTTCATTTGGATCCTGGAGCTCCTTTTCTGTCAGCTTTGCTAAAGCCTCTGGCCCTCATTATGGTCACTTTGTAACTATTCAGTCCAGGTTCATTATGCGACATATGTGGTCCTTGGTAGTAGGAGAAAATGCACTGAAGATCTTGTAATGTTGGAGTCAAGACTGTATGATATGGACAAAAGCAACAGACACTGCGTGTCAGGAACAACAGGAGGGTTATTCTCCTCTGCTGAAAAAGCCTAACCTGGATCCAACACTTCAGTCAAGCTACAGGCCCATCTCAAAACTTCCTTTTATCTCTAAAATCTTAGAAAAAGTTGTTTGGCTACAAGTAAAGAAAGCGCTGGAGAAGCATAACATTCGTGATAAATTCCAATCGGGTTTTAGAAAGTTACACTCTACAGAAACAGCTCTGCTGAAAGTCACAAATGACCTCTTAATGGCTGCAGACAGGGGTGATTGCTCAGTCCTGGTTCTTCTGGACCTTAGTTCAGCCTTTGATACCGTTGACCATCAGATCTTAATCCATCGCTTAAATTGCATGGTAGGGATATCTGGATCTGTTCTAAAGTGGTTCACCTCATTTCTGGAAGATAGGACGCTTCTAGTTTCAGTGGGAAACTTCCAATCAGACGTGGCGAAGTTCCTATGTGGAGTTCCACAAGGTTCGGTTTTAAGCCCCCTGTTATTTTCACTATATATTCTTCCCTTAGGCCGGATCATTAGCGGTTTTAAAAATATTTCTTATCATTTGTATGCAGACGACATCCAATTATACATTTCTTTTAAATCTTGGGAATTAGACAAGCTATCCACTCTTATGGACTGTCTTAAGGAAATTAATCTTTGGATGACAAACAATTTCCTGCAACTGAACGCAGATAAGACCGAGTGCTTAATCCTTGCCCCAGAAAATATCAAGCCCCAAATTAGTCAACATCTGGGTGCTTTTTCATCGACGATAAAAGCCACTGCTCGGAATCTTGGGATAATTTTTGACCAATCTTTGTCCTTTGACGTTCATATTAAATCCGTGACCCGTTCCTGCTTTTTTCACTTAAGAAATATTGCCAAACTCAGGACTATTGTCTCCACAACTGAACTGGAGATGCTTGTCCACACCTTTATTTCCTCCCGGCTAGATTATTGTAATGCACTTTTCTCCTGTGTATCTAAGGCCTCACTAAATCGGCTCCAAGCGGTTCAAAATGCTGCAGCAAGGCTTTTAACCCACAGCAATAAATTTTCCCATATCACTCCTATACTAAAATCCTTGCATTGGCTTCCGATTGGGTATAGATATAAGTTTAAAATCCTCACCTTTACGTTTATGTCTCTACAAGGTGAGGCCCCCATCTATATCTCGGAGCTTCTCAAACCCTATTCTCCAAAGCGAACTCTTAGATCCACTGATAGTGGTCGTCTATCTATCCCACGGACTCGTCTGAAAACAAAGGGGGATCACGCTTTTCAAACCCTGGCTCCAATACTGTGGAACGGTTTACCCTCCTCACTACGCACCATCGACACGGTGGCCTCTCTTAAAAAACAGCTTAAAACTCATCTGTTTAGACAGGCATTTGGGTAATATGTTGTCTTATTTTATATTTATATTGTACTATTGCTTGTTTGATATGCTTTTATATTTCTTCTAATATTGTTCGTTTGACATGTTTTTATGTGAAGCACTTTGTAACAGCGTTTTTGTCTTAAAAAGTGCTATATAAATAAATTTTACTTACTTACTTACTAAATCAAATATAAAAATATTGAGAGCATTAATCTTGATTAACGATGGTTCCTTTTTTTGTCCTCTTAGTCCTCGTCTGACAACTTTAACAAGACCTGTGAGTAATATTTAGGACACAAATCGGTGAAATAGGAAAAGTTCTCACTACTTTCAGGTGGAAGAGTGGAATCGGTGCTAGGAAACTTCTTAGCAGCCATCTCAAGACCAGCTCTCTCAACACAAATAACATGAAAAATAATTTATGACTGTGTGATGGTTCAAGGTGAGACATTATAATCTGATCATGATAGATAGTCAGCATAATCACCACTCTTTCCACTCTTTAGTCATTCTTTTTCAGTGGGTGAAGGCCTGAATGTCAGTGGGTGAATGTCTGGTTCTTTCAGTCAAAGGCGAGTTTTTCTCCCCACTGTTGCCACACACAGGTAATCGTTTTTCTTTACAGAAACAGGAAGGTCTGAACTAAAGAAAAAAACTGCCATGACATGACCTTAAAGACTAGAGAGGCTCTTAAATTAGTTGACTTTTACAGCCCTTTCTTATAAGCCTAATAGTGTGTGAGTGTGTGTGTGCGCACACTTCTACATTCACCAGCTGATTTGCTGTATCCTGCTGACATCAGGGCTTCTAATCTTGCAGGAACTCCTGTGATATGTAATCAGAACAGCAATGTGAGCCAGCCTCTCTTTTCTGTGTAAGTCCTGAACTATCGGCAGTCTCTGTAATGCTTCACACACCACATGACAGTTCAGGACCCCATAGATGGCTGCAAATATCAAACATGTTTGATATTCGTAGAGCGGTTCGCGAATTGATTGTTGTGGTTAAGATTGAATCTGGACTGTAAATGTTTCAGAAATGTTAAGGCCAAGTTATCATCTGCCTGGCTGCTGTTAAAGCCCTCTCTCTCTCACTCCAAGTCTCTCTACTTCTGTGCCGCTCCTTTCATCCCCCATCCTGCTTTTTCCATCTAAAGTCAAAGTCATTGCACATAAATAAACCGATGATGTCTGGAATTTAATGAGCCCTTTCCCACACCCCTGTTTTAAAGGGTATTAAAAATCATGTAGCTTCATGAACAGCTGTTCAAAATGCTCTCCTGCTTTCATAATAATTTTTTTTAAAAGAAAGAAAATCACATTAAAGCCTGTTAAAGCCTGCTTGAGTCCAGCTTTCTACTGATGAAACATTCAAAGGAATTGTTTGACATTTTGAGGAGATGGACTTACTTCACTTCTTTGAGTATGATATAAGGTTGATGCTACATTCATCGCTGCAGGTCATATTTAAGGCTAGAGCCCACTGCTTGTAAGGAAAAAGCTGACCTGCGTTCGTCCAAAAGAAAAGTTTAATTAAATTAAATTGAATTAAATTAGATAAAATCTGTGGGGCCCAACAGGCTAAAAAACAATTTTGATAACATTAAGAGAAGCTAGCTAATTTATAGAGAATTTGACTTTTATGCTTATAGTTAAAATCCAAACAATGTTGTTTATGTAACATCTATAATTCCCTTTATAATTATAATGGCCTCTATAATCAATATTAAATGAAAAGTCATGCTTTGCATTATTAGTATTCAGGTTTTTATTGAGTAAATAAAATAGCAAAATTGCTTTGATTCACTTAATCTAGTGTCCTTCATTTTAATTATGTGATAATAAATCTTGTTCTTATTATAATTACTTTCATTATATCAGTTACTGCCAGGCCTGTAGCACTTTTTTCAAATGTTTCATTCGATCTTTAGTGGTGAACAAAAGCCTGTCGTAGATACAAACTTTGGTTACATGAGGGGCATTATGTCATGTTCAGCGACAATTAAAGTCAAACAGGCAACATTTCTTTTGCAGGGGGTTGATGAAAATCACATACTATATAAACAAACTCAAAGAATTGGGATTGACAATAAATCTTTAAAGTTATTTAAAAAACATAGATGTTAACAATGTTTGTACAAAGTTTCATTCAGATTCAGATGCCTGGTACTTGAAGACATCTATGCAGACATATGCTGCAATTACATTAAGATTATTATTAGTAGTAGTGGTAGTAGTAGCATTTTCTTAATTTCAGCATCTTTTTACAGCAAAATAATATCATTAGTAAAGTACAGGGTGGTTCATTTATATGGATACACCCTGTAGTTTTTCCTGAGCATCCTGCTTCCAAGATTTATGTCATATGTTTATGTCATCCCCTTGAGTAATGAAGCCCATTACTAATTACCCATTATTGTTGTGTTTTTGAATTTAATCCGTATTAGATGCAAATTGCTCTAATTTAGCCTCAGTCCATTTATATCTTGGGTTTTCTCTGTGAGTAGGAAGGATCATATTAAACATAACATTAAATCCATTAGTCTGTTTCTGTGGATTGCATTTCTTTGCTCACTTTGAATGTTACTTTAAATATGCACTCACATCAACATTTGTGATGTTCTCAAATTATGTAGAGGACAAGGCAATGGAAATAGTAGCAATGTCATCCCAAGAGCCCTGCTGCTTTCATGGCTTAATATTTTGCAAGCACCACAATCACAGAAAACGGTTAACTCCCCCACTCACCGTGTTATGTGTTACATTAACCTGAATGTTACTGCATGACATACTACTCACAAAGTGTCCACGACATAATGACATCCATTATATAGAATGCAAAAATTCAGTTCAGAGAATCTAATTGTTATGCAGCGGACTTTGTTTTATTTCTTTTTTATCTTTTTAGTTTCAAATAGTTGTACAGCACTTTGTTTGAAAGCGCTTTATAAATGAAGTTATTATTATTATTATTATTAAGTGATATTATTTCAAAGCAAGTATCTGAAGGAAAACGTCTTTTATTTGCTAAAAGAAATCTCATTAATTTAGGAAACAAGCAACATTGGAAATTGGAAGGTGTTTTTCAGAGAGAAGCAAAAAATATAGATTAGAAAGAGAAGTGATTGCATTGGTGCAGTGATTAATAGACCTCCCACAGAAAAACGCCCTCTTTGGTCATTTGTGCAAGCAGGTTATTCACCCTATAGTTACATTTCAAAATTAGGTGACCTCAAGCGGAGCTCTTGCATCGGTAATCTAGAATGAAAATCTTTCAAATATTTGTTTAATCCTGTCAAACCATGAAATCAAACAACAATCTTTTACTAAACTTACCAAATCAGGTTTGGTGTATAAACCTAGCAAACAGCAAGTTTAATGGCTCAGAAATGGTCCAAGGTGTTCTGTGCTGCATCTAAAATTAGGAAGGAATGCACTAGTCACTAATGGTGTAATCTTCTAATCTGCCTGTCTCTTTAGCTTTGGGGATGTATGAGGCTTACAGGGCCCCACCACTATTTTTGGATCAATAACACATGTATTGGCTTCTCTACTGGGGTTGCACTTTGTGGATCGATGCAACAATAGTTCTGCATGGTGCTTTGAATTAATTACACACAGCCTAGTATGCATGACTCACCTAATTCCTACAGTAAAGATTACAAGCTGGAAATGTTTCTTTAGGGAAGTCATTTATTTTTGTGGTCTGTAAATGTTGCTCAATACTGCCTGTCAGGATTTGTATGTGTGGAGTGTACGCTCTTCGCTTTGTGCTCTCTTGGTGCAGCAGAAAGTTTTGAAAAATTCCTTTTGCTATCAGCACAATGGTGAAGGAAATACTATTGCATTCCTGCTCATGGGGCCTTATCCGACATCAGTTTTTTGGCATTGTAGACAAGTGGATAGGAGAAATTGATCACCCAAACTATTCTCAGTTTTAAGCAGCTTCGTGGGGAGGTAAAAGGGGGGTTTATATAACTACTTATTTACCACTATGCCAACACTGGAACCTCCCCAGGCTCTTTTGAATTGCCACAGCGATTTGACAAATCATTTTCTCCCAAGTGATATTGCTCCAAAGTGGTTGTGTGCATGCACCATCATTCTACTATAATAACACTGAGCGGAGCTGAACTCAGCAGAGATGAGATGAGAAAAACAGATTGGGACATACTGAGCATGGTGATGGCTTCACAGATAAAATGCATGTGATGTTGAAGAGGGAGGCACAACTAAGTGAAATCATATTGGTCAGATGTTCTTGAAATACGCTCCATCTTTGATATGTGACCAAAAGTCCAGTTTTGGGATGTAAAAGCATGTTATCCTAAAAGTATTTTAGTGCTTGATCATATGCAAGAACTGCATTCATCAAATCGTTTTCAAATACCAGAACGTCTCCGAGCAGTTGCTTGAATTAATTTCAATAGCTGCATACTGATGAGGTTCATTAGTACAGTCACAAAGATCGTACTAATGAAAAGTGTAACAGAGCTAACTGATCAGCTCCATGTTCTGGACAGCTTTATTCACAAAAAGGCTACCACACCACAAAGACCGCAGCCGTGCTGATGCAAAACAGAAAGCAGCAGTGGAGTAGAAAAAAAATGATGCTGAATTTTATGACTTTTTAGGCTATCGCCCACAATCAATTCCTAATCCAACATCTAGAATAAAGTGTTTGCACAAGAGCCCATCCCTGCTGATATTTGGAGACAGGCAGGGTACAAAAAGAACCACAAAACCACTGACAGTCGTTCATGCTCATATTCACACCTAAGGCCCATCAGCTAGCTTTTACTTGTGTTTGCTCTCATTCCTTTGCATTAAAAGCAGTTACTAATTATAATATCCATCCATCCATCCAGTCGCTTCCGCTTATCCTTTTCAGGGTTGCGGGGGGCGCTGGAGCCTATCCCAGCTGTCATAGGGCGAGAGGCAGGGTACACCCTGGACAGGTCGCCAGTCTGTCACAGGGCCAACACACAGGGACAGACAACCATTCACACTCACATTCATTCGAACATTCACACCTAGTGACAATTTGGATTAATCAATTAACCTATCCCCTCAAGCTGCATGTCTTTGGACGGTGGGAGGAAGCCGGAGTACCCGGGGAGAACCCACGCAAACACAGGGAGAACATGCAAACTCCACACAGAAAGACCCCGGCCTGATGGTGGAATTGAACTCAGGACCTTCTTGCTGTGCGGCAACAGTGCTAACCACCGTGCCACCGTGCTGCCCCTAATTATAATATAAGAAACAAAAACTCTCAGCACCATAGTGAATGACTACTACTGAATGAATGAATGAATGAATGAACATTCAACAGATAATGAGTAATCAAATCTTATTTAATACTTAATGATAACTTAAATACTTTTTTAATGACTTAAAAAAATTGGGAACTACTTGATAACTTATGAACAGTCAATGAATACTTTTCCAATTAATTGCGTTAGTAGAGAACTGGCTGTGTCATTATGTAACAGTCGGTTCATGGGCACTACTTAAGAAATCATACTGACCACTTTCTTTGTGGTTCCTGATTAACTTAAAGTCAGCCAGGGAACAGCACAGGAGAAATAAAAGTAAAAAGTAAAGTGCATAGTGCTGAATGTGTACTAAATTATTTATCGTGATGTGTGTTTTAGTACTCACAAAGAAACTTTGTCAGAGACTCTGACTTCTCCTCCATTTGTAAATGTACAAACTACTTTTGTGTCTCACCTTTTAAAAATAATTTCTGTTGTACTTCAAGGAGCTTTTTAGAAACAAAGGAAAAGAACAAATTCTTTACAAAACCACTAAAAACAGCCTTGAAACTTTGTGTATTTCTTTGGATCAGAATGCAAACAGAGTTAAGTTTTGGAGAACGACAGTTACTCACTTACAGCCACAACTCCAAAAATATGTCTTCGGTCATCCCATAATCCACGACACCATTCCTAACAACACACTCTGCAGCAGCATGTGACATACCACATACATACACAGTAAGACAAAGTACATTAGATTCTGCCTCGACTTTCACGTCACTCCCATCTTGTGGGGAAGTCACTAGAGAGGCCTGTGAAACATTTGAAGGTAGACATATAATAAGCAACAGAGAGCGCTTTGCTGAAAGTTTGCCCAAAAAGAGATGGCTGCGATAGAAGGTTAGCAGATTCTACATTTACCACGGGGCTAGTCCCAAATAAATAGTTTTACCAAGAGTGTGCAGGAAGAGAGGAATAGATTTAACAGTACAAAAACATCACTTTTGGAGCAATACGAATGTGCATTTCTGAAATTAGTTTCGAGATTGGTTTCTTCGTACACTCAAGGGAAATGAATCTTGCTCAGCACAAACAGTACTTGACCTCATAAGGGTTGGGGTCAAAATAAATAGTGGAACCAAGGATTTGAACACCAAAAATAGAGGGGAAGGCACAGCCATTGCCCTTTTTTATTCTTTCAGAGTTATTCATCAATGCCATTGCCTTAGAAAGTACTTACTAACAACAAAAAACAATATTCTTCATTTGAATTGGGCTGCAAGTAAATGCTTCGAGTTGCTTCAGTTGACCACTTCTGTTGTACATATAGCTTCCAATCCTAAAAAGCCATTAATTTAAAGGCTTTTTTCAGTCAAGCAGTAGAGAGGACAAGAATAAGGACAAAGATTAAGAAGAAAAGATTAAAAGTGGAGAAATAAAATTAAGACAGGAGAATGAGCAAAACACAGTGATCCCTATTTATATAGTACTATTGTGAGCCGGTGAATCTCCGTTGCCATGCTTCCTGTTACCCCTAAAATATACCAAAGAGGCTCCTCATGAAACTGCCTTGTACATCACAAGCGTGGTAAAGAAGAAAAAACATTATTTGCAACATGATGAAACCAAATGAAATAAATCTTTGATCATAAAACTAGATCTTTTGGTCTGAAGGAAAAAAAACAGTAATCAATAATAGTTACATATTCTTTACATTTTATAGTCTTTAGATCTAAGAATGAGTCTTTTTTTAGAGACTAACACACTAGCCTTACACAGTACATTCTGTGCATGTATTTTCAAGAGTATAAGGGGGAAATTACAATATGTAGTTTTTAGACCTGACTAATAATAATTGTTAACATGGACTTTGTGCACCCTGCCTTATAGTTGCAGATTTTCTACATTTCTTCTAAACTTTCTGCCCTTTATTAGAGTGTAATCTACCATGTGCAATGTCTAAAATGGTTTTAGATTTATCATTGGGTTAATGATGATATGCACTGCCATACTTTGTATAACGTTCTCATTAGTAGTATGTTTACATCATTAATGTGTATTGCAGTGTTGCATTTTCAAGCTGCCTTCTTGACAAGGTCTAACTTGGGAAATGCATGATTTTCCATGAGACTTTTACACGGTAGGATAAAGAAACAAAAAAGAAAATAGTTCCCCCTTTTTATCAATGTTACACAAAGCATAGTACACTCATAACTAATTTTGGATTCATACAAGCACAAATGCGTTTTAGATGTTTCTGGGAATCCAGCATGCTGTGGTGTTAAATAATTATGAGCAGGTGGGTTGGGTGCTGAACCAAAGAGCACAGTGGGTGCAAAGCAGCATTGTCATACCAACTACTGGCCCTCAAGGTGAGAGAGGAGAAAAGAGGCAAAAAAGAGAGGACACAGGCTAAGAGGGAAGATCAGGTTAAAAATATGAACTTGATAAAAAACAAACTTGCCTTAAATGGTGTTTAAAGAAAAACGTAAAGAGGTAAAATCATATGTCAGGCAGACCTGAGGGAATGTGATTGTCTTTTTCTTTTAAATTATTGCTCATAGGAATTTTAGGTGAAAACACTGAGGTTTTCTGGCTACCATCACTTCTCTCAGTGTAGGAACGAGGTTGCGATGCTGGAGGCACAGTGCCCCTGGCAACGCTGCCATGCCAACTCCAATCATGTGTCCTGCATCGCTACAAAACAGCCGAGTCCCCGGGGAGGATCCAGCCAACAGCTAACTAGAAACAAACACCTCTCTGTTCCTGATGCTCAATGAGAAAAGCCCACAGAGAGAGCGAGGGTCACAGAGAAAGAGAGAGAGATGAGTGCGATAAAGCGACAACAAAAGCTTCATTTGCTGATACCTGCTTCTCAAAAGCAGTGTTTGCAGACACAGACAGCCAGCTATAGTTGTTAGCGACACTGTACTTTATTTTAGCAGGCGCCCGTGTGCTCAGTGTGAGAGGTAATTGTGTGTAAGATGAGCTCTAAAGAAGTTGATTCCACAGAATCTTTTTTGGTTTTTTTTACTTGACTTTACCGCCAGAAGTTTGATGAAAGACTAAGCTTTTCCAGTAATAAAGACATCTCTTTTAGATGAAACAAAATCTCTGGATCAGTGCAATATAGTGAGCTGAAATTAAAGCAGTAGAAAAGTGGTGTAATTGCATATTGCTTCAAGTGACAAACCTAGTGTGAATTATCACCTGACTCTGCGGTTCTACTCAGCTTTTACTAAACTAATGCTCTGATCGGCCGCAGCAGCAGCTGTTTTAGATGCTGTCCAACATCAAACAGCTAAGAAATCTCCATTCTGTAGACTTGGAATCATCGCACCCATTTAATGGCACATACAGAACTAACAATATCAAAACGTCTCTTCGATGCATGAAAAGAACCGGCTGTGGAGCTTTCTTGTAACCCTTTATATCGAGCGTGTTTCAAACTGTTCTTTTGTGTATCTGTCACCCCCCACCACACCCCATTATTTGTTCTTTCTGTAACCAGAATTAAAATAATTGAAAACAACCTTGGTATACATTTGTAATCCCTCTTGCAGAGAAATGAGGGGAAACGAGGCCATAAAATACGTGTGATCAAAATGACACACACGTAGTAATCTTTTTTTTAAGCACAACTGAGTAAAACTTGACAAAGCACACCTCTCAGACTTTTATCAGTTTAGTGTTAAATGATGATGTATAAATATTAAACATAAAAACTGGCAGTGTTGAAAACTGGAAGACTTTTCCCCACAAATAAAAAGCTTGGCTAAAGTAGCATAAATGGCCACAGCTATAATGGAGCAGCCCTTTAATGAAAGCAGTTACTCTCCAGCTATGCTCGGAAGTACAGAGACCGTGATTGCTTTTTAGACATAGTTAGACATGGATGTTAGGACAGAGAAATAGCCTCACTCCTTCTTCTGTGGCTGAGACGACATTTAGTGGGTGCACGGTGGGGCTGAAGTTTGAAATTAATTTCCTAAATTCACAAAAGTTTATAAAAAATGCATCAGAAGATAATGGAGGCAGCAACTTCGTCCCGTCTGTCAGCTGTCTCGGTCTCGCTTACTCTCCTTTTATTCCTTTTCCCACTCCAGATCTCTCTCTTCTGTTTGGCTCTGACCGTCTCTCTCATTCCCTCTTTTCCACATAACTCGCTTTCCCCTCGCCTTCTGAATCTATATCCATGGGCATATTTGGAATCTTCTTTTGCGGCAGTAGAAGAGCAACATCATTTTCAGGCTCCTTTTGAGCCTCCTGGCTCCATCTGCTTTCCTCTCTATCAACTGAAAAAATAGCAAGAAGAGGTGGAAAAGCTCTGCTGAGGACATTTAATATGCCGCCTACATGTTCAAATGGGCTGAACATGAGTGTACGGCTTGAGTCTTTATGCAGCTTAATGTAATGACGAGCAAGCTAAAAACTGTTCTTAACCTTCCCACCTCTCTAACAGGAATATGTGCATTTGGCTTTGCCAATAGCAAGTATCAGAGTTTAAAACGCCAGTTACAAATCAACTGGGTGTTATGCATTAAAGTGCAGCCCGTAGGTCCTGTGCAAACCTGCGAGGGGTTAAAAGGGTTATCCATTTTTGTATAGCTAAAAGGCAAAGGCTATCTCTTCTAGCACATTAGACAGCATCAGGCAGCTAAGATGTACTCTTCTGAGCACACATTATAGCCTGTGTTGTAGCGGTAGCTGTTAAAGTACATAAAAGTTGTTTATACGCTTATGTAATCAATGTTGAGGTTTACTGACAAGTGCCTAGGAGCTCCAAAAACACGTGACAAGCAGTGTGCACCCCCATACTCCTAACAACAGTTAATTTAAGTTTCTTCAAGCTATGGCTGACCATTCACTGAAAATTAGTTGAAAAATCATAAATGTCTTTGAATTATACATTATACAATGGTCTGGACATTTCACTGCAGCAGAGTGCATGATGATACACCCTGTTTCTGAGACTGACATGTGAAAACGCCCCGGTAGTGTAGAATGGACATATCCCCATGGCTAACAGTTCAACATGATTCCTCATGGGAATGTGACAAAAGCAGCATCCATCCTTCTTTTGTTTTGCCTCCTATTTGTATCACAGTTGCTTCAGTTTAAGCGTAGTTGCCTAGACCTCCCTTTCTGAGAGGTCTAGGCAACTACTCTCTAGCTCTAGCTATTCTTGGGGGGGGGGGGGCATTTTCAGGCCGAGTAAGAGACATAATCTCTCTCACGTTTCCTGGGTCAGCCCTGGGGTCTCCTCCCAGTTTGACATGCCCAAGAATTGCAGTTAGAAGGAGCCCAGGAGTCTTTCTAAACCACCTCTAACCACCTTTCAAAGCAGAGGAGCAACGATTTTACCCCAACTTCCTCCTGAATAACTGAACTTCTCAAGTATGTCTGAGGCAGAGCCCAAACACACTTTGGAGGATGATTGCTTCTGCCCTTTGCATCTGCAACCTTTTTCTTTTGGTCACTACCCACAGCTTCTGGCCACTGGTGAGAGTCGGCATGCTGATAAACCAGTCAGTCAACGCTTTCACCTTCACGCTCAGGTCTCTTTACCACAAAACACTAATGCAGTGTCCACATCACGGGAGACAGTCCAGCAATTCACCTGTCAATCTCAGAGGCGCCATTGGTTTTTAATAAAAGCAGCAAAGGATTCACCTCAGTTCTTGCAAATCACATTTATTTCTGGTTGTTTCTGGTTATTTCTCACGCCACCAGTGGGCCTTGAGAAATAACTTGGAGCCATGTCTCTGTGAAACCAACACCACTTTCATGGGAGTCCCCTTGATTCTTTATTAGCTGGCCCACCTCATTGCCCAGTGCTCTCATAATCATCTACGATGACAGACAGGACATATTGCTCCTGACTTTTCTCTTATCACTCTTCCCTCACCACGATCGCTGTTGTTGGTCACCATTCAGTGACAGTAGTAATAATTTCAACAAGACAGACAGCTTCTATATCTTTGCTTTTGCTGTCACCACTGATAAAAGGAGGTTGTTTCAAAGTTTCACATTTTCAATGACCTGATCAGCTATTTTCTGATTATTTCTAACACAAAAAATATCAGTGTAGTGCAACACAACCTGCTGTCAGTCATCTAAATTTAATATACTCAACAGTGTGCTGATGAATCAGCATGACAGTCAACAAAGCTGTTCAAATAAGTCTTTACGCTGAGCACTGGAGACACTGGAGAGTGCATTGAAGAAATATGTATCCAATATATTAAGATATAAACACAGTGGTTTAAATTACACTGTAAAAGTGACTTGTTGTTTGCTTAGTTACAGTAGGTATAAAAATTTGTTTTTATCACTGAAAAGCCTGTGTGGTCTAGTAAAATCAGGCCATAACAACACACACACACACACTTTTATTTTTTAGTATCACAACAATTCCGCCTGTGAGTTTAAAGAAATGCTTACCTGCAAAAAAGCATGTTTGATACAGTTATAGAGGACATTGGCATCAGTCACAACCAGTGTTGGGACTAACGCGTTATTAAGTAACGCGTTACAGTAACTACGTTATTATTG
>NW_005187478.1:1371893-1413322 GCF_000239375.1 Pundamilia nyererei | reverse complement strand
AGAAGTAACTAGTAATGTAACTAAGTTACTATTTTAAAGTAACTTACCCAACACTGGTCACAACTAACATGAAATTCTCCCAAACTTTCTCTTGTTCAGTTTCCCTGCTGACGGCCATTGATGTGATCAACTAGTACATTATTATATGTATTTTTATGCTAAATAATGGTGTGAATCAAACAAAATCATTCTGACACCCTGGGCTTTTAGGTTATCACAGACAAGTGAGAAAGAATCTGCCCACGAGAACAGAGCAGCTCCTCAGAAATACTTTCTGCGCAGCGACGCGACGGAAAGCAGTTTGTCTACTGTAAATCAATACAATTATAAATAAACAAAATAATGAGTAAACAAGCAGAAAATCCAGGCCATCTGGTTGCAGGTGTTCGGCGGGAGCAGTGCTGGGGGGAAGCCGAACCACGTCAACTGATCTATAATTCCAGTATAGTTCTTATTTTTTAACAGGTGTCCTCACAAACAGAACAGATTGAGGCACGGCACAGAGTGGATGAGGACCACCCGACTTTTGGATCACTGCTGTGACTCTCCTGAAAAGTCCTCACACCAGCTGGTGGAAACGTGGTGCTCACTCTTCCCAGACAACTCCTTTTGTATAACATGTTTTAAATAAACAGCTCTGTATTATAAGGCTGCAGTATTCACCATTCACCAAGCTTAGATTCGCATATTAACCACATGCTGCGTGAAAGAGCCCCGTCTATTTTCTTGTTGTGATTACAACAGCTAGTTACTGGGGTGGCTTCATCTATGTCACATCTGCACCTACAACCCCCCTCTAATCAACAATTTAGCTAGCATGCCAGCTGTGGGAATATGAAATGAAGGCCAGGTTGAGCATCGGTAGAACAAAGGCCCCAAAAATATCCCAACACAAACCTCATTTGGAGGTGGCGTGCTAACCTCAGCACCTCTTTTGCCACTGACACAGTATGAGTTCATTTTTTCACAAATAATGCTAAATGATTTTTTTTTCAATGTGTAAAATATATGTTGTACATTCAGTAGTTAAAGGCTTACATCTAGTAATGATCAAACACCCCAGTCACACATTACAGCGGATTAGGAATTCCCTCGTGTTTGACATACATTGCAAAGCACAGAAAGATTAGTGCACATAAGTCTGAATGTTTTGTTTTCGTTTTGATTTTTCGGTTTTCTTTTAAAAAATGTAACCATCCCTGAGTCCTGTCACGGATCACCTATCCCCTACAGAATTCAGTACCTCAACGTCCATACAGCCCCATTATATTTTCATGCTATTTAAGATGATAGGAAATTGTGTTTCGAAAAAGAATGTTGAATATTTCAGATGGCCCTTAGCAAAGCAGGAGAATTATTACATTGGATAGTCATTTCCAGTGGAGATGGGCATCAGCAGTATAACCTGGCTCATCAGGGAACGTTCTAAGCAGAAAACTGCTGACAAAGCTCTCGACAGAAATAGCTCATGACTTGCAATTTAGGCCGAACGGGAGTGGAGATCATTTTAGAATAACACAATGTGACTACCTCTATGGTTTCATGAGAGATGCCGAGCTGTACAGACTGATTAGATACTATACAATTGGCCTTCACAAATACACCTGACTTGATTTTGCCAAGTTACTTCCAACTCTCAAGGCGATATGTAAACAGTACACTGATGTATGGCACTGCAGGGGAGCGTCACAAGCATCATACAGAGGGTTTTTTAAGGTGCGTGATTTGTTCATGAAGGAAAAAATGGACCTTGAACCTTGAGCATACCTGTAGCTCCCATTCACAGACAGGCGCAGCAGCTTTTTTGATCTTGTAACATTAGTGCTTCAAGGTACTAATGTTTGGTTGGGGGGGTCTTTTTGCATTAATATATTGGAGATGAAAGAGATACGGCTATCTAGAATGGGGTTGTTGTACACCAGGACAGACTTGAGTGATTTTCTCAACACAAAGGCAAAGCATCTGCTGCAATGAACAGTAAATAGTAAATACTGTGACAGGGATAACATGATACAGTACAGACAGTTCACAGTCCATGTGAATGCTGACGTGGCTCAGAGGGTTGCATTAAAATTGGTGTAACACTTTGTGTCGGGATCGCTGACAATTTGTCATGGCATTTAGCATTAAGCCGAGCGTGTCACTCCTGTCATTTCTTGTTAATAGTGTGTTACAGTATTGGAAGATAGGAGGTAAGTGTTGGCTATATTTTCATTAGCTCTAATCCAATCAGGTCTGTCTGATATGCCTTGTCACGGAAATGTATTTATTTATTCTAAGATAGCCGGTTACCATATTTATGACACGACAGAGACTGCACTATGGTTGTTTTTCCAGCACAGCTGTGGAAATGATTTTCAAATAAAATCTTCATCAAACGCGGCGTATATTTCTATTTGTAATACCAAACGCTGTCTTTGCTTTACGTGCCCATTTTGCAGTGTACAACTTCCAGTCAGGAGGTGCAGCAGAGCTGGATGTCAGAGTGAAATAAAGAGTGTTTGTTCAAGCCATCACATATACTTAGAGTGGTGCTCAAAAACTGTGGGAGTTGATAGGTCCCTTGTTTGCCATCCGTCCTACATTACAGCAACAGCTGCCGCTGTAGCATATCCTTCCCAAAAGTCCTCTGGTGACAGCCAAGTCTCAGCTATTTGGGATTTCTTTTGCTTCAGGCAATTCTGATTCTGACACTGAGCTTACTTGTTTGGAGTTATGAGGTGTCAGCATGAACTACGTCATTGCAAGATAGAAGGTTCTGGTGGGTGGAAACAGTAAAAAGTATCAATGAAGAATTTACTAAATTTGTATATGACTAACCTAGTTATCTACGCATCCCAGAAGCTTTGTTTTAAACCAATTGTATCAGCTGCCTTCGCCTTTTTGCCAATATTTCATAACCTTCTAAGCCCATATTGAAGATAAATTAAATCAAACTGGAAGGTAGTGTTTCCTATATTGCTTCCAGCCTGCAAACAAGACAAAACTCAATAAAAAATACCCCATGGAAAATGCAATACAAGATATTTGAGCATAACATCTTCAGGGCACTCACTCTCGGGATGGCAATTTAATGTATAGATTATCTTTGTGCTATTTCAGAATCATGTGTTGACATGAGTGTGTAGAGTTGTGTGGGACTGTACAGAGAAAGCCTGTGTAAGCTTGGACATGTTGATTATAACTGTTATATCTCTGCTGCTATTGGATTTATATTTCATCCATAACCTCAGTGTACTATACATCATGTAAAGTGATTCAGTCTTTTACCGCTAGATGTACTATATAAGTGAGTTATATATGAGTTTTTATATCCTACACAGTAAACAAGTCATCATCAATTTCAATGGGTACCACTGTCATTGGTTATCAGTGATGTACCAGGTTATGTTAAAAATAAAAATGCTGCATACAAGTATCCCTCCATTGTCAGACAAAAGAAAATGTCCAATATCTGATTCTGAGGTTAGTAGTAGTATTAAAGTAGTAGTAGTAGTAAATGTTTTTACTACAGAAGATTTTTTAGAAAAGGTCAAGGTCACCGAGAGATTTTTAGTCGATGCATCCATGGCATCAATTTGAAAATCCCAGGTGATTTCCTTCTTGAGTTATATACAAGATTTTCAGAAAACTTGACCTCGGACCTTGAGGTTGGGGTCACTGAGATTTTTAATAGATGGAATCAACTTGAAACTCCTACATTTTGTTCATTCGTGCTTTGTTTTTAACCTGTCACAGTCACAAACTTGGGTGCCCCTTCTGCCTGCCAACCAGGCAGGGAGACAACAATAACCCATCAGCCTTTTACGGCTGATTCCATTTCTCTGCCGTATAAATAGATTTTTTTAATTGTTTGTTTAGAGTTTTATATAGTTGTCTATCAACAGCGTCCACATTAACTAAAGTATGTTTTCCCCACTGAATACAATGTGAGGTATGCCACAATAAATCAGAGATGTCAGTATTCATATATTCCTCATGCACTGTCGCAGTTTTATGTAGAATTTGTCTGCTTTGGCCTTTGCCAAAAGCAATAAATAAGCTTTAAGACATCCAGGCTGTGCATTGTATTAAAATAAGATAATATAGTAGAAGTGTCTTTTGGGCTTTATTCTACCGCTAGCCAAAAACTGAATGTTTTGTAGAAGATATCAAATCTCTTTCCTTATCATAGCTCACACGGTTTCAGGCAAAGTGTCTTTGGCACAAATAACGCAGTGATATGCAGAGTACACACAGCTGCAGATCTAAAGAGGAGTGGGTGTACGTAGGTGCATTATAAAGTCGTTTCATCTCTTTCCTTATTTCTAATGCACTCCTCAAAAGGTACATTTTACATTTAGCCTCCAGGTGTTATCTGTCTCATTGTAAAGTCAGATATACACACAGATTTATTCCTACACATTCAGACACACATCCTTATGAGTACATCTCAAGTTAAAACAGTGCACATAAACACATATTATACCTGACAAGCAGGGCATACATAAACCATGACATCTCTGAATATTTGGACTCTCGGTGTGCACCGTGGGAAATATGATTGATGGCAGCAGTCAGATTGCATGATGGGAAGCCTGATAGATGGTGACAATGACATCAGCCACGCCTTTCTGGTTTTAGCCAGAGAAACACAGAAAAAACACCATGATGAATGATTTTATTTTCTTATGCTTGATGACGCCCTACAGTCACAATGCTACACAGCAAAAATAGCTCACAGGCATGCCATTGTGTGTATAACAACAATTGATATGAGCCAGGTTTACAAACACTATGCTGCATTAGGTCTGTTGCCACTTCAGCTGGCAGGAAAGAAAAAGTTGCAGTTTTTATATTATTTGTAGCAGTTTCCTGTTTTCTTGCAACTTTTCATTTGTGGAGAGAAAATGCCCAATATACTGTATATGCTTTCTTACATTATGTAACATGCACATTTTCTACACTATGTATGTGTTTTGCTCAGACCATTTATCAGATCTTTTCAGCCCAAAAATGTAAAAAAACAACAAAACAAAAAACAAAAACATACTGCGTATTTTTTTTTTCGAATTGGCTTTCTATGAAGTTCATTCAAATTAAAACTTAATTTGAAACTATTTATGTATCTTTGTGTGTGTGTGTGTGTGTGTGTGTGTGTGTGTGTGTGTGTGTGTGTGTGTGTGTGTGTGTGTGTGTGTGTGTGTATTTCTTGTTTTGGCTGGAGAAAGCACTAAAACATTAGTCACAAAACAAGAGGGAAATGTCAACAGAAAATCAGGAGCACCGGAGATATTAGTTTTCAGTACAGCAAAACAACAGCATGGTGTATCTCGAGAACAGTAGGTTCACTCATGGGTGATTGTCTTCCTTCCTGAAGCAGACTCTCATCCATTCTGGCCTGTCTCTGGTAAACAGGCCATCTTGTAAAATACACATGGCAAAGTTTGCTCCCAGCCACAACTGACAGATACCAAACAAAAGGACTGCAGGGAAACTATGAGCAAAACAATAAGTTCTTCCATGTTTGACACTTTCTGTTCACACTTCCTGTCTCTCCATCTGTTCAGCCTTAGCTGACTCCACGAAAACGCTTGATGTTGCCTCGAATGCTTGCAACCCTGAAAACAAACTGTACAACTAAATGTCATGCACGTCCCAATTTTCACAACCACAAACATGCTTACACATCACTCGCTTCCATCCTGCTGATTTATTTATGAGGGCTGATTAGGCTGGAAAGCCAGTATAGGCCAGTTGCAACACTTTGTGGGTAAATTGCTATTAGTCAGAGCTGCTTGCTAGATTTACAGCTCCATAATGGGGGAAATTGGACGAGCGATGGTTGGTTTAATTAAGGACGCTGAAAGAGCTGAAGAGCACCTTCCAGTGCACTGATGTGTGTATGCAGAAAGTGATGCATTGCTGGTGCTTGATGAAGGGTAGGTGTGTGTTTGCATATGTTCACAATATTTATTTAAGGTGCCTGGACTGAGCACCATGGCCCTTTATTAAAGGTAGGTGGTACCAGTGATTCACAAATTGGAGCTGCTGGAGCAGTAGTTTTAGCATTAGGGTTATGGTCAAGCACAGAAGCCTTAAAGATCCATTGTGTAACAACTGGGCTGCCATCAGATTGGCACAGGTTATTGGTGATGACGATTAAAAAGTTAATCAACATGGATCTCACTAATTAGGTGGGGGAGTCTCTAATTACTCAAAGGGGAAATATATTCCTCAGATCCTAAATACTCCATTTTCCCAGTGTTGCATGATGCAAGTAGTAGTTTTTTAAGCTTTATTGCTAGAAAAGTGCTGACAGTAATTCCAAATTTGGCCTTTACATGCTAGATGAGGCTAAGTGATGAAGTGTAGCAGTTAACACATTTGCTTTACATGTTAAAAACAACCAGTTTGATTCCATCAGGACACATACCTAACCTCAGGGGTCGCAAGCTAGTGTGCTCCTTATTTCTGGTGTAAAATCACTGCCAAGTCAAACAAGCAGTTCCATATTGGACATCTGACTCCACCTTTAGAAACAAAAAATTCTCCTAAGACTAAAAGGACAAATCAATCCCCCCACAAAAGTGCATACGTACGTATATTCTCCGAATATTCCTGGCAGAACATTCAATAATCAAAAGCCAAATAAAACATTAATATCTGTGTTTATGCCTTTGCTTGATGGAACGCCGTGTTGATCTACTTAAATCAAAGTTGACAAGTGTGCATGTCTCTCTGTCTGTGTTTCTCTGTCTGTATTTTAACCCAGCCATTACATAATTCCCTATGGACTAAGTACTTTGCTTTTATTTTCCAGGAAGTTTCTGCAGCCATCCTGCTGTGAATCTTCTGTGAAAAGCAGAGGGCAAAGGCACCCCGAGGAGCTGCTCAGCTGCTAATGCTTCCATTATAAAACACTAAAGCTGGAACAGTGGTGACATGGAGCAAGGAACCATACCAAGCACTTGAATTTTAGATTTCCATAGTACTAACCATCACATACTGGCCTACATTTTTTTCTTATGTTAAACGATATAAACTAAATAAAAAGCCCTCATAAGTCTTACATTACCTCGTTGATCCAAAAATATCCTCTATGTTCAAAAATGTATTTTAAATTAAAGATGACAACAATAATGGTCTGTTCAAATGCATTTAGCTTAAGCTCCTTATTGCATGTGCTTTTCACAACTTCTGTTACCATATTTTTGTTTCTCATCGAATAGTAGGTAGGCTTTCATCATTTCTGCTGTTCCTGTAAAGATTTTTCTCAGCTTCAAACAAGGACTGAGGAGAAAGATATTATAGCTAATGTGGGTAACTGCTAATAGTTACATGGCTAACATTAAAATGAGTGTTTGCCAGTTAAACATTTATGATAATTAAAGTTGTTTGATACTTCAGAGTTGTTGAAACAGAAACTGCTGACCTTATAACATTCCTTATAAAGGGTGTCAGTCTGTTTACCAGAGGTGGGAACAACAAAGTACAAATGCTTCTTTACTGTGCTTAAGTACAAGTATCTGTACTTTACTTGAGTATTTATTTTTCTGAGAACTTTTTACTTTTACTCCCCAACATATATATCTGTACTTTCTACTGCTTACAGTTTCAATACAGGCTTGTTTAGGTTTAACGGGCTGTTTGTGAGATGAGAGGTTTGTGTCAGCTGGAGAAGGCGAAGACGGCTCGGTTGCCAGTGAGTATTTATGTCCTTGTTGTGTGCATATTTTAAACAGGATCATGGATTTAGAGCAACAACAATAACAACAACAAAAAACAGATGGCATAGTGGGCACCTTTAACCTCTGATGTCTTTTGTAATGACAAAAGGTAAGAGGAGAAACAAATCGTGCTGTTTAGCCAAAAAATTCAGATTTCCAAATACAACTAAGGAAATGTATATTGTGGTAGTTAGAAAGGTAATGTATGAAGTATGTTCATGCTGCCTTTTAAAGAAGCACATGAAAAAAATCATTATAGATTTCTTTCTTTGCTTTTGTCTCCTGTGGTGACCTCTAATTGTTCTTATAGCACTGCTTATACTATGTAATCTCAGCTATTATATAAGTGACATTAAACATGGAGCACATGTTAATTTAACCATTAAACCAACAAAACATTCCTAAAATAAGATGCACATTTGTTTTTGTCAACACCACTGACTGCACATAACAGCCAATTTTCTTCCATCATGAATTTATTTCCTCTGTAAAACAAGGTACAGAAGCATTAATGATCTCTGGCTGTTTGAATCACTTTTAGTGCAAAGTTAAGGCTATAAATAAAACTTTCAACTTCTCAAAAACACTGTCTGAAGCCAAATTATCCATTTCTGTATTATACTGCATTCTCAACTTTGATGTATTATTTTTCTTCAACAATGTGATGAATAACTGTAGACATTTTCTTTTAAATTCATTATTTATTTATTTTTTATAAGAGTAGATGTTGAAAATGTTATTAGCATTAATGCCAGTAAGGAAAACCATCCTATAAGTTCCATAAGTTCTATGTGTGGTCTTCTTAACTGTAAATAGTACAACACTAGTTTACTAAACACCCAGTTTTTACACATTCTTTAGCTGCTTGGTAACATTAGTCACATGTTACATTTTCATTCTTGTTAGTTGGGCTCAGTAATGCTCATTGCATTACAAACCCAACTAACAACAATCAAAATGTAGCATTAACAGTGTTAGAAGATTTAGCAACTTTAACCGTAGTTAGCAGCAGGGCTACAGCTATAAACCTTTCTAGTATAGCTGCTACTTCAGCTAAAACACAATTACCCACACAGTGACTCTCCCACAGGGCCATAAATGTGTTCTAGTGACAAATCTCCACCACTCTTTGTCTTTACTCTAGAGATACACAGAGTCTGGCAGCAGCTTCTTATGACTGCTTAGGACTAAGTAGGGGTGTGACGTTCTAAGGGAGACAGTCCCTTGCAGGAACTCAATGCCAGTGTTCAGTTCCCCTCTTTCCATTCTTCAACTTGTCTAGTCAGAAAAGTGACTTAAGAGTTTCTTCCCTTGCTGTCTGAATATACTGTGTGTTACAAGAAGCCAGCATCAAAGGGGTGATCTAGTTAGGGAGCAAATATTCTCAATTTCCAGTTAAGTAGTTATGAGTTTGTTAGTTATTTAGTTAGTAGTTCAGATTCTTTGGATACAAGACAATGTCTTCCATGCAAAGTACAGGTGACTGGGGCAATCTGCTAGTACCCAAAACAATAATAAGGAAGTCACAACACCCTCTTTATGACCGATTTCAACCGGCAACAGCAGCAACCACTTGCCAACCAGTCAGGAGTCACCTTTTTCCCTCATGGCTGGTATCTGTTTCGCATCCAATATAATGGAAAACCAGTATGTGCATGACGTCACGGTAGAAACATATTTGCAACTGTTTGTTCTATTTCTTTTGCTATTAGTAAGTGAAGTTAAGGTTCTTAAAGAACTTTCACATGTAGTTGCTCTGGAATCTGAAACATAAATCTGTCAGAACTAAAATTTGTCACTATAAGTTAAGAAAAGGTGATCACTCAGAACAACTGAGATTGATTTGAAAGGATCTTGCCCTTAAAGTCCAAGTCAGAACAAAGGACTCACTGTTGAGATCAGCGGTTCACATTAATTCTCTCATTTGTCAGCTTCTGTCTTATCTTACTACAGGTGTGGTCTGAATTTGTAGGTATTTGGAGATCAACAACTGTCCTTCATACTGTTCATTTAGAACCTTTAACACTGCACATTCATTACTGAAGACCCTATTGCATTTAGACCTTACAATTTATATATTACCTACTTAAGTAAAGCTCAACTTCAAATAAAACATATACACTAAAGGTGAGTGTCTGTTTGATAGATTTTGTTCTTACAAGTATTATACTTTACATCTTTCAACTTCTCTCATATTTCTGGCTCAGTAGCTCAAATGCCACTGATTATTAACTCAATTTCAAAAAGCCAAAATGTCTTTTTGCTACTGCAGGGCATCAACCAAAAAGAGAAATATTATAGAAAAATAATCCTATTTTTCCACTTTTCCAATCAGTCTTAAGAAGAGCTTTCATTCAGTAGATAAAATAACCGCAGGCAGACTTAACGAGAGGACAGAATGTCCCAAAGAAATATGAGCGGAATACAAAACAGCAATTGCTGTGAATGCTTAACAAAAGGCAAGTTGACAAAACTAACTCAAAGCTGGTATTGTTTTCTCTTACAGGTCAATGAGAAGTCTATGCATCCTGCTAGAGTCCACCAATCCCTTTGATTTTCAGCCTTGATTTTAAAATGAATCTGCCTTTGCTTTGTGTCTCTTTGTAAAGAAATGATTTATTAATCTGGCAAGTACCCAGACTGCTTAAAAAGGAAGTCACAAAAATTCTTTCTCTGTATAAAACCCTGAAATTGCATTCAGACATACACAAAAACAGACACACCCACAGCAGTAAAAGCTGAGGTTCAAATTGTTGTAAAATGATTTATATTTCATCTCTTGTTCATTAACTTTCTGAACCTCAGACTCGGAACCTTCTCACCCTGGTTTTACGCACTTTTTGTGCGCCCACATGTGCCTGTGAATATGGGAATGTGTGTTCCTCTTTGTGTGTGTCTGTGGAAGTCCATAGGAAACAAAAGGTCCAGCTCTTGTGCATTATCCTCCCCTGATAAAAAGGGAAAACATGAACCCATTAAGGCCTCGGGTCTTATCTATTAGCCACGAACAATCTCAATGACCTTTCTGTCTTTGCTAATTTCACACAATGGCCTGACCTTTACACAAGTCTGATGCAGACATGTGAGTAGTTAAGGATCTTTGCCGCAACAATGCCGCTTTATTCTGCCAGCTGCAGACAAAGAGGTCTGTAATTATCTCTTCTATTATTACCAAGCTTCTTGGGTTTTTCTTTATTTCCTGCATGTGGAAATTTGGTATTAAAATGATTTGTTTTCCACTTATTGAGATTCAAAATGTCTACATAATCTATACTGAGCACTAATGCTTTAAAGGTAAGTTCAGCCTGATTATAATGTTGCATTTTTAATCAATAAGCTCAAAGAAACAGACCATGTTGTTCTTAAACCTCTGAAGAATGATATTAAAAAAAACATTAAAATGTGGTGCTGACAATTCACAACTACCTGAAAATAGGAGTGGCATAGTACTAATACACAATCATTAACATTGTAAAATAAAGTCCTGAAAGCTCTTTCACCCTGAAAGTCCTCTTTCTTGCACCATCGTTGCTTATATTATTTCAAATGAGAATTCTTTCAGTGCTATGCCACTTACAATGTTTCTATGTAATAGGATAAACTATGACATCTCGTGACTGGTTTCTCCCAAACCATAAACTGAAGGAAAAAAACAGGTGCAGTATGTTCTTTGTAATGATGTTCTCAAAAATATAGTTACAGTCTTCACCAGAATTGGCTAGCTGGCACTACTACACTTCACGTTTTTCTATTTTCTTTTTGTAAAATTTGCACGGCTTTTCTTTATTGGTACATAAACACCTGTCAGATAACTACAGCATCCATCAATCCATCCATGTTTTGCAACTTATCCAGGTCCCATTTGAGGAGGCAGCAGTCTAAACTGAAACAGCCGGACGTCCCTCCACCTCCTCCAGCTCTTCTGCAGGAACTTTATAGAGCTTTATATACTTACTGCACCATACTTCCTATATGCAGAATACGACAAAATTAGAGTAAGCACAGAACTTCCTTTCCACTGCTCTTGTACTGTTGTGGTCTTTGTGAACCACTGTCAGCCAAATTGGAAAAAAAGTTATTTTCTTCCAATTTGTGGCATTACTGAGAGTGTGCTCAAGCATGTCCATGTGCAGCATTTGTCTTCTTCACTTTTGCCCACTATCTGGTCATTTGATTTCCCTCAGCGCCTTCTTTAGAACAACAGAACAGAGGCTTAAGGATGAGCATAAACTGAGCCCTTTTTCCTCCATGTCTTCATTTAATTGAGTAATCTGCCCTGCCCATAAGCACAGTAAGCCAGTTGTCGACTCAAAGAGGCCCCTCACTTCAGATAAATGAAAGGCAAAAAGAAAAAAAAATCCAAGACTCGGGCTAAATTTCACCCTAAACGGAGAGAGGGGAGAGACTTGTGAATTCTATTAAGATGTATGAGAAGACAGTTGCCAAAGCCATTTAATCGTGCTTCCGTTCTGCTTAATCCTAGCCAGGCAGATGTGTGCCTGTAGGTGAAGCAGGACAGGGAGACGATGAGTCATGTAGTTACCCAGAGGAGAAAACTGTGGGGGGAAAAAACAGAGCCACATATCACCCTGCTGCAACTGAAAAACTATAACTCAGGTGACAAGAGAGTGAGTCAGATTCCAACTAAAACGCTTCTTTTTTTGGTCGTTGGTGTGACATATGTGCACAGACACAATGCTTGCACGAGTGAATGGCAGATATAATATCCAATATATTTAAACACTATCCTGTCACCTCATTCACACCCTCTCTCTTTCCCTTTTTTTTCACTGCATCGTTTTTTTCACAGGCTTATTTGTCTTGCGCTTTCTCTTCCTATCATCGGCAACATAAAGCAGGGTGCATAAATCGTGCTGAGGACCTTTAGGAGAGGCAATGCACGTAACCATAAATTTACATGATCTACAGGGATAGAACGGAGTGCAGGAGTGGCCAGACACCTGTGGATAAAGTGATGACATGAGCTTTACATTTCTGATGTAGTGCAAAGGGTAAATTCAATCTACAACCAGCATTTGTTATGGCGTTGCTGTGCTTTGGCTTTCTTTTGCTGTATGCTATTCATAAAGATTCTCACCCAAAAAACATAACACTGTATTTGCCAAATGCTATAAACACCCACTCAAAGTGCATTAAAATATACCATGTATAATATGACCTGAATATTATGAAGGTGAAAACCTCTTTGCTGTCATTTTCTCTACACAATGCTTATTATATTATATTTGGTTATTATATAACCAAAATCATCCCTCTATAGTCTGGTATACTAATGGAAAATGTGTTAAGCTCCGGTTTTGATGGTCCAAACAAAAAGCTGGGTGCATGCACAATGTCACAAAGCAAGTGCTGCTGTGATTCTTTTTAGAGAAGAAGAACACTCAACTTACAGACTGCAGATTTTTCACAAATGCTTGTCCCAGTTGCTTTAAGATAGCAGAAGGGATTTACTTTAATTAACAGAAGTGGAAGACTTTTATCCACTCTAATGCAGCCATGTATGCTAATATAGTTTAAGAGCTATGCTTGTACAAACCGCTTCACTGATAATCCTGCTATAATCACATTAACTTTACATTCTATCCTGATCCAAAAGCATCTAGTTTGCAAATGTATTTATTTATTATGACTAATTTATAGGCTCTTGGTCCTTGTTGATAAATTTGGTTTCAAGTGCATTAGACAAAACTGATTCTGAGGCATTGTTGGCACAGTGTCAAAGAGCATTTCCTCCCTCTTTGGTAAAAAATGTTCAGTATTTAGCCCAGTGTTACATGTCAGAATATACTGGGTAAGAAACCCTAAACAGGCAAAAGAAACCAACAACAAAAAAACCCCATGACTTTAAGTTCATTTAGTTCGTTCCAGGTTTTTACGTTTTTAAGTTCTTCACATTAACACCAGATGTTACTTAATCTGTACTGAGAAGCTTACAATTCGCACACATTAAAAAACTGGGTGTTTTTTAGAGTGCATACAATCTACTGTATCAATTGGTGCATGACAATTTAGCTATCAGGTCAAATGAATACTGGCAGTACAAGTACATACGGTTAAAACTACTAATCATACAGGGCCAGGAATGCTTATATTTCAGAAAAATATCAGTGACAATACATCAATTACGCACTAGCCAATTATAATTTCCCAGCGACTAAGTTTACATGTATTTAGTCTAGAATAGGGTTGTCAAACATAAGGCCCGGGGGCCAGAATCAGCCAAGTGAAAATTCCATTGGATGACTTTGGAAAATTTTAACTTTTAATAAGTTTTACAAATTTTCATGATAAAGACCTCCCCTATGACTATTCACAGTGCACCAGAGTAATTAAATGATAGATTTCTATAATTTCAAAACTGTCTTTTGCACACATTTACTTCTTACAATTTAAGCTTAAAGAGTCATGTTGGAAGATTTTTCATTTACTACAGCAGCATTTCTTCATAATCTAGAAAATCTGAAACATGCAAATTGTGCTTTTTTTGTCTTATATTAAGTGTTGTTTAACTGACTGGTTTGGCCCAAATGACACCAAAATATGTATGTGGCCCACGATGTAAAAGGAGTTTGACCCCCCTGGTCTAGAATTTCTTTGTACTGGCCAAAAAGTCAGTTCATTGGACAAACATTTAAATAATGAAGAAACAAAATATTTTCATACTTGACAAACTGGAACTAGCAAATGTATTGAAACTTTGCTTCTTAGTTGACTTTTATGATTGTCAAAGGGTTTGTTTTATTTTGACCAACATAATGATTAATCTAGAAATTCTGTTCAGTTCATTTAACTGATTTCATAGAGCGCCAAAGCCCAACAACACTGGCCTTGAGGCGCTTTATATTGTAAGGTAAACACCCTACCATAATATGATAATAATATAACAGTACAATAACACAGACTACTACCTGCCATGATGAGGAAAATGCATTTGGCTGCTTCTCTCTAACATTTATTCCTTTTCATTTGGGCACGTGAATACAAACAAAAACTGCGTTTAATGGCACATGTAAATACAGCAGGCAGCACACTGTGTCCTGCCTTTCTTTAACATGATAATTCCTGACATCAGACTACAGGAAACAGGCTCCCTGACTGCTTGCAACATGGACTAAAAGTGATTGCTGTAACTCTGGCTTAGCTGTTCTCAGCCAGTCTACTGTTAAATAATTTGAAGCAGACAGAACAGCGTGGGTGTGTCACTGTCACTGTCAATAAGCTCTCTTTATTAATACATAATAGCCAGCCATTGGTTTTATACATAAGTTAGCCTGGAGTGAAGTCAAAAAGCAAGTTGAAAAATCAGCTGCCTTTGATAAGTCTTTCATTTCTGACTCAATTTTTTTATTCTTAATTTTTGCTTGCCACCTCATTTGTCCTGCAGATAAATTCACAAAATGGAAGACTGTCTTTGTCACAGGGTGACACACAAAAGGACATCAAAAATACTCAATGCTGTTTCTATTGTCAACACAGATAAGCACTTATTTCAAAAAAAAAAAGAAAAAAAAAGAAGAAAAAAGCATACAACTTATACACAGATACATACACAAATACAATAGGCAGCACACTGTGTCCTACCTTTCCTTAACATTATAATTCCTGACATCAGGCACAATTGTGCCATTTTCTGTGGCACAACACTGGAATGTCTGCAGGTGTCCATGCGTTGCGGTACTTTAGCATCTAGCTAGCGCTACAAAAGAATATTTATCAGAAAGCGAGCGACTTTTTTTAAGTGCCAGGTACTTCTAAATGCAATATTTCTATCAGCTCAACTAACATCAGCAAACATACAAACTGTTAGTGTGCAGTTTGCCTCACAGTGCGTTGCTAGCTAAAAGGTCAAGCTGCTAATAGCTAACTTCACTCAGAGATGGAGAAGGATAAGAAAGACAGGACAGAGGAGGAAGAGAGGTTAGATTTAAAGGTAAGAACTGCTTAGTGGTGTTTGATTAACTGGAAATTTAAAGCTTACATGTAAGTGCTCATGTTTTTAAATCAGATTTACATCTACTGTTTGTAAATGTGATGTTATGTTTTTTTATTATAAAACATGCTGCTAAACAGACTGAGACAGAATGACTGCGTTATTTAACCTCCTAGGACCTGGCGTCCACATATGTCGACATCACATTTTGGGATATCTTTCTCCATCTCTGAGTGAAGTTAGCTATTAGCTAGACCAAAATACAAAATTTTGCTCTACAAGGGCCTGATTTCCACTTACGAGGACATTATACTGCCTCTGTTCTATCGAAATTTAAAGCAAATATCCTCAAATATCCTGTGGATCTCACTTCTCTCAGAAACAAAAATCAGGTAAAAAAAAAAAAATCTGGTAATTCTTTGTTTTTACATTAATCAGGTCCCAAACCGCCCAAATAGCAAAGAGAAATTAAAAATGCATGCCATGAAAGAGTTTGGGTCTTAGGAGGATAAAGGGCATAAAAATACTCTGCAGTTTAGTGCAGGATAAACAGGTTAGCTGGATGTGCTGTGATGGATTCAGAGTAAAGAAGTGTGTGACTTGTACACAGTGGCCATCTAGTATGAAGTTAATATAAATGGTGTACTGTCAGCGTAGAGAATATAAATCAGCCAGTAGATGAAAAATCTGCTTACATCTGGTTGAATTCAAATGTATAAATCCACAAAGAGCAGCTGATCACTGAGTTGTAATTCTTTTCCCCCATACTGAGCTACAACAACTGATTTTAGGTTTCCCCAACTGCTGAATCTCACTTTATCTCACCTGACTGTACACCTTTTCCTGTTTAGAGGCAAAGTCACCCTCAACAATGCAAGCAACAGAAAATAGAGCTATTTTTTTACATTTTCCCTTTTTTTGCTGCTCATGTCCTCCTTAAGTGATTCAAGCAGAATTTATTTATTAGAACTAAAATTTAGAACAAAATAAAATAAAATTTTTGTTCCCCTTCTGATAATATTTTATTATTGCATTAATATAGCACAAGGTTCATATAGTTTTGCACTGGTAGAAACATCCTCCAAAGAGCTACTTTTTACTTTCTTACTCTGTGCGCATTTCAGAGTCTGTACTTTTTCACTTTTACTTGAGTAAAGAATTTGAATCATACTTCAACTTTTACCGGAGTACAGAATGTCTGTACTTTTACCATTTCTGCTTATACAGTACTTTTTTTTATTCTTTTTGTCACATCACTTCTTCTCTACTGTCCATCTGTTGTTTGTGACAGGTGAAAGGCACAGCATCCAAGCTGCACTCATCATTATTCTATATCTGAAGAGAATGCCAACGAGAACGGAATAAGGACGGATTTCTTTTAGTGGCAAGCCCACATAGAACAATCTTTCATGTCAAATTAAGATGACTATTGATAATGTGACTAAAAGCTTTGATGAAAATATATACATGAAATAAACACTGAAGTACTTTAAATTGGATCAACACTTCTCAAGAATCCTTTTTTGTTTGCTGGGGTTTCCATTAAATGACCTCGGGAAACTGATATCTTTTTGCTGCTGTGTATATTTTGTGAGGCTCACAGCAGGAAGTGATTCACTGTGACAGCTGCTTTGCAAACATGTCTGTTAACCTCTGTTGAGAGCTTGTATAACAGTGACTTTCCTTCATGTCATGAGGCCAAATTCAGAAAAATGTCAATAAGTTCAAAAAAGTTAGTTCTGAAAAAGCATTTAGATTTCACACTGGTGCCAAAGGGCACTGACTTTTCATTATCTAGATGAAACACCACAAGAGTCGGCTGGTTTTGCACCATTAGAAACCTCTTTGAAATGCTGGTCAAAGCAACTATTGAAGAAAGTACAGATTTCAGCTCTTACTTTGACCTATGACTGTTGAGTCTTTAACATATAAAATGTCTTTCTTAACTCAAGATCTCAGAAAAATGTGTAACTGAACTAGAGGTCATACGTTTGACAAAGTATCAAAGCCTTGTTTCAAAGATACAAAGTATTGTAAAGTATTCACTCGGTGTCAAAAAGTCAGATTTGCGGAAATATAACCATTTTTCTCTGATAAATAGTAAAGAAATGGTATAGAAGGCAAGCAAAACTATTCAATCCCCATAACAAAAAGCTCATTTTGTTTGCATTGCACTCGTGCACTATTTGACAAGGACATTTGGTCCAGCACAGTTTGATTCAAAGGCTTTGTCTGGTCATGAGTGCCCATATGCATAAGCCAAATCAGAGAGATCCCCAACAAAAATCTTCTCCTACTGTCAGTGTTACGCAATCTTGAAAAAAAATCTTACATTTTAAAATTAGTTCCAATTGTTGGGTCAATATAAGTCAAAAGTGTTTTACAGAGGAACTAAACAAACCAAACCTAACACAGTACAGATCTCAACACATAGCACAGGCTTCACGTGGCTAAGTTCAACGTGAGACCCAAAACAAGCATTTTAACACAATTTAGTGGGAATTTTCTATAAAAGGTAGATCGCCTAAACTAGGAGTCCCGTTTTTATTAAATTACTGAATTACATTATTAAAGTGAAAGCACCATGTCTATAAGGGACTAATGTGGTTTATTATCAAAAGGTTTAATTTCTTATTTTTTAAGGACTACATTGATTTACTTATTTCACCCTGAACCAATTTAAATATCATTTTCAATTTAGCTGGCATCTCTAAAAATCTGCTGAGTAAAGTAAATCTTGTAAGAGACCAAAAAATAATTTGAAAACAATTTCTAATACATGCTTAGATCCCACCAGGTCCATCATACAAAGTTTTTCATAATTACTGTACAGAAGAAAGCATCCGTGGATGATTAAACTGTAATAACCAAATGTCACTACCTCTAAGATAAATGTGAAGATGAATGAATATTTTTGCTTTACCTCGCGCCCCATTTACACGCTTGCCTTGTGCTTTACTGAAGGCCTTAAACATGAGTGATGGCAATTAAATTCTGATTTCATGGAAATCAGTACTTATGCTAATTTTCTTTGTAAATGTTGAAATGATTTGTAGGAAAGCTAGCACAGAAGTAAGAGAAACAGGAGAAAAGAAAGAAAACCTCCTCCTACCATCCATAGACTTAGGATTTAAAAGTGTATCAGTATATCGCTAAGGTGCTTGGCAGCAGTCTCTGCACATCTCCCTTAGCCTGTAGAAGGACATCTAATCGGTGGAGGATTTCCATACCTGCCTGCTGCCTCCGGTAATCTTAAGTACATCACACATCTGGCTGGGCTTTATTTCAAGAGTCTAGAAAAAAGATAAGCAAGTGACAGAGATGGAGATAACACTAATCCAAGAGTGGCGCCAGGTCGAAAGGAGTGTCCACTGCACAACGACAAAGTAATAAAGGCCCTGGGGCCACAGTAAAGCTGTACGGGAGAGCGGGCAGGGAGATAAGAAGAGAAGAGGCTGGTGGAGAAAGCAGAGCAGTGATATATGAAGAGGCAGAATGGGAGAAAAGGACAGAAGGAGGAACGTATAATGAGACATGAAAAACAATGACGAGATGATGGATATGTTGAACACAAATGCAACAGTGCAATGAAGGCGTTTGAGCTCCATTATTACAGCTAAATAAACTTCATGGCTATTTGCAAGTGTCTTTAATGTCTTTCAAACCAAAGGATGAAGAGATTTGTTTGTAATTAGCTTTAAAAAATTATACTAACTAGGAAGATATCACACTGATAACGGGAACCATGTCAAAACAAATGCATTTATACTTCAGACTGAGTTGAAGCTACATTCATTATGCTACTATGGTTGCATTCTAAATAATACAATGGGTTTCTTTTTATTTATGTATATAAATTATGTTGCCAAACACTCATTCACAGATCCAGCAGAGAGATTAGCAACATTAGCATTTTTCTAAGGCTTCAAATTCTGTTCATTCTGCAGTCCTCTTTTATCTCTTCCCCTTTTTTGATCACCAGAAACGCCTCTGAAAAATATCTGTCGCTTAAAAATAGTTTGGTTGATTTTCACTAAGATTGCCTGCAGATAGTGTGCCGTAGGCTGCAAAGCTAAAAACTAGCTGCTTGCTGCTGCTAGAAAGCTTAATGATGTGAGTGTTGCAGGCTAAAGAAAGAACTGATAAAATATGAGGAAAACTTCACGGCTACAGTAAGTGACAATTCTCTGTTGGTTTGGCACTACAAGCAACAACTTTCACATCTCGTGCAGTCATATGACTGACTGAAAAACAGGCCTTTGCTTACATCTGTCCCCAGTAATCCCAGTTCTACTGGCTTTATAGGATACTTAAGGCTATTGAATGTTTATTGACTTTCTATGTCTCTTTGTTTTTTTGTTTTTTTTGATAAGCAGAGCAAAGTATCTTGCTTTAGCTGCCATCACAGCATTAGTGAAGAGTAACAAGCTCACACTATATACATTATACATAACTACTTGATATGAAAATGCATACGATTTGGAAGAAAATCGTGTTACATTAATTGCTTAAAGCAAATCCACAGCAGTAAGCTGATTTTTCTATTACATTTTAATATCACTGCCGAGCTTTCTGTGATAATAAAATCCACTTAGGCCTTAATACAATTTCATACTAGGTGAGAACATTTTAGTTTCCAATTAAAAGAAAATCTTAGATAACCAGGAATTATGGCAAGGTTGTTTTCCAAAGCAGAGCTGCTAAATTACACAGAAAATAACTCAGTAGTTGACTGCATTATACCCTCTTTTCACCATATTGCGATTGCAGATCCAGTCACAACCTGTGTCTGACAAGGACAAAGAATGGCAAATCTCTTTGGAGCAACATTTCTGTGACCGACCTGAATAAAACGTTAAACTAAAGTGTCAAATTTGAACTCTTTGAACTGCCAGACATGCGCTTGATCTATCTCACCAGACAGTCTCAAAAGTGAACATGACACACTGGTAGAAAGATAACTGAAATCAAGCTGTGTTTTTCTTTTTTGTTTGTTTGTTCGATTTTCTTCTTATCTGTCGAATTCCAAACAGCTATCGATATATGTTTGGATTATGCAGCGTATATGTTTCGATCAATCACATTTTTCCTGTTGGGAAAATAAGTCTATTAAACGTATTAAATTGAAGAGCTGGATTCAGTCTGTTTCTGGATCATCTGTTCCTTACAGGGTTCTGATTGTGACACCAAGACAGATCTATTCCAAGTGAGAAATCAATACTCTCAATCAGGTCTCTGAGTCTGTGAAGATCCACCAAGACTGCTGCTGCTGTTGTTTTACCAGGAGTCTATTCCAGGAAGCATGTTCCATGAACTGTGAGATTAAAAATAAACTCTGACTTGACTTCACTCTGAGATCCACAACTCTGAGTTTGCTGATCAGCTGTTCAGTCAACTCTCAGCATGTAGGGTCTCCCTTACAATATAAAGCGCCTTGAAGCAACTTTTGATTTGATTTAGTGCTGTATAAATATGTTTAATTGAATGTTCACTTTAAGTTGATATCCATGTCAAAAGCTAAATAAAAGCAGTCTCCATTTAAAGCAAATGGACTGAGGAATATATGTGCACATGACACATGGAAATGACCATAATTTTTATCTTAAAAATCAGAAGAAAAAAAGCCAATATAATCATTTTGGGCCACTCTTTTATCATCATAGCATGTGAATTTGATATCAAATATACACATTTCTAAACGTAAACTTCTTTACAATAATTTGCTCCAGTCTGAGCTTCCATGGCAAATTTATCAATGTGGAAATTCAAAGTGTTAAAGCAGGAGGAGAGCAGAAGTCTTAGAGAAACTCCTGTTTTGTTGAAGAAAACCTGCCAGGAGTTTCCTTCGGCTGACGGTTAACAAACTCAAAGCTGTTAGCCAAACCTCCTTCCTTGAACACGTCCCACCTGCCATACATCCGTGTCTCGGAGAGGAAAGTGGCTTCTGTGTCCTATGATCATTTATGATACTGAATCAGCATTTCTGTTGTTGTAGTACCTTGGCTATTTTTTGTATAAATGTGCTATTACAATGTGATAAAATTAATAGTTAGGAATTACAGCTCTTTAATTTGAAGCCTCGACTTTTTTCAATCAAAGATATTACATGATTGTCCAAGTAGGGGAAAATAACTCAATAAAAACAAAGGGAAAACTATATGAAGAAATAAATACTAAAAGCATTTTGTCTAGACACTCCACAGCATTACTCATGTGATGAATCCATCAGTTTTCAGCAGTTATTTATGATGCTTTAACAATATGGAGTAGCCACATACATCACAACTCATTTTTTAATTAGGGCTGAATGACGTATGTCACAATGATTGAGTGTGAGCAGGGATACACTAATGCACTAATGCGTGGGGCTGTCAGCATCCATCCAGAGTAGAGCAAAAGCAGCTTCTATCCTCCCTGCAAAGGTGTCACCGTTGTCTCTCTGTTAACCCACCTCGTAATTATCAAAAGTTGTGAGAATATATTTTTTCTTAGTTTTTAAGCTGTGGCAGTAACATTTCAGCTATTATACTTGTAAAAGTGCATCTAATACCATGCTACATCTGCTGGTGTATAAAGTACACCTGTACACCTGCTGTGATAAATTAAAGCTTCTTTTTTTAACCCGCACTCCGCTTGACAGTCAAAATTCCCCCAGGTATTACTTAGGTATTACCCCTGGGACCAGACCAAACTATTAAATATTCAACATGGAGTCCTGTTTAGGTTTGGGAAAACAAAGAAAAAGGAGACTTTTAGGAGTTAAAATTGGCGGGATATTTATGGGTTAGAGCACAGCAGCAGGAGGGATCTGCACATGTGTCAACATTTAAATTGCCTGTTGCATGAGCCTCCATGTGCACACATCAAAGCATAATTTCATAGATCACTTACCAAGCTAAGCTAAGTTTTAGTGGACTCTCTGTGAGCTTCACCCAAACATGGGAATGCACCAGGGGGCCAGATTTCCAGAAAAAGAAGTTCCACCTTTTTCACCTTTTTTCTTTTCTAATTAATAGTTTTTTTATGGACATGTTCATAAGAGGCCTCCTGCCTGAAAATGTGTTATCACTGCTGCACCGGCTCAGTTCCTTCCCCCCTCGTATTCTCTCAGTCCTCCAACTTTCCAAAAACATCAGAGCACTAATCTCATTACTTTGTGGGTGTGTGTGTAAAAATGTGCTCAGGCGTGTGTTTTTCTGCATTCGACAGCATTTGTTTGTGGGTGCGTGTCCATGCAAGTACAGAAGGTTGCCAATATCTGTGTGTCAGCATGCTTTAATACAATATTCAAACGCTCCCATGGTGCTTTTACATCTGGGAAATATTAAAAGCTTCTCCATAACTGCTTCTCCCTGCTTCACCAACTGCTCCGGCTTACACAGAGTGAGAACTGAGCTTAATCATCAGACGCGGAAAGCTTCTCTTCTGTCCTGCCGAGTGAACACGCTCTGTGACTCTTCCCCACTACAAAGCTTGATATTTAATGCATAGGTGCCACGGCAGGCAGTGACGGACGGGGGGAACGTTCGAGTTGACGTCCCGCTGGTGGAATGCAATGCTGTCAAAAACGACCCGGTGTCTGTGAGACACGATCCATGAGAGGGGATGGATGGAAAGAGGTTGAGAAAGAGCAGTCAGAAGTGGAAAGGTGACTGAAAAAGGTGACAGGAAGACAGGGAGGATTCACAGAATCTACATATTTTTATCTGGGCGGTTATGAGAAAAGATGACAGCGTAATAAGACCTGAAAGATCTTTCATTTTCTTTTGGGAGAAATAAATTAGATTTTATGTTGGGTCAAGGGTCAATTACTTAAAAATTCCATAAAAAATACCAGTTATCTTTCTTGCCAAAGAAATTAGCGTTATGATTATCCAGTGATTTCTCGACAAGGACAGAAAGCCTATCACTGTTGAACATAATTAGTCAGTAAATGACTCAGGAATTTCCATATGTTCCATATACAAATGTATGAATGAACTAAAAAATTAATCTTAAAAATTCTGATTTCCATACCAGAAGATGTGCATTATACTAGATTCTATATTATACTATTTGTGTCTGTAATAGTACTGTTTTCCATGTAAATAATGAGGTAATATTCTGTATCGCACCAGACAAGTGCTATACACACTTATGACCCTTTTACACTCACCGTTGTCAACCTTGGGAAAGGCAGTGTGTGCGAAAAGTGATGGCACACCTGCAGGCGAGCGTCATTTGGGCTTGTCGTACGCCTCTCATTTTTGTAACATGATGTCAGGTCTGAGACATGAGTATTGGAGCAGGTTGGCCTTTAGAGCCATTTCAATGGTATATCAGTGTAGGAGCTTAGAGATTCTGAGAGATGGTGCAACATTTTGTAAAGGTGAGCCTTTCTAGAGAAAACTTCCCTTTGCTTCCTGTTTCGACTTCTTCAAATCTTACATGTTTGGGTAGGAACTCAGTCAACCAGGTCATGGCAGTCTGAGAAAAGAACGTGACTGGACTTCAATTCAATTCAATTCAATTTTATTTATATAGCGCCAAATCACAACAAAGGTCGCCTCAAGGCGCTTCATAGATACAGAGAAAAACCCAACAATCATATGACCCCCTATGAGCAAGCACTTTGGACTCCTTGAACTTCAACTCTCATCCAAGAGGCGTCTTCAGTTCTACAACCAAAAGGTGGAGCGTCTCAGGTATGAAATGCAAAGGTTTTGTCTGAGTAGTGACACCTATCGTTCAGAAGGATACCACATGAAGTCCATTGTATAAATGGTTACAGGGCTGTGGCGATGTCACAGTTGGTATGTGCAACAACCATTCTCATGACCACAATCAAGGAATTACGTGTAAGAATATAATCTTGTTCTAGAGTTCTAGTTGCACTTCAGTTCTGAAGTCTCTGAAGTAACATAAAAATACATTTAGGAGCACATAACAGACCTACAGAAGAAAAAAAACCATGAACCATGAAATTCCTCATAAAACATATATCTTTAGGTAAACTGGATAGTTTATCTGAATATATATGTATACAGGATATTTTGTTACATTTGTAATGCAGTTTTGATGTGTATTACTGAAATCATTTGTAATTCATACAGTGTTCACCATTTCCAGGAGTCAGAGTGGTCTTTTTTTTTATTGCAGTATCAATATTAATAGAAACAGCATGAATTAAAATTCATTTCACTGATAATGTAATAAATATATTATTTTTATTACAATTCATGATTGACTTTTATGTGTATTATCCCGAGTTTAATTAATGGAAAAATATCCTTCTTTCTAGAACTGGAGCTTAACAGAGCTATACTGTTAGATAGTGATTGGTTTTACCATTAACTGACCACATCATAATCTGGTTATTAACCCTGACTCTGAACACAACTAAGATACTACCAACACACAAAACTGGCTGATATTATTGATTAATACATCCATTAATATTTAACCATCACAATACAGTAAAGCCCTGTTTCTGCTCAACAAATGTAAAGTTTCAGTAAAAGCAGCAGCGAACACTGACAATATTTAAACTATATTAAAGATACTTTGTAATAATTCTACCAAACTGGTTCCAACAGAGATGAGGCAGGAAAAATGCATCTATTTCAGTCAAAACACCAGGAAGATGCAACACTGCAACCTTTAAAAAATGGGGATGGGTTGTGTTTTAGTAATAAATGCAGAGACCTCCAGGGCAAAGAGGGCTCGTTTATGCTTCCAAAGCTGTATTTGTACTGAAATGAGCATGCACACCTACTGTAGTACGGTTTCACAGCCTTTAACCAACCCCGCAGTGTCATGTTCATAGCTTATTTAGATAATAATAGATGGCGGATGAATATGTATGTGGCGTAAATCTCATCTACATGTCAAGGTCTTTACACTGAAGGATGCACTCAGTGGGTTATTAATCATGCAGACATCATAGTGAGGAACCTGTAAAGTACATTTATAATTTTCATCTTGCAATGACAGCTTTGCCCAATAAAACACATGAAGTGTCTGCTCAGTGACAACATTAACCGTATCTTATGCATGACAGGCTTCTGGTATATTTGCTCATAAATGTATGCTTAGAGAGTATCTTATTGATCTTGCTACATAGCTATAACATGTTATCATTTGCATAAATGGTGCTGCTGCAAAGGACTCTAATCTAACGCTTCCATCATGTACGCTACATTTCACAATGCTTAAGGGAGTGACTATGTTGAAATATATGGAGAATTTTTACTTTAAAGCCTTTTTGCATTGATTTCATTTTTTGACAGCATGAAATTTAGGGCGTTTTGTAGAAGTTAACAAAAACCTACAAGATGCAATGCAATTTGGTAATCAGAGAACTGATTTATATTTCTACTGATTACAAGATTTCCAGGGACTGCTGTGAAGTGTGAGCTTCTATTTCTTCTCTTGTATAATTTTAATATATGGTGGAGGCAGGTATTATATTCATTTAGTTACAGTGGGTAAGCTGAAAAGTGGCACAAGAGTCAGCGGCTAGAGCAAGGATAATAACAGTTATTGTGTATTTCTCATTCATCAGATCAAAGCTATCAGAAAGGAAATGCGTCCCCCGGATAAAAGCTGCTACTCTTTGAAGTTGGTGAGTGAAGTGACGGCTCAGTGTTGTCACCGGTAACAAACAGTGGACATGTCTAACAAAGCTGACAGACACATAAGTTGTCACAAAGTGTTAATGATTAAAGGTTGCAGTAAGACAAGTTTGTTCTGGCTGAGCCAAAACAAAGTTGCGGATCCAAAAATCGAGGCTACACTCAAACAACACGGTGTGGGTTTCTGTGTGAGCTGTAAACAGTTCATTTTATTCCTTGGGGAAAGTTTCTATAAGCTGCTCAGCTGCTTTGAAACATCATTGTTTTAAAGCAAATCAACCTTTTAATCTGATCACATTTTAAGTCAGTTTATCTGGCTGAGCCTTCAGCAAGAACAACAGTGGGATGTATGAAATTGTCTTCAAATGCTGCCAGGTTTTAATACAAAAAAGCAAAAAAAATCAATCAGACTGTGACTGTGGATTAGACTGAGACAAGCAGAACCCGGCAGCAGAGCATCTACAATACTACATTATTAACACTGTAGGGTTTCCTATTCTGTACAAGAAATCATTTAAATTTTTTAGTTTGAAGCTTATTAGTATACACCATCATTTAATTAGTTTCAAATTCATTACAATTAAATATAAGAGAATGGTAGAATATTTCTTCTGCCATACGTTCCCCAGAAATCCCAGGTTTGCACAACAATAATGCAACCAAGGAAAACTGGACTTTCCAATATTCCCAGTGTTTGTTATCTTGACTTCACTGCCACAAATGTGTCTGAAAACTGTGACCTGACCGGGCAGGCAGCAACTTTTCCATTTTTAGTGTGAAGCAATAACAGAGTTTGTGTTTTTAATCAAAACACAAACTCTACTTTTGTGTTTTGATTAAAAACACAAAAGTAGAGTTTGTGTTTTTAATCGGCGCTAAAATAACGTGTGACTATCTGTTCATATCGTTACCAAACCACAATAACTCAAAGAACGGTTTGACATCTTAGAATACAAATACAAAATTATACAACATGACACAATATAGACAGCTTTGGCTTGGATTTTAAATGCTGCCAATGCTCCCAAGCATGCTACAGCAATTCAAACAATTAGCATCCATGGCGTATAACCAATAAGTAGACTAAGGATTTTTTTTCAGTTGCTTTTTAACATGTCTGCTTATATGTGTGCATCCACCTAGCCAGCATATGTCTTCACTTATGCAATTCAGACATACATATATAGTGTAAAAATAGCTAAAAACACTCTATATGCATACGTGGCAGTAAGCCCAGTCTTGTTCACAAACCTCTAGGTATCAAGGCTGTGCTCATGATTCTACTTGGAGCTACACTATAGAGACAACAGTGCCTCTTAATTTTGAACAGTGGCGGCTGGCCCATAGGGGGTGCTCGGGCTCCGCCCCCCCAAATGTGGAGGAGTAAAAATATATATTTTTAAAAAATTCATCAATGATAGTTTTACTATGTGTGTGCCCATATACAGCCAGGCGTATTTTAACATTTTCACCAGCTGACTCATTAAAGTTCAACCAACAAACGGTGTTTTTCTTCTTCTGGGGCGCTCGTCAAAGCGCCCTTGATATGCAGCGAAATAGCCTATCATTAAATGGTTGCCAGGGGAAAATAATAAATATTTGACCTATCAGCGTCGCTGAATTAAATGGTTTGGGGGCGCTTAAAATTGCGCCCCTGCAGAAAACGCGCGAAGATTTGCTGTTCTAGAATTTTACCTCAGTCAGTAGCCTAAGTGAGCTATAAGGTCAGAGAGAGACGATGGCAGCGGTATTGTTAACGGTTGAGGCACAGCCTCCCCCAAATTCGGTTAGATCGCTTCTAACCTACCCTTTTGCCAGAAGGACAATGGCAGAAAAACTGCAAGTTAAAGAGTTGGGACCTGACAAGCCCGAAATTCAACTAACCCAGGCAACGAAGGAGAAGTCAAAAGCATACAACAGGACTTTTTGTCGGAGTTGGTTCCAGCGCAAGTCGTGGCTGACAGGCTGTGGAACAGCTAATGCACTTTTTTGTTTCCCGTGCATACTGTTCAAAAGTGACAAGTGTGATTTGACGTGGACACAATCTGGACAAACGACTTAAAGCACCTCTCCGAACGAATCAAGAAACATGAAAGCTCACGAGTTCATATGGACAACAGTGTAAAGCTAGCTGTGCTAGGGAAAACTAGCATAGTGGCGCAGCTAGATGATGGACATCGGATTGCTTTAAGAAGGCACAACGAAGAGGTAGATAAAAACCGTCATATTTTATCTAAAATCATCGATTGTATTAAGTTTTGTGGTGCTTTTGAGCTAGCAATGCGGGGACATGATGAAAGTGATTCCTCAGACAATCCAGGGATTAACCTATTAACTAACCCCTAACCCTAACCCTAACCCTCTATCAAAAGCTCCTGCTTACTTGTTTTGAATTATGCTCTGGTGCACAGTCCAACCATGTGCACATTTAATTTTGAAGTAATTAAATTTGTATATCAGAATTAAACTTCATCATTCTGGTTTGTGTAAAGCCAAGATGCACAGACCACACTAGGTCAAGCCAAGCTTTCTGTTGTGTGTTGCCATCTAGTGGGCATGAGGTATCACTGTATGAGTTAATCACCTAGCAACAAATTAAAATTGTGTTGTTTGATGTACTCATTAAATGGGTCATTTTAGTCGATATCATAAAAATTGCCCCCCCTGAGATTTTTTTCAGGAGCCGCCACTGATTTTGAATCTAGGTGTTTTCTGTGCCATTGCTAAAGGTGTACAAAATCCAGCACCTAGCCATGCAGCCTGCCTTTGTAAACATTTGGGAAAGAATGGGTCATTCGAGCATGGTACTGTTATCAGATGTTAACATTGCAACATGTCCGGTCATAAAGTTTTCTCCCTCGTAGAGAATGGAAAAACTTAGCAACCACAAACACTCAGCCATTGGGGTGGCTGTAGCTCAGGCGGTAGAGCAGGTCATCTACTGATCGGAAGGTTGGAGGCTTCCCCTAGTCTGCATGCCAAATATCCTTGGGCAAGATACTAACCCCAAATTGCTCTCCGATGCATCCATCGGAGTGTGTGTGTGAATGTTACTTAGAAAGCACTTAGAAAAATGTGCTGGTGTGAATGGGTGAATGCACAAGTTGTGTAAAGCGCTTTGAGTGCTCAGAGAAAGCGCTATATAAGAAGCAGTCCATTTACCATTAAGAGCAGAGCAGGCCATCTACTAATCAGAGGGTTAGTAGCTCAATCTCTGGCTGACCCAGTCTGCATGCCAAAGTATCCTTGGGCAAGATACTGAACCCGGAGTTGCTCCCAATGCATTCATCAGAGTGTGAATGGTAGATGTAGTGCTTTTTTGTTTGATGGAAACCACTAAAGTGCTAGTATGAATATGAGAATATGTGGAATATAAAAGAATATATGAATGTGGCATGCTGTATAAATGCGCATTGATTCCTCAAGTAGAGTAGAAAAGAGCTATATAAGAACCCATTTACCAAGTCATATATACTTACTGTGCAGTAGTTTAGGTAATGTCGTAAAGTGAAGTGTTAAATGCGTCACAGTGTAGGTCCACTGAGCGCGGGCCACTAGAATTTTCTCCAAAAATGTTTCCAGTTCAGAAGAAGAAAGGCTCGGTTATAGTATTGTCTCCATTTTCAGTAACATGCAGCAGGGAGAATGTTTGCAGTAACATTTCACTGCAATCTTCTCCCTTCAGTGTCAGTGATTAAAACAATCCAATGCAATGGGGCTGCAAAGCTGTAATTTTCTATTCAGTAATGAGACAGACCAGAACACAAGTTATGACCTTATATAAATTAGGTCACGGTGGTCTCAAAGGCAAATTACATAGTTTATTATAAATAAAGAGTGATAAGCCCAGTCGCTGAACTATATATCAAGTGATTAAACACTTAAAGACCCCTACATTGTTTGGATCAAATTTGACTTAATGTGTACTAATGCTAAAGCGCTCATCGTCTAAAGCTTTAATTCCAATCAGATCTTTTGCTTTGTTTTGTTCTGGGGGGGTTTACCCTATGTCTGCAAATTAGCTATAGTCTGTTTTGTGCAAAGGATCTGTTCATTCCAGCCAGCCTGCTGCCTCAAATATTAAACACATCACCTCCTGTGCAGCACAGTCGTTAAAATCTTTCACAAGCTCGAAGCTGAATCACAATTGTGTATAATCATCATGCAATAGAAATACTTGGAGGTAGGAAGCACCTTGGACTGCCACCTGAAGTGCTGAACGCACATCGACTAAACAAGCGCTCCACATGACACTGATGACCCCGCATTGTGAATTGTTATGGGCCAATATTTCATCAAAAGGTTGTGGAGGAAAGATTTGTGCATAAATAGGGGCAATTGTAGAAGCCCCGTCTTCTGTGCACTTTCAGCACTGCTTAACTCCTTGACAAACAGCATGGTAGGCCCATTCATCTTTCCCCATATTGAGTTCTTCTGTGAAGAGCAACCTAAGATTGACCCCCGGAGATAAAATTACAGCTCAATATGAAGAAAAGAGTAACAGCCTGACGCAGTACATGAATCAAAGATGGGGCCTGCATCACCCATCAATCAAAGTTCAGTGTCCTCATTAAAACCGTCCCTGTTTGCAAGAGGGTTGGAGATAGAGGGAAGGGGTGTGTGTTTTTATGTCTCCACAGGCGCATTGTTCACTCCATTGGTCATATTGCTCACTTGAAACCACCTCATCAACTTTTAACACCTTCTGCGAGTTGATGCACCCATCAACCTGGTCAAGGTGATTCCCACGCATTCACATTTGATATGCTCATTACTTCAGTCAAGGAGATGCATGCACCTTCACCGTGCACCCAAGCACATCAACACACTCACCCTTCTGCTATTGATATTCATCTCTCCAGACACACACTTAATTTATACACTACCACTGATTTTAAATACTAAATATTTCCAACAAGATTGTGATGCTGAAAACATTTGATCAATGGGAAATTCCCAACGGTGATATACCCAGAAAAGGTCACTGGACCCCGGCCAGACAGAGATAATGACAAACATCCATCTTGACGTGCGAGGGGGCAAATGGGAGGGGCACAAAACCACCAGGGCCTATGATATATTGTGATGTGGTGTGTGTGTTATGAGATGCTGATCCAATACTTATAACATCCTCAGACAGTCTGGCCAGCTGCACTCAGTTTTCAGACTATTTTTTCTCAGCTCTCAATGTTTCCTTGAAATTCTCAGTGTAGGATTACAAGTATAATGGTGTCACGTATTGTATTTTCTTTATGGATCAGTACATCATTGTCATAGCGGTGTAATAGAACCTAAATGCCATTTCCGGGAAAATGACAAATAAGTGAATCATTGTTCAGATGAATGGCACTTTGTTGGTATTTCTAAAGCAACTTATTTTGAACAGCCTTTACATTTCCTGTTCTTCCGTCTTCCACATCTGTTTAAAACTGTCTTGCAGAGTCCCATTCTACTCACAAGGACCTTAGGTGTCAATACATCCTTACAGTCTGAACATATAGTGTCCTGCTCATCGGAGGAGAAAAAAATCTCTTCTTAAGGTGAGGAGACTGTCAATGGTGAATCACAGGAAAAATGAACTTTCTTCTCAATGAGCCGTTGTGCAACTGCCAGTGTTATGTTTCTGTTTAGTACATCAGACTGGGTCAAGGACACTAAGAAAAAGGTCCAGCTTGCCTCAAGTGTGTGTAGACATATTTAAATATGCTCATTGTGTAGTTAGACCTTCCAGCTAGGGCTGTGCAAATATTATAAAATTCTACATGATATAAAAATGTGATATAAAAATTGCTGTAGCATCTCTAATTGCTTTAGCAACACCGTGTGTTTATGTATGCTTCCCAGTGCATGCAACAAGACAAGCCCATGCATGAGACCAAGAGGCACATGTCAGTCTCTGATGTTTTAGTACTAAAAACAAAGCTATTGTACGTCATTAACTTCCAACAAAGCACAGTACTTTGCAAAATATGCAAGAAAACTGCTCCTGCTGAAGATGGAAAAAACTAATTTATTTTACCAAATGAGCTAAAAACACTATCAAGTAAAGCCAGGCTACGAAAGTGGAGCTGCTGAGACTTGTCACCCAAATGTAAACAAATGATTTCGCCAAGTATTGCTGAAACACTCAATAGTTCAAATCTGTGTGACAGGAAGAGCAAATGGTAAATGGAATTTGCTGATGCGGTTACACGGTGAAGCAGATCTTTAAGCAACTGGTTAAAAAATTTGAGCCAATATACAACGTCCCAGGTAGAAGAGAAACTTCAGTTTTATGATGTGTGCAGCTCCTGAAGAGTTGCAAGGTTAAATTCATTTAGGCACTGTTGAAGAATTATTTCATACTTTTTTGTACAAATTAAATTTTGTAATTTTCCTCATCAGTTTTGGTATCATCAATCTTTCAGGAATTTCTTGGAAAAATTGCATTATAATTTTGATTCTATATTGCCCACTCCAACTTCCGGCTCATTTTACTTCTTTCACTTTTAATGCCATAAAATGCAAATAAATTACATTAGAGCCACAACCCTGATATCCATGTGTTACGATGGATTATATTCAACTAATTCAAATTGTATAAATTGTACCTCCAAAAAAAAAAATCCATAAAATGCTTTATGTCTGTGTAGCTTCTCAGACGTCCAGGTTATGGTAGTCCAAGGAGCTGGGAAAGAAAGTGACAACACTTCTTTAAGTTACTTAACAAAACTTCAAGACACTTAAAGAAGTCACTTCACACTGGCTTTAATTAGGACTTGGGTGTCCATTTATAGATTTCTTTTCGATTTAGATTAAATTTAGGGAAAACGAATCAAACTCTAATCAATTTTCCCAATATCTCAGTTTCTTCCAGTGCTTTCACTTTGTGACACCTGTGGAGTTTGAAGGTAACAAAGTCTCCCATAACTAACTTTGACAGTTAACAAGCAAGAAGTGTTATTTTCAAAGAGTCTAGGGCTTTTTGTAAAAAATGAAACACTGCTTTAGATCTCGGAGTCTAACAACATCATAGAGTGTTGTCAAAGTTTTGGACAGCTCCCACTTTCCAATTATATGTGGGAAACTATTAAACATAGAAGATATCACGAGATGGTCACAGTCTGCTTCACTGTTCTCTGAAACCAGGCAGTAGTGGGAAATTTAATCTATAAGGAACATTTCAATTTTCCCACCATTAGTTTCTGGAGATTTTAATTAAGCTAACGCTATAAATCTCCATTTTTTCCTCATTTCTCTGCTGTCCCTCTTTACACACTGTGAGCTCAATCTGCACACTGCATAAAAACCAGCATGCATGGGATATGCAAACAAAATCTTTCACTGCATTAGCTTGAGCACACACATATGATGTAGTGTTTATATTAGAAGTAGTGTTGCTTCGCGGCAGTAAATAGTCTGCACCATTCAGAGCTGCAAATGTCTGCTCAAAAGGGGTTCTCGCTATTTTTTACTCTCTAATAAGACAGATTAATAATGGTGAAAAACTGCATCAATGGAGGAGGAAATGAATTCATTATGAATGTTCTTATTCATGTGTCTGATCATTTCAAAGAACCACTCAAGTGGCACAGGTCAGGGATTATTCATACACAGCTATGAGATAAATCAAAATTCTGACATGGCAGCACCTTTTTTAGTTGTACTTATTACACAAAGTTACCAAAATTATTTCTTCATTACTGCTTAGTTTGGACATGATTAGTGTCTCTGGCTCATCATACCAAAACCAGAACACACTGAATAAATGCCTCTTTAACTCAGAAAAGAACAAATGAAAAGCTACACTTCTCTACATCATCGCTACTTACATGAGTACGCTTTCACTTCAGTGCTGAAACTGCGACTTCAACTGTGCAAATGCTTCAGTGTATCTAGACAACACAGCTCATCTGATTCCCAGTTTAGCTGTTGATCTCTTAGGATCGGGGACAGCCACAGTCTTTTCCATGAAATGTCCTATAAATACCTGCGCAGGATTCTAGATTCTGATAAAAGTCTTTATCAAGCTTATAAAGCATATGTACAGTTTCTGTGTAAGTTCAAGTCTATATTGTATATGTTTCAGATTTATAATCTTTGTTTTACCAAGCAACTAAGTTTAGGTTTTGCTTGATTGGCACTGTCAGTCTGCTACACATGGGAACATTTGGCAATATGTCAAAGGCAATACCTCCAGCCAGTCACAGCAGATGGCTGCCCCTGCCTGAGCCTTTCCTGTTAGAAGGGAGTTTTTCCTTCCCACTGTTGCCAAGTGATTGCTCATAAGGGGTCATCTGATTGTCAGGGTTTTATTTGTATTATTTTAGGGTCTTTACCTTAGGATATGAAGCGCCTTGATGTGTGCACTGCAGTTTAACTGTATACCAAAGAAATATATTTAATCTGTGGCCTATGCAGCAGTGCCTTCATTTTTTAAATGTATTTATTTTTTAATTGTAGCCTGGAAGCATGTTCATTTATTTTTATCTAGGTGAGCACAACATTCTAAAAGAAAAGGTGTTGTTAACTACTGATTTCATAGCAAATACCTCAGTCAACAGTGAATTAAATTGTCATTTTTTTTAATATTTAAAAAGCCCTTCATAACGACTTTGAATTCTCTTGGGAGTTTTCTTGTTTTGCGTAAAAGGTTTGCACAGAAATTTAGGTTTATTTTGGGATAAGTTGTCATGATGCTTTAACTTTTTATCTACCACCATTGGCAATAATTATTTTATCTACTTTGGTTCATCAACAAATGCTTTGCAGGTATTGCCCACCTGGCCTGGTGAGTGTCAGGGAGGGTGTGATCCTAAGTCATGCCACCATACAAATAAAGAGGCTTTTTTACAGCTTTGACAGCAGGATTTATTCTGCTTCCTTCACCAAGGAAACACAAACAAACACAACTCCTTGTTTAAGGTGGCATGATAGATGTCAATACATTGTCAGGAAGTGCATGAATAACCTTAGCCTTAGTATTAAGGTTTCATGAATCTCGTGTCCATGAATGTTCTTCTTCAGTTGTATTTGACCTAATTAACGATTATTACAACAACAACTGAACATTAGTTCACTTTGGCCATGTTAATCCAACATTTTGTCCGTGTACTATAAACTCACAAGTTGCTAGTAAAGCCCATTATTAAATCATATGTGCATTAATTACAGCATCTATAACTCCTCATAACTCAATAACACAGAAAGAAATTGGCTCACAGACTGAAATTTCTTTATTAGCCCAATTAACTTAAAACAATTTATGCTTCATTAGCACAACTACTGTACTTGAAGCTCACTTTACCTGCTAGCAACAAGTCCATAAGTGTTTACAAACTGGCAATGCATCTGGACACTTTTTTAAGTTTTATTGTTTTTTATAAGTTTTATTGATTTTGCATTTTGTATTATGATAGCCATTTTTGCTTGGAGTTCTTTCTCGGTGTTATTTTTACAGCCTCGTTCCTCTTTTTAATAATACCTAGACAACAACTCGTGAATAAAGCGCATTCCTCTGCTAACCAAGCATTCACATTTTGATGTTTTTCCAATTATCTCACAAGCTGTAATTCTCCGGAGCTGCAGTTCAGACTGGAAGTTATTAAAAAAAACCAAGGAGCGGAGGGGGGCTCATACTGTAAGTTTATTTTCTCATTCTTGGTCAGCAACAGGGTTTAATATTATATTGCTCTCAATCTTGGGAGCAAATCTTCTCTTACAAATCAATACTTAGCTTTTTTCACACTTTTTAATTCTGCTTCCTTTCTTTTCGTGTGCAGTTTTGCTCCCCTATAGTCACCCTCTTTCCAATCCAGAAAACAGGGCAGTGGAGTAATCTCCATGCATGCCAGTGGAAACACTCTCTCAGCATTGCAATCTGTGCTCCACTGACCCTCCATTTGAGTTGACCCTTTCTATCTCCTTTCTGAGTAATGGGCTCCAGCCTGAACTCTCTAGTGACCTGTGGGCCCCTTCAGCCCTTCCTTTCCTCTCCGCCCCATCACACTGCTCTCTCTCACTTTTTGTCTGTGGCCAATTAAATAGCCGCGATGGAGGTGATGGAGCCCTGCTGGTTCGAGTGATTGGAAAAACCCCATCTGCTCCTGGCCCACGGTGTGAGTCGGAGGTTCGTCCGTCTCCTTTGATCTCCGCCGACTTCCCCGTGTCCAATGAATCATTTTCTCAGCAAGCTCAGCCTCTTTGACTGAGGCAATCAAGAATTTCCACTTTATCTGCCGCTGATATCAAAGCCAGCTTTGCCGTTAAACACTAAATGGTGATTTTGAGATGACCCCAGGACAGGCCGAACCACTTGGTGAGCCAAGTCGGATGTGATTTATTGTATATGTGCATGCGCCAAAGCAAGCGAGACACAGTGCGGTGCAATCACGCAGAGCGGCACAGATTTACACATCAGGCCACCTGTTCCACTAAGATTAGCTGTCATTTTACAGCATTTTCAAGGATTTCCAGATTTCAATTATTTACAGTCCCAGTAGTCAAGGAACACAGCTGTAAATGTCCAGTAAGGTACAGCATCAACAGTTGGAGCAGCTGGCCCAGGCAGAGCTCTCTCTTCTTTGCATGTCCACCCAGAGGTCCCAGCCTCTTTTCCTCTGAAGGGTTAGGAGGAGCAAGATCAAGCGGTTTCATTTCGTGAGTCTAAGAAAGATTAACAACCTAATGTAAAGAGAGAAGTTAAACATCTCCAATTTAACTACAACCAGCCTAATTTTCCATACAACCAAAAAGATAGAAATTCTGTCAATGAACGTTAAAAGCAGTAGTGTGGCAAAGGGCAGCCCTGGCAGAGTCTAAATCCCACCAGGAATGGGTCTGACTTGGTGCTGGCAATGTGCGCCAAGTTCTCCCTATGTTTGTACAAGGCTCTACTGGCCAATAAAAACAGGCCAGAGCGCTCATACTGCAGCTCCCCAAAAGATGCCCTGAGGGATGTCATAGAATGCCTTATCCCAGTCCACAATACACATGTAGGCTGGCTGGGAAACTCCCATGCACTCTGAAATATCCATGAGGGTATAAAGAGCTGGTCCAGTATTCCAAGACCAGGGCTAAAACTGCATTGTTCCTACCAGATCAGTTTAAATAACAGACAGAACCCTGCCATATATATTACCAGGTAGGGTAAGGAGTGTGATCCCCTGAACTTGGAGCAGACGCAGTCCCACTTTTTGAAAAGGGGAGTCTGTCCCTGCCTTCCACACAGTGCTGCAGAGGCATGTCAGCCAAGAGTGCCCCACAACATTCAGCACCTTGATAAACCACTGTCCCTGTAGTGGATTAGACTCAGCCCCTCCTGAAAAGTCAAACATTACAGTTTTCCAAGTATAGAATTCCACATTTCACTGTACACTTGTCATTTAATACATATTCTTTGGATGGTTATGTTCTGGTACTGGCAGTACAGGCCTGGAGGAGAATGATCATTTCTTGGTTGAATACAGAGAAATTTAACAGTGGCACAATTCAATCATAGGAACAGTTGTTCTCTAACGTTAAAAGTGTCAAAGTTTGGAAGCAATGGGAGCTTGCATATGAATCCCAGCCTCTCCTGTAACATGTAGAGGTGCTTTGTTTGCCTATCATATACCCTAACTGCATTAGGCTACAATTATTCATAAACTACAAAATATCAAAGGAAGAAAGAATGAAAAAATGGAGAAAATTACAGTGCAGACATGGAAAAAGGTCACACTTTAGTGTCACACTGAAAAAATGTCTTCTGTTATAAAGACACCCTGGGAGAAAAACACACAGTGTCTCTCTAAAGAGCCACAAGCGCCATCTATTCACATCACTGTGAACTTGCATCACCACCGTAGACGGCACAACTCTCTGCCTTTTCTCACTTGTCTAACAGGGGAGCCGTGACCTCTCGGATCCCAGTAAATTTACGCTTGCACACACATACACACACAAACCAATTACGCACATATTTGAAGGAATATTATTTGGTCACAACTGAGTGCGCATATACAATTGCATACAAACATTTATGAGCTAAATCTGCTGCAGCTGCGACTTTATATGTAGACACGTGTACACCTACAAGCGCATTTGCATGAAAACTCACATATTTACACAATTAAAATCAAACCCACCTAACGTGTAGCTACATCCCTTCCATTACCAGTGACTCCTTCTCCCTCCATGCTTGAATTGCTCCCAGTCAATAGCTGCAAATCCCCTCACAGCTTATAATCAGATGGGGGACTATTGGAGCTTAGCTAATGAATGCACAGGGATAATATAATCTCAATAATCTCTATGAAGCCTCTAATTGAACCATATGCTAAATGTGATGTATGACTTCATTAAGAACTGATGTCTTCTTTTATGTGTTGCCGTTAGTGACCTTGACTGGCTTAGTGCGTCACCGTCGAGGCGAGGGTCCAATCCTGTTAAAGCTATTCAGTGAAGCTGGCACGTCGCAGCTGACTGTAGGATCAGCCTAGATGCCAAGTTGAAAGTAATGCTTCAAACTTGGAATGAGTTCTGACACAGGCAGGAAGGAAAAAGATTTTCTAGTGTAACAAGTCCGTCATGATCTCTTAAATACAGTAGCACAATGAACACAATGTGATTAACCTGTATTTGCTTAAAGGTGTTTTTGACCTCATCCAAAAATTAAATTAGATTAAATCAGTTTTACCTCTGAGTATCATTTTAAATCTTTAGTAGCTGCTGCCTATATATTCACTTAGCACTTTCATGCACAGTTACATTTCCACTCGCATAAATATTGGTATCCATTTGGGGGTTCTGTGACTTTCTCAGGGAAGTTTCCCCACACGTTTCTTTGCCAAGAGTTTGAACCACCAAACATCTGCCAAGAACAGATAAAAGAGCTATATATGATTTAGGTAAGTGCACTATGAAGATAAATAATATTGTGAAAGTTTTGAGTGAAATATTCAAAGTATGTTTTTAAGCTGTTTTTCTTACTGATTACTGTTTTAGTCACTCTTTAATCTCCATATTGTTCCTTAAAATCTGAGTAAACCTGTGTTGTCTCACAGAAGAAGCTGAAAATGTTTTTTCTCTTCTTATATCAATTAAGGAAGCAGTTTAGGTTTCACCATTAAGAATAACATCAAAATGTATTTGGACTGCCATTTAACCTGCCCGGTAACAAGATTTATAATTTCATAATTTTATCCTCTTTCATTTTTTGAGATAAACATTCATATTAAACATGTTTCAGTAATGAGATTAGTGTATGTATCCTTAAATAATCCTTATAAATGTATTAAAGCTCAGTCATCCATGTAAAGAAAGTTACATTTTTTCATCTGGATGTAGCGTTTTCAGTGGGAAAACGTTTCATCACTCATCCAAATGACTTTATGCAAATGTGCTGCTTATAAAGTAGGGGAAACCTGCAGTTTGCTGAGCGTGAAAAAGTCACTCGGATGAGTAACGAAACAATTAATCCCTAAAGAGATCGTCTCAGGTTGTCATTTCTCACTGGAAACACAGAATCTTGCAGTTCAAATCTTGTGTTTGCAAGGAGTAGCCAATCAGAAGAAAGTCAGCTTAAAAAGAGGGGAAAGGCAATAAAACAGCTTGTTTCAGAGCTCCAGTATAAGGAGAATAAGGACTGAATCATGAACAATGCAAAGATACTATAGTAGAGTCCAAGAATAAATCCGGGGCTGGGGCGGGGGGCAGCAGCCTGAGCAGAGAAGCCCAGACCCCCCTTTCCCCGGCCACCTCCCCCAGCTCGCCCAGGGGAACACCAAGGCATTCCCAGGCCAGCAGAAAGATAGAATCTCTCCAGCGTGTCCTCCAGCGCCGGTGGGACATGCCCGGGAGGCGACCTCACCCAGGAGGCGCCCAGGAGGCATCCTTGTCAGGTGCCTGAACCACCTCAACTGGCTCCTCTCGATGTGGAGGGGCAGCAGCTCTACTCTGAACCCCTGGCTGAACTTCACCCTATCTCTAAGGGAGAGGCCAGCCATCCTTCGCAGGAAGCCCATTTCTGCCGCTTGTATCTGCAATCTCGTTCTTTCGGTCACTGCCCCACTTCCCCGAACTAAAAAAATAACTAATTGTAACTCATGTTAACCCAGAGTTTACTAGCAGTTGTTCCACCACACAGCCCCAAAAACCCACCAGGATGTAGCCTGGCACAACCTCAGGCTAAAGAAGTAAAAGCCTAGATGCACATCCCACTGCATCTTAATGTTAAATGACTGTAAGTGAAGAGTTTAGTGAGCCTTTAAGAACTCCAGCTCACAACAAAATTAGGGAGTACTACGGCACGTCTTTTTGGTCAACCTGTATTTTTCACTGGAAACGAGTTTCTTGATTGACTGCTTCCTATGACACTTGATTCAACACTTCGATTGAAAATGTTGATTCAAAGCTAACATAAACTGCATGTTAATGACTCATATGCACAGACTGGCACATATATGCAGTACTTTCATCTTAGACAGGAAACATGTTTACCACCCTGCCCTCACAGTTGCTCTGCTCTGCTCTCTTGTTCAGAAGCTGCCCTGAGCTACTAAGTATCATCCTGTAGTTCTACCCTTAACTGCTTTATTATTTATGAACATTGACTGAAATCAAAAGCCCTCTTACTTATTTCATCCTTTAAAGATAGTATGTGGACACACACACACACACACACACACACACATCTCACAAGTTTCATGATATTCATATTGTGTGAAATGAAAATCCGTCTGTTTGCCTTTGGGGTTGTCAAAGTCAGATTCACGTGAGCGCTCTTCCCAAAACTTCACACATGAGTACATTCAGAGTCTCGTGTCAGGTTAGTCAGCTGAAACAAGGGAGGCGAGGGCGGGGGTGGAGAGGTTTATTATTTTGGAGTGTTTTCTCATGAATTAAATATGTAATCAGGCACGCAAACACAGCTAGACAATTTCTGAGTTTTAACTCCTGTGAAGCCATGCCAATAACCGAGGGAAAATGCCTCTTTAACAGATAAATTAGCATTATCAGAGTCACAGCAATTTGGAGCTCACGCCCTTTCCCTACATAAGGAAGTTAGTTAGTTAAGCTTCAAATTTCCCTAAAACAACAAAAACAGGAATGATTAAATATCACTTATATTATAGTCTCAATAGGAATTTTAAGGCACACAAAACTTATCCTGCACATAACTGTGAATTGTGGCTGCAT